>NC_046154.1:259666396-259981396 GCF_011064425.1 Rattus rattus
AAAACAAATCACTAATTTTTCCTAGTAATGAGAAACTCCCCCTATTAAATTTGATGTGTTCATTATTTTAAAAATAGTTTTAGATTTAGTGTATGTGTTTGGGCATTTTAATTAAGTATATGTGTGCTATGTGTGAGCCTAGTGCCTGTGGAGGTCTGAAGAGAGGGTATTGGATCTTCTGGAAGAGTTAAAGGATAGTTACCATGTGGGTGCTGTGCAACAAATCTGGGTCCTCTGAGGATGCAGCACGTGTGGCACTAGGCCATCTCTCCAGTCCTTCTATTACATTTCTTCTGATTTTTTTGTTTAAAATTGTTAGCCCAAGAAAATATTGTTCTAAAAATAGCTCCCCAAATTTCAACACCTTTTTTACCTTTTTTAAACTTTATTCTTTGTTTCACATCATATATCCCTGTCCCACTCATCTACCCCTTGCATCTGTCCCTCGCTCTTACATCCTACCCCCACCAAATAAAAAACACACAAGTAACAAATCATTCAAAACATTTCCTCATGGGAGCTGTAGTGTGTCACAGTGTGTCCCACAGTGAAGAACTCTGTCCACGTGTGCATGTCTGTGTAACGCCAGAAGAGGGCGTTAGATCTCTTGGAACTGGAGTTAATAGGCAGTTCTGAGCCAAGTAGGCAGTTGGGTCCTCTGCAAGAGCAGTAAACACTGCGCTATCTCTATAGCATTTCTCTCTGGTTACTTCCTTATAGACTTAGCTAATGTAACCTACTCAGGTCCTTTGTTAAATAAAAAGCACTTGCATAGGGTTGTTCGATTACTGATGTCAGGGCCATAGAGATGGCTCAGTGGTTAGAGTACTTGCTACTCTTCCAGAGGTCACAGATTCAGTTTCAGCAACCCATGTCGGTCAACTGAAAACTGCCTATAACTCCAAATATACAAACCCAGTGTCCTCCTCTGGCCTTCCACAGGCACCTGTACTCATGTGTAGATACACAAAAACAATACACAGCAATTAAAGTGTAAGATTTTTTAAAACAAGATTTTTTAATATTTGGATTTTATGTATGTGTGTTTTGCCTGCATATACATCAGATGTGTACCTGGTGCCTGAGGAAACTTTGTAACTGAAGGAAACTGTCTTAGTCAGGGTTTCTATTCCTGCACAATCATCATGACCAAGAAGCAAGTTGGGGAGGAAAGGGTTTATTCAGCTTACACTTCCACATTGCTGTTCATCACCAAAGGAAGTCAGGACTGGAACTTAAATAGGTCAGGAAGCAGGAGCTGATGCAGACCATGGAGGGATGTTACTTACTGGCTTACTTCCCCTGGCTTGCTCAGCTTGCTCTCTTATAGAACCCAGGACCTCCAGCCCAGGGACGCCACCACCCACAATGTGCTGGGTCCACCCCTCTTGATCACTAATGGAGAAAATGCTTACATCCGGGTCTCATGGAGGCATTTTTCTCATTTGAAGCTCCTTTCTCTGTGATAATTCCAGCTTGTGTCAACTTGACAAACAAACACACCGCTATTAAGCTTCAACCCTTACTTTCTTATTTATCCCCAAGATCTAAATAACTTTTAAGAGTCCCACAGCCTTTACAAATTCTTACATAGTAAAATTTCAATCCCTTTAAAATATCCAATCTCTTTTAAAATTCAAAGTCTTTTTACAGTTCAACATCTCTTAACTGTGGGCTCCACTAAAATACTTTCTTCCTTCAAGAGGGAAAAATAACAGGGCACAGTCACAATCAAAAGCAAAATCAAACTCTTAACTGTCCAACATCTGGGATCCACTCACGATCTTCTAGGCTCCTCCAAGGGCTTGGGTCACTTCTCCAGCTCTGCCCTTTGTAGACACACCTTGTCTTCTAGGCTCCAGCTGCTGTACTCCACTGCTGCTGCTGTTCTTGGTGCTCATCTCACGGTACTGGCATCTCCAAAACACTGCTGTCATCTGCTACAACTAGGCTTCACCAATAGCCTCTCACAGGCTCTCTTCATGGTGCCAAACCTCAACTCCTTTGCATGACCACTTCAGTCCTGGGCCATCAATTGCAACTGAGGCTGCACCATCACCAATAGCCTTCCCTGGCCTCTCACAGTGCCCAGCCTCAGCTGCTCTTCATGCCTTCAAAACCAGTACCACCTGGGTGACTCTTATACACTACCAAGTCCAGCCACCACACAAGGTACAACCTTGGCTATCTCTGGAACACAGCCTCTTTGTGCTCTCAGAAAACACTTCCCAGAAGATTTCACCTCAGTGATGCTGGTCTCTTCTTAACACCAATTTCTTAGCTCCAACTGACCAGCATCAATAGTCTCAGTAATGCAAAGGTTTTGATTTGCAGTTCTGGTATCTTGTTAATCACAGCTGATTCTTCAGCCCCCAGCTGACCAAAACCACAGAATCATCACAATCAAACTAGCAACAGCCCTGATAGAGTCTTTAATCTTTTTAATCTTCCCTCTGAAATTTCACAAGCCAGGCCTCCATCTTCTGCACTGTTCTCAACATTATCTTCCAAGCTCCTACAGAACACCCCACAGAGCTCTTAACATCCCAATGACTCTTCTAGCTCAAAGTTCCAAAATCCTTCCACAGTCCTCCCCAAAACATGGTCAGTTTGTAACAGGATCCACTCCTAGTACCAATTTGTCTTAGGGTTTCTATTCCTGCACAAACACCATGACCAAGAAGCAGGTTGGGGAGGAAAGGGTTTATTCAGCTTACACTTCCACATTGCTGTTCATCACCAAAGCAAGTCAGGACTGGAACTCACACAGGTCAGGAAGCAGGAGTTGATACAGAGACCTTGGAGGGATGTTACTTACTGGCTTACTTCCCCTGGCTTGCTCAGCTTGCTCTCTTATAGAACCTAAGACCACCAGCCCAGGATGCCACCACCCACAATGGGCTGGGCCCTCCCCCTTGATCACTGTTGAGAAAATGCTTACAGCTGGGTCTCATGGAGGCATTTCTTCAACTGAGGCTCCTTTCTCTGTGATAACTTCAGCTTGTGTCAAGTTGACACACAAAACTAGCTAACTGAGGAACTATATGGAATTGAAGTTACATATGGTTGTAATCTACCATGTGGGCACTGGGACTGAATCCAGGTCCTGTGTTAGAGCAGCAGTGCTCTTAACTTCTAAGTCATCTCTATTTTAAGCTTCTTACAGCCGAGGTTGGCCTCACCTCACTAGCAAAGGAGGACCTTTATCTGCAGATCTACCTACCTCCACTTCCCAAGAGCTAGGATCAAAGGTCCGTGCCACTATACCTGCTTCAGTTTCCTTTGTGTGAATATGGTGTATATAGTGTGTGCACTTGTATGCACAGAGGGCTACAAAAGGGTTAGCATGTTCTTTCACTCTATCTTGTTCCTTTGAGACTGAGTCTCTCCCTGCTTAAGTTTTTTGCAACTAGGCTGGCAGCCAGCTAGCTATCGCCTGTCTTTGCTGTCTACCAGTGCTGGCATTACAGGTGTGCATGACCATTTCCATGTACCCAGCTTATTTAGTGGGTGCAGAAGTTCAAACTAAAGTCCTCAGGATTACTCAACAAGCAGCCTTAACCACTGAGCCATCTCCCCAGATCCATGCAAGTTCCTTAGTCCTATGTTTTTCCAGCCTGTTTCACACTAGTTTTACACTTTGAGTTGTAAAACATCTTTAAAACCTTTTTTATTGAAAAAAATTTTCTCATATAAAATATAAAATATTTTGATCATGTTCCCTCCCCCACTTCCTTTCAGGTCCTCCCTAACTCCCTACCTACCCAATTTTATGTTCTTTTTCTCTTTAAAACAATAACAAAACATCTTAATGTTTATGTGTTTGCAAGTATGTGTGGACCACAGTGTATGTGTGAAAGAGAATCAGCCCTCTCCACCTACCATGTAGGTCCTGGATATCAAAGATAGCAAACTCAGGTTGTCAGACATGGTGGCCAGTGCCTTTACCCACTGAGCCACATCCTTGCCCCTCTTTTTTTTTTTTTTTTTTTTTTTTTTAATTTGTGTGTATGAATACCCACAGAGACAAGAAGACTGTCAGATTGCCTGGAGCTAGAGTTACAGGCAGTTGTCAGGCCTCCAGTCTGACTGCTACTCTACTCTTAACTCCTGAGCCATCTCTCCAAGCCCTCCTTTCTTTTTTTTTTTTTTCTTTTTTTTCTTCCCCTGGAGCTGGGGACCGAACCCAGGGCCTTGCGTTTGCTAGGCAAGTGCTCTACCACTGAGCTAAATCCCCAACTCCCCTCCTTTCTTAATCTCTTAATTGCTAGTACATTTGCCATGACATTTTGGTGATAATAAATCTTAGTTTGGGTTTAAAACAAGATACTGTATAACTAAATAAATAAATGAATAAATGGAGCTGGAGAGGTGACTCAGCTGTTAAGAGCACTGGCTGCTCTTCCATAGGTCCTGAGTTCAATTCCCAACAACCACGTGGTGGCTCACAACCATCTGTAATGGGATCTGATGCTGATGCCCTCTTTGGCATGCAAGTCTACTTGCAGATAGAGCATCTATACATTAAATAAATAAATCTTCTTTTTTAAAGATACTGGCCCACACATGTATATCATTTGGGCTTTTCCTAAGTGAAATTGTTCACCAGGCAGTGGTGATAGCACACCTTTGATCCCAGCACTTGGGGGCAGAGGCACACAGGTCCCCAAGTTCAGAGCCAGTCTGATCTACAGAGCAGAGGTCCAGGATAGCGCAGAGCTACACAGAGAAACCCTGTCTCAAAAAACAAAACAGAACAAAACAAACCCAAAAGCAAAAAGCAACAACAAAAAGGTTGTTCGGTTCCTCATTCTGGGGGATCATTGCTTTAAGTGTCTCTGTATTGGTATGAAAAATCCTTAGCTTGTCTCTGCAGCTCCCTTACGACAGCCATTTCCCAGCCTTGTCAAATTGCAATAGCAGAGCACTGCTACAGTGCAGACTCCCTCATTGTTACTGTTGATCCTGAATGTTAGCTTTCAAAGACATCCAGGGAACTCCAGCTCTGCAGGCTGTGCTGTCTGATAAGCAGAGTGAAGAGATGGTTAAAACTAACTGTTTCGTTCTTTAAGAGCCACTAAAATCTCAGTGTGTGCGTTATTATCCCTGCAGTCATAACCAAAAGGTTTGCATTTTGATGATACTGAGATAGGAGCTACGTGGTCTGTGTAAATGGTAATTCCCTCTCAGTTTTCTGCGATGAGTGCATCTACATGTCGGAGTGTACCCACCACACCCGAGATACAAACTTGTTAGGGGATTTCAGGGAGCCATTTATAGGGAAAAAAAGCTGAGCTAGTTTCTTTGAATTTTAAGAATTTTAAGAAGTCCAAAGAATTGATAGCTCTCTTAATTTTGATTCCACAGAATCATCCTGATGTCGCAAACAAATTGGCTACTTGTCCCTTCAATGCTCGGCACCAGGTTCCCCGGGCTGAGATCAGTCATCACATCTCGAGCTGTGATGACAAGAGCTGTATTGAGCAGGATGTGGGTAAGCCAGACTAGCTGAAATGCCCCAGGATTCCAGGGTCAGCTGGCCAGTTTGGAGTTACACTACACCATTGGCTTGCTTTCTGGCTTTTACCATTTCAAAAGAATACTTTTCTGCCTTTGAAATGATTATATCATTGTAGCAGTGTGTTGTTAGCGTCTATATAGGTCAGACTGCTTTCTCTTCTGAACAGCCTGATTCATTTACTATTATAATAAATCACCTAAAAATAAAGTCCTTGAGGCTGGAGATGGAGCTCAGTGGGTCGAGCACTTGCCTCCCATAGATAAAGCCCTGGGTTCCAGCTCCTGTACCACAAAAATGGGCATGGTGGTGCTGACTTATAATCCTGGTACTCAGAGTTAGAAAGCAGAAGGTTCTGGAGTTCAAGGTCATCTTTCAGTCTGAAGCCAGCCAGGAACACAAGACCCTGTCGCAATAAATAAATAATCCTGTTACTGCCATAAATATGGTAACAGTCTTTGTTTCTGCTTCTTGTTCCTGTCAGCTTTCACTCTACCCATATTTAGAAACAAAGATTCAATAGGCTACCTTGCAGCCTTTAAAGCCCTTAAATCCCTTAAGCAGAATAACCTAACAGATACCACATGCCCTGCCTTTATATATCAAATCTCTGTTGTCTTGCAGTCAACCAAACCAGGAACCTTGGACAAGAGACTCTGGCTGAGAGCACATGGCAGTGCCCTCCTTGTGATGAAGACTGGGATAAAGGTGAGATGCCTCTACCGTTTCCTTTTTTTTTTTCTTCTTCTTCACATCTCAAATCATTTGCTTGAGACAAAAGATTTTCTTTTTTTTTTTTTATGAACATATATATTGTTCAGAACGCCTTATTTTTATTGGGCCCCCAAATGAGCACATTTGTATCACTACGCAGACACTTAGAGCAGCCTATTCCGCCTTGATTGGAAGAAGCACTTCTTTACATCTGTTTTCCCCATAAATTGGGTTGAACCATCTGTGCTTGATTGTTCCTGGGCACATTTACTATTATTTATGGCTCTTGCATTTATATCCTTCGTTGTTAAGTTCTTGGTTCTGTATCACTTGAGCAGGGCACTCAATCAATTTTTACTTACACCCCTCAAAACTTAGCTGTATTGTTTCTCATTTGTCAAATTTAACTCACATAGATTGGTGTTTTATCTAACAGTGTGACAAACCGTTTTGCTTCCTTTGGCAGACTTGTGGGAACAGACTAGCACCCCTTTTGTCTGGGGCACAGCCAGTTTCTGTGGCAACAACAGGTAAATTAAAAGGTCTTATTCTCATCACTACCTCCCCAAATCTAGGTGTGTGACAAAAAAATAAATAAAATAGAATTGCGTGTGGTGGTGTGTACCCTGGGCAGAGGCATCAGATCTCTCTCTTAAGTTCTAGTTCAGCCTGAGCTACAGAGCAAGTTCCAAGACAGCCAGAGCTACACAGAGAAACCTCCTGTCCGGGGAGTGGGGATGGACTGACAGGATGACTTCGGGAGTTAAGGACACTTGTTGCTCTTGAAAGCAACTAAGTTTGGTTCCCAGCACCCACAACTGCTTATCACTCCAGCTCTATGGAATCCATACCTTCTTCTAGGCTCTGTGGACATGCATATACACATGTAAATCTTTTTTAAAATCTTGAAAGTTCTTTGAGTTTGGAAATCCAGAGCATCTTAATGAGAACAAAAGAAATTATCTCTTTTTACTACTAATGTTCTCTATTCCATTTACAACTGTAAGATTTCTCGTTGTACTCACACTCAAACCTTAGAAGACCAAATTTCAAATACAAATGAGACTATTTCAGGGTTCCAGAATAAAGGAATAAAATGCTATACTTTATTTTTCCTTAAATGCTTAATTTTTTATTTTTTAGTTATGTGTATAGAGATAATGAGGACGAGTAGAGGTGCCACAGAGGCCAGAGGGGTCAGATTCCATGGAGGCAGAACTACAGGTGGCTGTGCACATGCAGGGCCTGGGAATCAAACTCAGGTCTTTTGGAAGAGCAGTGCATGCTCTTAACTGCTGAGCTAGCTCTCCAGCACTCATAAAATGCTTAACTTTTTTTCTTAGTTACTGAAGTCAGCTAAATTTAAATGCATACTATTTTGAGTCAGAAAACATAGAAAAACTTAGAATAGTTTTATTGGTGGCAACTTTAACTTGCTTCAGTTCTTAAGAGATAAATTTTAGGGGCTGGAAAGATAACTCAGTGGTTAATTTTCTGGAGTACTCAGGTTCAATTCTCAGAACCCACATACTGGCTCCCAACTTTCTAACTCCAGCTCCAAGGGAACCTGTAGCTGGTATTTGCTTCTTTGTGGGCTCTTTGTTTCCCACCCTTTATGTCCCAGTTTCACCCCATCACTAGATAGGAAAGAGAAAAGAATAGAGGGGAGACAGGAGGGGGGAGATCCCTGAATCTAATTTCTTTCCTTTTGTTTCTTTTTTGAGCATGACTTCTAACAAACCAAAACCAACCCCTCTAAATGACCAGCAGTCACCAACCCTACCTGCCCAGGCTCTAACATTTATATACCCTCTGAAAAGTTCCCAGAATTCCAAACGTCACATAAATGCAGAAATGTATCTTCAGCTAGCAAAACCACACTTCTGCTAGAGCATGAAACAAATCATAGTCAGATGCTGTGGACAGTCTGAAGCAGCCCTGTACCTCACACCTGTGATTAAAATGAAAGTGCATTCTTATAATACTTCTGTGTTTTAAAGAAACCAAAATTCCAGAAATTCTTAAAAATGTCACTATGAGAGTCTAACAATCTCCACTGCCTTCTGTAGTCACTAAGCACACAGATGGTGTATAGACCTACATGTAGGCAAAACACCCATACACATAACAATAATTTATGAAGAGATTGGTTATGGCTAAGTATGGTGGCACATACCTTTAATCTCAACACTCACACTCAGGAGGCAAAGGCTGGCAAATCACTTTGAGCTTGACAGCAGCCTGGCCTATATAGTGAGTTCCAGCCAAGAACAGACAAACCCTGTCTTGTTTGCAGGGCTGGGATTTTTGTCATACTACTGATGCCATTGGTGTTAATCTCAATTTCTATAAAATTCAAATGTAAGGGGCTGAAGAAATGGCTCAGCAGCTAAAAGTACTGCCTGCTCTTCTAGAGGACCCAGATTCTAATCCCCGCACCCACATGGCAGTTCACAGCTGACTGTAACTCCAGTTCCATGACATCCAACACCCTCACACAGATACATGCAGGTAAAGTACAAATACACATAAAAAAATTTTAAATTTTTTTTGAAAAATGTAAATGTAAAACTCTATCTTTTGTTATTTTTGTTTTGCTTTGCTTTTTGAGATGGATTCTTTATATAGCCCTGACTATTCTGTAACTGGCTCTGTTAGACCAGACTGGCCTTAAACTCAAAGATCTTCCTGCCTTGCCTCCAGCGTGTTGGGATTAAAGGCGTGTGCCATCGTACCATCTTAATAGACATATGGAACACTCCCGAGAAATGGTAATCATTCTGATTGCGAGAATGTTTTGATAGAACTATGTTCACATTTCAGATGAGTTGTTGTTTCCTCCACTCAAATACACATTTTGATTGTCTTGTCGTGTGCCTGAAGAATGCTGATACGATGACATCAAATTATTCCTTTTTCTTTCAGTCCTGCAAACAACATAGTTATGGAACATAAGAGTAACCTTGCTTCAGGCATGCGAGTTCCCAAGTCTCTGCCCTATGTTCTACCATGGAAAAACAGTAAGTAAAACAGAGGTCAAAGTGTTCTTATACTTTTCATAGTGACAAAAGCAGTTGACTTGATTATTTAGGTCTGCTAAGCCTGATGCAGAAAATAAGTGTGACTCTACATGTTGTGTTCAAAGCACCTCACTTACCTCATGCTACTTCTAGGCCTGGTTACAAACAGGAAATTAAGAATAACTTGCAACTGCTGCCCTTCTAGAGAATCTGGGTTTGGTTTCCAGCATCCATGTCAAGTGACTCACAACCTCCCATAAACTCTGTTTACAAGTAATCCAACTTCTCTGGCACCTGTTCTCATATATACATACCTCCACAGTAACACACACATGCATATAAATAAATAACAATGAGAAGAGTATTTTAAAAGATAAAGTGCAAGAGCACAAAAGCCAGAAAGGTGTTTTCCTGCAGTGCAGTAATCGCTAATGTCGGTGCACTAAGTAGATGTAGAGACCATTAGAGGAGCTTTTAATTTTGGTTAAGAAGAAGTCATCTCTTATTGTTGTCAAGGCATTAATTTAAAAGGTAAGATCAGGAATAAAAATGCTATTTCAGTAACCTAAAGACAGTGGATAGGGAAGAAGGAAAGTGCTAAGAAACAGCAGAGGAAATGGAGTTCAGGTATCGTCCCTAAACATCTAAGCCTATACCCAGTAAACAGGTATGAAATTCACACCATTCTACCCTGATTTTTAAAAAAATGCACATTTTGGGGCCGGAGAAAAGGCTCGGTTAAGAGTAGTTGCTGTGGGCTGGAGAGATAGCTTGGTGTTTAAGAGCACTGACTGCTCTTCCAAAGGTCCTGAGTTCAATTCCCAGCAACCACATGGTGGCTCACAACTATCTGTAATGTGTAATGCCCTCTTCTGGTGTGTCTGAAGACAGCAACAGTGTACTTATATATAATAAATAAATAATTTTTTTAAAAAGGGTAGTTGATGCTCTTGCAGAGAACCCAAGTTTGGTTCCCAGCACCCACACAGCAGCTCACAGTTATCTGTAACTCCAGTTCCAGGGGCCAAACAACTTCTTTTGGCCTCCACAGACACCAGACACACATGTGGTGCCATATGTATATACACATCACACATATTTTTGGAATCAAAAAAGGGATAGATGGGCTGGAGAGATGCCTCAGCAGTTAAAAACACTTAACTGCTCTTCTAGAGGTCCTGAGTTCAATTCCCAGCAACCATTGGTGGCTCACAACCATTTGTAATGGGATCCAATGCCCTTCTGAAATGTCTGAAAAGAGTAGAGTATACTCACATACATACAGAAAGGAAAGAAAGAAGGAAGGAAGGAAGGAAGGAAGGGAAGGGAGGGAGGGAAAGGGAGGGAGGGGGGGAGGGAGGGGGGGGGGGGGGGAAAAAAATCGCTACATTCAGAAGACCCAGGGTAGGGCCCAGGAGATGGTTCGTCAGGTACAAGCATTTACCATGCAAAGCTGACAATCTGCTTTGATCCTTGAACACATGGTAGAAGGAGGGGGAAAGCTCCTCCTACATCATACACATACGTATACAACATATGTACACATACAGTTGTTTAAAAGATTTTTAAAAAGAACAAAATACCTAAGATCTTATGTTCTTTATTTAGGCCAGACTTTCTGGTATTATTCCCAAATCAAAATTCACTTGAATTCCCTTGATTTCAGTCTTTGTTACTGTTTAGGTTTTGAATGAGTAGAAAGGATTCCCTTTAAAGAAGCTAGAGAGACGGCTCAGCAGTCAGGAGCACCTGCTGCTCTGGCGAGGGTGTTTGGGTTCCCAGCACCTATATCAAGCAGCTCACACTTGCCCATAATTCCAGTTCCAGGAGACCAAGTGCCCTGACTTCCATGGGCACTGCATACACACAAAAAAAAAATCTTTAAAGAAATAATAAAACATTTATTTAAATATTTGCATTTCCCAAAAGTGAGATCACTAAATAATTTATCAAAAGGCTTGATAAGCCAGCCACAGTAGCATATACTTGTAATTCCCAGCACTTGAGAGGTAGAGACTAAAGAATCAGGATTTTAGCCTGTGAGACTGTGACTGAGAAAAAGAAAAAGTAGGTAGAAGACTGTTTTCTTTTCCGTGATTCTCACTGGAATCCCATCACTAGTTTTGAATTCTGCTTTAAGATTACTACTCCATATATTCTAGAAATGAGTAATTTGTATTTATGCCAGGCAGTGGTGGCATAGATTTATAGCACTTGAGAGGCAGAGGCAGGTGCGTCTCTGAGTTAGAAGCCAGCCTGGGCTACAGAGTGAGTTCCAGAACAGCCAGGGCCACACAGAGAAACACTGGCTTGGAGACAAAAGAAACAAAGGTAATTTGTGTTTAGTAAGCACTGAGGGTAGAATGAATTTCAGTCAACATGATATATTTATTTTGAAATGTTTATTCTTATAGATGGAAATGCACAGTAACTGTGAACATCTTTTTCAAGTAAGTATTTATTTCATTCCACTTTCTCTTCAGGTAGCAAGATTTAACTGGACATAAAGCAGTTTGAGTCCAATTTTCTTTCAGATTATGATACCAAATTAAAGCTGTGGGTGCGCATGTACTTTTTATATATGTAGCCTCTATAATGGCTTTACACAGTAATAAATAAGCATTTACTACTTAAATTAGAATTCTGTTACCATGCTAAGCTCTTTTCCCTGGTGTCAGTGCACACTGCTTTCCTTTAACATCACAGTTGTGTTCTAGGTCTGTCCTGCCTTTTGTAGTGGAGTGAGATTAATCAAACAGCTGTGCTTCACTGCTCTGCAGCTCTTTCTCAGTGGAGTACAGTTTAATCTTTTTAAAAAAAACATATTCTTAATGGGCATTTAAATTTTTGGGATTTCTTTAGAGTCTTACACTATTGATATTTAGTAATTTTTTTGTGCAAAACCTCACAAAAATCTCCTTTTCCCAGATAAAACCTGAAGGTCTTCCCTATGTGTGGTAGAGCTAAGCTTGGCTGCCTTGCCTAAGATTGCCCGGCCCTACTGCTCATGGGTAGAGACTTTAGGAAGGCTGGGATAGGATTCTATTTCAGCTGTCTTGCAGATAATAGTCCTTCAGCGAAGATTTATCAAATGAGTAATTGGTCTGTTGCTATCCAGTCCCCGTCTACACATTGAAGCAGATGAATCTGTGCTAGAGTCCATTTTGTAATAAGATGTGGAAAAGCTAAGTGGAACACCTAGCCAGGAATGGTGTCTCAGTCTTTAATCCTAGAACTCAAGAGAGTCAGAAGCAGGAGGATCTCTCAATTTAAAGCCTGGTCTACAGAGTTCCAGGACTGCCGGAGCTATGAGACCCTGTCTCAAAAAAAGTTTATAAGAAAGTGTTAAATAATAAAAGGAAATATCAGCTTGGTAGATTTTGACTTTAAATTGTTAAATGTGTCTGGAAACAAGAAAATGAAATTTCACCACAGAAGAAAGGTACACTGAGGTGTATCAGAAAGAATACATTGAACAGATTGGATAAATACGGTGAACTCTGAATTGTTCTCTTAGTATATTGCACAAAATATCTAATGGACAATACAGTATATAGCTGTTTAGTAAATAAGAAAGGCAACTGTATACTGAAAACTTAGGAGAAGCTTCTTATAAGATAAAAACCAACTGCTTCCTCCCACTCACCCTCACCCCCTTTTTGAGACAAGGTTTCTTGATTATGTAACCCTAGCTGTCCTGGAACTAAACCAGGCTGACCTCCAACTCATGTCTCTGTCTCTTGAGTGCTAGAATTAAAGGCCTGTGGTACCACACATTTGGCTTTTTAACTTCACTGTTACACATGCATGCTTGTTGCCTGTGGAGGTCAGAAGAGGGCATCAGATTCCCCAGTAACGGAGTTATAGATGGTTGTGAACCACCTTGTGAGAGTTGGGAATCAAACCTGGGTCCTCTACAAAAGCAACAAATGCTCTTAACTACTTAGCCATCTTTGCAGCCCTGAATGAATTTAATTTTTAATTTAATTTAAAAGTCTTTATACACACAGATACATAAACATCAGTGTTTATAAATTAATGAGTAATAGAGCATTTGAGAAGAAAAATACTAACATTAAGTTAATTAGAATTTATTCAAGAATTGTTCTAAGTAGTTGTCTAGAGAATCACTGTACATTAATGACTGTGAAGAATGTTTGTAATTCACTTAGCAAGTTTTCATGTACACAAAGGTACTAAATAGGGTCAGCAGGTCCTCAGTGTCCTGCCATTGACAACAGTGAATTCCTGGGGTTACAGTTCTGTCAACTGTTGTCAGATGTAGTTGGTACTTCTGTCACTGAAAGGAAGTAAAAACTTTTTTCTCATTTCCTTGCAGATGCCAGACTGTGGAAGACTCTTGCTTATTCCTGCTACCAAGGGTTCTTCTTTTTTCTCTTTATCTAATTATAGAACAGTAAACTGTCTGTGACTTTCAAACTGGCAAGTACTTTTTTTTTTAACTGCTGAGACTTTACTCCTCAATTATTTGATGCCAGAACCTTTTATATATTGCTGAAAAAGACAACTTGATAATTTGGTTAAAAACCTACTAACGTCAAATTAAGAAAAAAAAAATGACTGCCCATTCTAGTTAACAAAACAGTGATGTGAAGATGTCACACAGAGTCCAGCTAACGTAGATAGAGAACTTGGGTTAAAAAGTAAGTATGTGTTCATGTTTCTGGCATACATGGACCAAATTCTTTGAAGAATTTAAAAAACTGGACTTTTTATACCTTTAATCCCAATACTTGGGAGGCAGAGGCAGGATAGCCTCTTTGAGTTAAGGTCAGCTGGTCTACAGGAAAGCCAGCACTGCACAGAGAAACCATGTCTCAGAAAAACAAAAACAAAAAATAAAAACCTGGGCTTTACCTGAACAATGCAACTGTTCATCCATTGTCTCTGAGATGCCAGTAGCTTATGTACAGCAAAACTTACCATTCTCATTAAGACATCTTGCTGCTTGAATATTTCCAACAGGGGTTATGTGTTTTTGGGTGTTGTTGTTGTTGTTATTGTTGTTGTTGTTGTTTTCTCCCTGTGTTCTAGCTAGAGAATGTACTATCAAGCTAGGTGTGGATTCTGTAGGAACAAAGGCAGGCTCAAATGGATAGTTGAAGAAATCATAGGCTTCCCACCTGTCACAGATGTGTGAGGGGCCCTTGTCATTGCCTTGGGATGTGTGCATAGCAATTTTGTTTCACTTATTTTGGTTTTTCAAGAGAGGGTTTCTCTGTGTGACTCTGGCTGTCCTGGAACTCACTCTGTAGATCAGAACTTGACCTTGAACTGAAGATATGCCTGCCTCTGCCTCCAAATGCAGGAATTAAAGGCATGTGCCACCACCACTTGACCGATTTTTTTAAGCCTGCTTTGTTCAAGGCTTGCTCTGGTCTACAAAGAGAGTTCTAGGACAGCTACACAGAGAAGCTCTGTCTTGAAAAAACAAAAAAGAAGACAGTTTCACTCTCTAGCCCATGCTTGTCAGGAACTCATGGCAGCTCCCCAGCCCCATCTTACTTAGCCTAGGCTGGTTTACAAACAGAAGCCACCATGCCTGGCCCTGGAGCAGGCTTTGTAGCAGTTTGTTTAGTTTTTTGTTCCCATGATGAAGATTGAACCCAGGAATTCACACATGCTAAACTGTACCACTGAGTGCATTCCTGGCCCTTCTAGGCCAGCTCTAGTTGTATCGGGACAGATTTAGCTTGTTTTAAAACCATACATAAAGAAGGACTTGGAAGAAGCACACTGACAAATAATTCCAAGTACTCTTGTAGGCTTGTGTGCAGGTGGTGGACAGGGACGGTGAGTGGCTCCTGTGTGTGGACTTGATGTTTCCAAGACTTTTACCCAAAGCATATTTCTCTCCTAATGAGCAAAGTTGTGTTCTACTTTATTTCCAAGCTCTGAAAATTGCTTTAGGAGCAGCATCAGCATAGTAGTATTTCTTCCTGTCACTCTGTAAACTTAAATGAATAACTATAATATGTATTCTGGAAAGGATGTTAATGCATTGAGAAAATGGGAATCACCTATGTGCCCCAGAGTCTGGAGATAAGTAACTCTTCTGATTGGTTGTTTTGGTAAAGACAAAACAAAACTGTATGCTGCACTTCAGCCAGGAACTCTGAACTAGTTTTGGAAAATAATAGATATGAGTTTAATTGCCATATAGTTGAGCAAAGGAACTCAAAAGAAACTAGTTCCAGGTATGGTGGCTTGTGTAACCAGCCTTGGCAGGCTGAGGCAAGAAGATTGTCCCCATGTTTAAGGACAACCTGGGCTACATAGTGAGTTCTAAAACAAAAACAGGAGGGAAGGAAGGAAAGAAAAAGGGGAGAAACTAATTTTCTGTCTAATTTTTTAAAATAAGGTAATGCCATCCATCATTCATGAAAAAACCCTCTGGGCTGGGTGCAAGGCTTGTACGGTGGAGCGCTTGCTTAGCATGCCTGAACCCTAGTTTGTTTCCCAGCACTGTATACTTGTGTTTTGTCTTTTTGATTGGGGCCTTGCTGTATAAGCCTCAAACTCCATTTCTGTGTCAACCCTCCCAGGTATAAGATTATAATGGCTGGCAGAAATACCACCATTAGCCCCTGTGTACTGGTTTGGTTTGGTTTTTTGATCTAGTATCTCAATACTTAGTACATGTATCACATGATATATTTGACCCTACCTCAACAAGAGGGAAATTTTTATTTTTTTTAGATTTGTATTGATCCTTATGTGTCTACATGTATTTGCACATGTGTGCAAATACCCAAGGAGACCAGAAAACTACATAGGATCCCCTGAAAGTGGAGTTGCAGGTGGTTATAAGCCACCCAATATGGATGGTGGGGTCCAGTGGACTCAGGTCTTCTGCAAGAACTACAAGAACTGTCTCACCAGCCCTGGAGTTTGCTGTTTTAGAACATTTCTTCCTTCCTTAGGACTTATTTATAAAACATTTGGCTTCTGAAGTGTGCATAGCACTTGATGTAGACGAATCCTTACTCACATATGTTAATTGGGTAGCTCACAAAATAGGTTTATTGTTTGGGTTTAGGATAGCAATAGTCTACATTTTATCTTTTTTGTTGTCATTTTTGAGATTGTATTTTAATTATGTTTCTCCCTTCCCTGTTCTCCCTCCAAACTCTCCCATATACTCCTCTCATTTGATTTGAACTGAGTACAAATGTGTGAGGGCCCTTGTCATTGCCTTGGGATATGTGCATAGCAATTTTGTTTCACTTATTTTGGTTTTTCAAGAGAGGGTTAAAAACCCTCTTCTTCATATGTATGGCATTTCATCTTTTATTACATGCATATATATATGTATGTATTTGTATATATGTTGAGTAGGGTCCTTTTATGTTACTTTCATGTTTTCAGGGCTGATTGTTTGGCAGTAGACAACCAATCGGTGTGCTCCTCACTGAAGGACAACTCGGCTTTATTAGTTGGCTGCAATCCTTTATGTAAGGTTGAGGCTTCTGGGCTTTTTCCCTGTATGGTTTGGTGTGTTCATTGGTGTTCTCCTTTTTCAGTTCATGTTTTCAAAGTCATATTTGTGAGACTTTCCAGGTGTAGCTTCTGATGATCTTTTCTGTAGCAAACTACTAATTAAAACTACCTTCCTGTCTGGTTCACAAGCTTTAACAGACTACTTAGTTTTTATTGGGCCTAGAACTCATATATCTGGTTTTGTTTGGCGGAAATGTTTGGAGGTCCCAAAACCTATTTTAAAGAATTGGCTTGGGCTGGAGAGATGGCTCAGTGAAAGAGCACAGGCTGCTCTTCCAGAGGTCCTGAGTTCAAATCCCAGCAACCACATGGTGGCTCACAACTATCTGTAATAAGATCTGATGTCTTCTTCTGGTGGGTCTTAAGACAGCTACAGTGTACTTACATATAATAAATAAATCTTTAAAAAAAAAAGAATTGGCTCTAAACTTTACTGCTTATCAAGAACTTGGAGAGTCAGTGTATCTCTGGGACCTTGTTGCCTCAGAACATTCTTGTCAGCGGTTAATGCAAAGAATGGAAAAGAGGTAAATAGTTAAATATTTGTCTCATTTTCCACTAAAAACACGTGTTATGATTTTAAATTAAAGTGGGGCTAATGAGATGGCTTGGAGGCTAAGAGCACCAGCTGCTCTTGCAGAGGACCTGGGTTCAAAGACCGACATGGCAGTCTCAGGAAATCAGAGGCCCTCTTCTACCTGCCTTAGGCACTAAATACACACGGTACACAGACAGACATGCAAGTGGAACAACTATACACATAAAACATTTTTAAATAAATTGCTTTTAAAAATTCATAGCTGTTTAAAATTATAAAAGTTAGGAATATTTTAGCAACTTACCTAAAGAGCTAGACTCTGAGTTTTGCACTTTGAACTTATGCAGGGTTTTTGTGCTCTGCTCCAGTCAGAGCATTTGCTTTTTTTTTTTTTTTTTTTTTTTTTTCTCAAAAATTGACTTTCTCTCAAGGATTCTAAAAGTGCCATTGTGATTTGCAAATGTTCTCTCTAGGAATGAACATGTATGGGTGATAAAAGATACTCAGCTCCCCTGGTAGCTATACCTGAGCTGAAGAGGAAAAATATTTAAATTTCACTTGAAATAATTCCCTGCTGTAGTATCTTCTCACTGGAGAGGCAGACAAGCAGCTGCAGTTCTACCACACTGGCATTCTTAGATCGTTTAGTTGTCGTCTTCATCAGAAACAAGCTGAAGGGAGGTCATTTTACTTTTACGTATGTGTTTTGTTTTAGAGGCAGGGTCTCGAGTGTCTAAGGCTAGCCTCAAGTTCAGTGATAGCCAGGGACGACCTTGAATTTAATGGTCTTCCTCCTGCCTTTGCCTCTCAAGTGCGTCACCAGCTACTTCTACCATTGCTTTGTTTTGTTGTTTTTTTCCAAACAGTATCTTTGTGTAGCCCTGGCTGTCCTGAACTTCGCTCTAGACCAGGCCAGCCTCGAACTCAGAGATCCATCCACCTGCCTCTGCCTCCTGAGTGCTGGGACTAAAGGCATGCGCCACTGCTATCCACTACTTCTCCCATTCATAAGACAGTAAATCGTGATTGTAGCAGTGCTTAACTGTATAAGGATAAGAAGGATCAGACCTCAGGCTTTCAGCACGCTAGGCAAGCAGTCTACCACTGCGTGCGACCCCCACCCTATGTACTTCTTATTCCTTTGCTTACTAGTTATTGAGGGAAGGACTAGTTGGCTGGCTTGGGATTTTGTTTCTTTAGTTGGGCCTTCTGTGTAAGCCTCAAATTCTCCAACTTCTGAGTCAATCTCTCCCAGATGTGGGAGATGTCCACCATCATCTCCTGTATGCTATTTGTTTCAGTTCAGATTTTAAACTGTACCTTAGTATAGATCCAGACTAGCCTAAAAACTGTATATCCCAAGCTGACCTAGAACTTTTTTGAACCTTTTTTATCTAGCTTCTGGAATCCCGACCTTACTGGTATGCATAACCACACCCAGCCCCATACTGAGATCAGGCAAACTGTATATGAACACAGTGTTTTCCTTTTACACAGCAACTCTCACATTGCAAGAACATCACTCTCAGCCACAACCGTAGAAAATACAGATTGGTCAACAAACTTGTTTGTGTTTTCCTTATTTAAAGGCTGTTTTAAGCTGGGTGTGGTCCACATTACAGTCTCAGCACTTGGCGGGTGATAATTTTAATTTGAAGGAAGGGGCAGAGACAGGATCTCCATATGTAGCCTGGCTGTCCTGGAACTTGCTATGAAATAAGTACTTCTAAAGTAAAATAGCTCTGGGGTTGGGGATTTAGCTCAGTGGTAGAGCGCTTGCCTAGCAAGCGGAAGGCCCTGGGTTCGGTCCCCAGCTCCAAAAAAAAGAAGAAAAAAAAAAAGTAAAATAGCTCTAAAGTGAAAAGTAGCTCAGCTTGCCCATTATGCACTAAACCCTGGCTTCAGTTCTCAGCAACTCATGGTGGTGCCCATAATCACAGTACTTCTCTACTCTCAGTTTTTCATGTTTTATCACAAGTAAAACGTCCTGAAATTGTGGTCTTTAGTAAGGAAAAACATTTGTCAGAGCCGTCAGGAGAGTCAGAAGCTCAAGTTCTTTCTTGGCTACGTGGTAAGTATTTCTGACTGGGAACTTGCTATGTAGACCAGACTAGTCTGGAACTCACAGAGTTGGCCTATCTCTGCCAACATCCCCCTATTAATAGCCCCCGTCCCACCACACCAGCTGAGACTCTGTCTAAATAGTCACTTAGAGTATGCTTTTTATAGTTCATCTGTTGTGGTTCTGTTTGCTCAGGCGTGGATTGGAGGCTGTTCTTGGATAGCTCCTCTCCAGATCTTCATAACAGAGGTGTACATTGAAAAGGAAGGAAAGCCTTGATGGAGGTTAGAAGTTAGGTTGGGATGCCCTTTTATTGATGGGAGGTTTTTGTGGCAAGAGTTGTTTTAGCTTTCCAAGGCTTCTGAAAAATGTGTTGCTGGTATGTAACTTTAGTGGAAATAGTGTGTGCAATGTGAAACGTGTTTTTAGAAGCAAAGAGAATGATAAACAGGTCTGGATAGTGGTTCTGAGGACCCAGCATGATGGGATTAAGACAAACACAAATGGTTATTATCACTATCTGTGTGATAAATTCCAGTGCGGAGTTTTAGGGTTTGGATGTTTTCTTAGGGCCAGAGCTTGAGTCTGCTGTCCCAGCCCTTTGCAGTGTTTATTGTGTCATGGGGATGTACTAAGTACACAGATGTGGGGTTTTTAAAGTTATTTTAAAGATTTATTTATTTGTTTTATGGAAGTACACTGACACTGTCTTCAGACACACCAGAAGAGGGCATCAGGTCCCATTACAGATAGATGGTTATGAGCCACCGTGTGGTTACTGGAATTGAACTCAGGACCTCTGGAAGAGCAGTCAGTGCTCTTAACCACTGAGCCCTACAGATGTGTTTTTTAAATGTTAAATATTTGCTGCAGGCAAATGTCACCTAGGTGAAAAACTTCTGAAATTTGACCTTTGCTAAGACTATAACAGTTTCTTAGTAATAAGTTGTGATCAGAATTTCATATTTCTGGTTACTAACTGCATCCAGCTTCCTTAATTTTTGATTCTGCACTCAATTTCTCAAACTGTTTCCCTCTGAGCTCATTTCCATATCTGTCTGCTTGAATTCCATTATCAGTTACTCCTTAATTCCCTTGACCCCCTCCCCCTGTACCTCTACTGTCTGCCTCACTAATCCCCAAGTCAAGAGAGGCCCTGGCTCTTCTAATCTATTCCTGGTAGGATTGGCATAGAAAATACTGATATTCACCTGACACCACCACTGAAACGTGATTTCTAATCTCAGACTCATTTCTGATTTGTCTGGTTACTATTGTAACCTGTATTATATTGTATTTTGTTTCGTATAGTCTCACTGTGTAGTCTTGGAATTTAAGGGCAGTCTTCCTGCCTCAGCCTGACTACTGAGATTGTGTAAACTGACATATCCATGCCTCCTTCAGGCCACGATATGTATGTATATGGTGTACACACATTATGCAGGCAAGCACTCATATACATAATAAACAAATCTTAAAAAAGGGGGGGGAGAGTAACCAGAGTTAGATCTCTAGGACCCATATAGTAGAAGAAAAATAAATTAATTCCAGTCTGGTGGTGGTGGCACATAATTTTAAATCTGGCATTTGGGAGGCAGAGGCAGGCAGATCTCTTGAGTTCAAGGCCAGCCTGGTCCACAGAGGGAGTTTCAGGACAGCCAAGCCTAAATAGAGAAACCCTATCTTGAAAAAAAATAATTTTTTGTTCATTTTTACTTTGCCCACCAGCAAAAGCTTTTTGAGTATTTGATGTGTAGCAAACTGCACAAAATTCCATATACTTAGTAGATTTATTACATCACATTTAATTCCACACAATCTGAATACTCTCAGATAAGAAAAATGAGGATCACAGAGTTTACATGATTGACAGTTGTTGTTTGGTTACTGTGGAAGAAACAAAATTCAGCTCCAGAGCAGTCCTCTTGACCCCCAGTGCATTTTACAGTTGCCCCACCCTGGTCATAGTCTGGCCAGGGACAACTCACTGTCTCTGAAGTGCTCTTTAGTGACCATATTGTTGGGAGCTGGAGAAGTTGGCTCAGTGGTTAGGAGTACTTGTTACAGAGGACCTGAGTTTGATTCCCAGCACCCACATGGAGGCTCACCATGTCCTAGGGAGCCAGGCATGTGTACAGATATTACTGTCTTAGACATAAAATAATAAAACTTAATAACCACACCATCCACAAGCCTTGCTTTCTGTTCCTGATGCTTTCAGCCTGGTGTAATGTCTTCAAATTCCAACTCAAATGTTGTCTCCTCATTCTTTACGCTCTTCTCTGTTCTTTTTTTTTTTTTTTTTTTTTAAATGTAGCTCTTGGCTGGCCTGGAACTCGCAGAGCTCCATCTGCCTCTGCTTCCCAAGTGCTGGGATTAGAGGTCCGCAACACCATATCTGGCTCCTCAGACTTCCTTTAGTAACATTGAGTTTGTGGAACTCACTTCCTCTTTTTTTTTTTTTTTTTTTTTTTTGATTTTTTTTTTTATATATATGCATACACTGTAGCTGTCTTCATACACACCATAAAAAGGCATAAGATCTGGTTATAAGCCACCATGTGGTTGCTGGGAATTGAACTCAGGACCTCTGGAAGAGCAGTCGGTGCTCCTAACTGCTGAGCCATCTCTCCAACCTCTAGAATTCACCTAAATGCCCAAATCAGTCAGAGTTTAAAAGGAAACAGAAACCACACTCGACAGGTTAAGCATAAAGGTGTTTGATGAAGTCATCTGAATAGCTAGCTGCAGGCCTCTTAGGAACTCTCAGAACACCGCCAGACTAAGCCGTCATTGGGCCTGGTAGCCTCTGGTGGTTCCTGAACATTACTAAGCTTAGGAAATGACAACATAGCTAAAACCTCACAGTATTCTTGAGATCATGTTTTTTAATAGAGTTACTGACAGACAGACATCTGAGAGCTGGTCATCTGATGAGGGTAGGTAAAAGAAAGCTTGGTATTCAGTGTATTGGGCACTCAAGTTTACTCTCAAATATATGAGGTTTTCAGTGTTTTCTGTTGTAAGATTAAATAGTCTAGTGTGTCAAATAGGGTAGTGCATGCCTTTAATACAGCACTCCAGAGGCAGAGCCTAGTACATCTTTTGATTTTGAGGCTAGCCTGGTCTACATAGCAAGATCTAGGACAACCTGTCTTGGATGGATGGATGGATGGATGGATGGATGGATGGATGGATGGATGGATGGATGGATGGATGGATGGATGGATGGGAGGGAGGGGAAGGCAAGGGAGGGAGGAAGGAAGGAAGGAAGGAAGGAAGGAGAGAGAATGGAATCTGGGGCTGGATCAGTGACTCAGCAGTTAAGAGCAGTGACTGATCTTCTAAAGGACCTAGATTTATCTCCAAGCATCCATGTGATAGCCCATGACTGTAATTCCAGTCCCAGGAGATCCAGTGCCCTCCCTTGACTTCCACAGGCATGTATGCATGCAAATACCCATACCCTAAAAACATTTTTTTTTGTTTTTTTTTTTTGTTTTCCAAGACAGAGTTTCTCCTAGAATTTACTCTGTAGACCAGGCTGGCCTCTGCCCACTAAGTGCTAGGACTAAAGGCATGCACCACCACCACCTGACTAGAATTATTTTTTAAGAATTTAAAAATAACTATGGGTTTGTCTCCCTTTCATCTCCCCTGGTCCTGTTTCCCACCTCCTTACTTTTCCTCCCTTCTCGTCTCTTCCTGAACTTTCATCTCTCCCTTCCCCTATCCTCTCAAAGCCCAGAGGGATAAGTACCAGCTGCTAGCATATTCTCCCCTACATTGTTCCCATCCTTCAGAAAACCACACAAATTGTGCTGCTGTAGTGCCTGAGGACTGAGTACGCAGTTGGAATTAAAGGAAAGGGTGTTATGCAAACAGTGACGGACGAGGTGACACAGACTGAAGAGCAGCCCCGTCATGGGATGCAATGACGCACACCTTTAGCCAGTACGCAGGAGGCATCTAGTCAGCCTGATGTACATGGCGTGTTCCAGAACAGCCAGAGCTACCTAGTGAACCCTGTGTCAGAAAACACACCAGAAGCTTGGAAATGCCAGCAGTCCTTCTGTGCTCAGTTACCTCCTTTATGAAGAAACATAAGAAGTAAATGCTCTAAGGTTTGCCTACCACTAACATTTTGGTGGCTTTATTTATCTGGGAAAAATAATTTATAACAGTATATAAAAAAAAGGGGGGGTTGGGGATTTAGCTCAGTGGTAGAGCGCTTGCCTAGCAAGCGCAAGGCCTTGGGTTTGGTCCCCAGCTCCGAAAAGAAAAGAAAAAAAATAAATAAATAAAAATAAAAAGTTAATTATGTATCCATTCTAGGGTTTTGATTACTGTATAAAATTTTCCTATCCTTAAATCATTCTCTGAGACCTTCAGATGAGAGAGGCAGAGGAAGAAGTAACCTCTCACATGTCAAATCAGAATCAGACTTTAAGTCACAGAGCAGCCTCCGTGTTCCCTGATATTCCCAACCTGGGACTCTTGTTACTCTGTTCCAGGAGTTGTGGGGTAGTGATTCTTCAAAGAACCATCACTGGTTTCTAAGAGCAGTAAACTTGTCAGAAAAGGCCAGTCTGTTTAAAGTGCACTGAGAGCATCATCTAGGCTGTTAGCTAGGAGACGAACCGATGCTGCTTTCTGCTAGGGCCTGTAGCCCCCTCTGGGCTATTTGGTGTGCTTATGATGCTTTTGGCCTAGTTTTTTCTGCCACGACTAGCCTTCATTCTCTTCTGTGCAATGAACTGCATTTCAGAACACCATTTACACATAAATACACATAAACTTTACAGATAGTAGCCAAGGGCTTGTCAAGACTGCATCTTTGTTGTTTCTCTCAAAATAAGAGATACCCAGAAAACTCTGGTGTCGGAAATTATGTGTGGCCTTTTTTTCCTCTGCTAAAGTGCTTCTCGTGCTGCAAAGTTTGACACCAGTAGTCACTGGATACCTCCCCCCTTACTCTCTGCTTCATGCAGGCCTTCTCTGATGGAAACTGCAAAGTCACCAGAGCTAGTGTGTCATGGATACTGCCTCCAGGCACACATTTGCACAGAAGTGTTTCAGGTTAGGAAATAACACATAGCATGCGCTCCTGAGTATGTAACACAGCCTCGGGTTGCCTCCCCTTGCTACAGGAAAACGACTGAGAGGGTTTAGTTGGGGTGGCCTGGAGGGGGCGGGGGTGACACCAACCTCTGTGAGAGCTGTGGCTCCAAAGAGCTAAATGAGAAGTGCACATGAAGATCTGTTTTAGTTACAGCCCTCCCCTCAGGCCTTTTATAGTCAGTGTCAGTGTTCTGGAAGCACATTCCAACTATCTATCACCTCCATCATAATGGCTGTAGACGCTTATTTTAAAATGCAGATTCCTGGGCTTGTATCCAGATCCTGAATCAGAATATGTGGAAGCCACATTCAAAAATCCATTTCTCACAGTACACCTCATGGTGTAGGCAAAGGAGTTTCTAAAATCACTACAAAAAAAGGGCTTTTTAGAGATTCATAGGGAAGATAATTACAGCTTTACTCCCTTAAAAGTCCACAGACTTGGTCTGGAGAGATGGAATGACCTGAGTTCAGTACCCATATATAACTCCAGTTTAGGGGTTTCTGTACCTCTGGTATCCCCAAACACCAGAGCTCCTGAACACCACAGGCCTACACACCCGAGTAAAAATAAACTCGTTTAAAGTTAAGATACAGGAAACTGAGGAGGGCTTAGCACTGGCTGATAGACCCAAGAACCTGGGTTTGGTTCCCGGCACCCACAAGGTGGCTACTAACTATAATTCCAGATCCAACACCCTCTTCTGGCCTCCTCGAGTACCAGGCATGAAAGTGGTACACATCTTCAATCCCAGCCCAGGATTAGGTACAATCCTAATCCTAGGCAGATCTTTGAATTTAGGCCAGCCTGGTCTACAACAGTCCAGGATAGCCAGTACTACATAGAGAATCCCTGTGCTGAAAAACCAAAAAAGAGGGAAGTAGTACACAGATAGAAACGTAGGCAAAAAGCCCTTACACGTAATTTTTAGTCCTGGTTGTCTGGGAACTCACTATGTAACCAGACTGGCCTTAAACTCAGATGCTTTTGGTTTTTCTCTTTTTCAGAGCTGGGGACCGAACCCAGGGCCTTGCGCTTGCTAGGCAAGTGCTCTCACTGAGCTAAATCCCCAACCCCTCAGATGATTTTTTTTTAATTTTATGAAAAATCCACAGACAAAAAGTATAGTATAGTAGTGATTAAAGATAGAATCCGAGGGGCTAGAGAGATGGCTCAGTGGTTAAGAGCACTGTCTGCTCTTCCAGAGGTCCTGAGTTCAAATCCCAGCAACCATATGGTGGCTCACAACCATCTGTAATGAGACCTGATGCCCTCTTCTGGTGTGTCTGAAGACAGCTACAGTGTACTTATATAATATAATAAATAAATCTTTTTAAAAAAAAGATAGAATCTGAATTCTATGTCCTCAGATCTTTTTAAGAGTTTGGTGGTTTTGGTTTTTGAGGCATCACAGGCCCAGCCTCAAATTCAGCTGCCTGAAGACCATGAATTCCTAGTCCCCCTGCCTCCACCTCCATAGTGCTGACATTACAGAAGTAAGCCACTATACCTGCTTTATGTGGTGGTAGGACTTGAATCCATGACTTCATGCATGCTAGGCAGTCAACCAACTCAGCAATGTCTCCAGCCCAGATCCTTTAGAGGTTTAAGTAGGACAGTGCCCCAAAGCCCTTCAGAGTAGGCACTCTGGCTGGAAAGATAGCTCAGTGATTAAGAGCATGTAACCTGCATCAAGAGATGCATGGAGAGATGGCTGCTTTTCCAGAGGTCTCCAGTTCAGTTCCCAGCAACCACATGGTGACTCATGACCATCTATCTATAATGTGATCTGACGCCCTCTTATGACATGCAAACGTATATGCAGATAGAGTACTCATATATATAAATTGTTTTTTTTTTTTTTTTGGTTCTTTTTTTCGGAGCTGGGGACTGAACCCAGGGCCTTTTGCGTCCTAGGCAGGCGCTCTACCACTGAGCAAATCCCCAACCCCTATAAATTGTTTTTTAATGTGTGTGCAAAAGGATATATACTGTGGGACACCGTGACTCAATATGGCTTCCACATCCAGATTTTTGGGGGGATGGGGAGGTTGCAAGGGCATAGGGTAGATATGAAAGGATGGGGAGATAGTGAAGTTGGGGTGCAAGATGTGAAATTTACAAAGAATAAAAGGTTAATTTAAAAAAAAAAAGCATATACTTCCCTTTCTGAGGATCCTAGTTCAATTCCTAGCACCCATATCAGGTAGCTCATGACCATCTGCATCTCCAACGTCTCTGGTCTCTATGGTCACCTGCACTCATACACACAAACACTTAAATTATTTTATTTAAAAATGTCCCGGGTAAACTAAAGACATCACAGAAATGACATGAAGCACATGCAACATGAGATTTGCCACAACATTGTCTTAAATCTCCCTTGATTCCTTTTAAAGCAAAAATTTGAAAGATACATGAAGGATATATATTAAATCAAAGACATCCAGAAAACAAGGAAGGACTGTTTTTTAACCCAGCTAGATTGCAGCATCAGCTGGGGATGGAGAGATTTCTACATCTGATGTCAACATGTATTCTCAGCCCTGTGAACAGCATGGATTGGTATTGTACAACCTGACCAATCTTGAAGGCGTATAATAGTGTTCTCTATTTCACCAATAGACAGGTTATTTCAGAACTCACAACTCACAAATGACTTTCCCTTCTGAATATTCAGCCCAGGAGTTTCATGGACAGTCCCATGCCCAGTGAGCTAAATGAGTTAATGGGCTCTAGTGGTGTTATCTCTGCTAAATGAGCAAGGACGGTGAACAGTAGGTAACACCCCCAGTTCCCTATATCTGAATCAGGTAGATGAGACAGAGCTAAGTGAAGGCAATACCTTCTTCCTACCCGAAGAGCACGTGGTCTCTCTCATCTATGCAGCTGCTTCCTGTTGGCAGCAGGAGGATGTAATTGTAAGATAGATACTTTTTTGGATTTTATTTGGAGTTCCTGGCACCCTTTCCCCCCACACCCACCCAGCGAAGGCTATAAAAATTAGAACTTTTCCCCAAAGCAGGTCGTAGGAACTGTAATCTTTCCCTGCCTTTCTGTCCTGGAGCTAGCCGTGAAGAAATTCTCTGACCAGCCCTTTCCTTTACTTCATTCCAGAAAAGTCTGCCCATACCGTGAAGGAGGAATGTTGTATAGAGGTTCAAAAGACTGCAAAAGCAGACGTGTCTTGATGGGTCCTCAACTGGTCTTGTTAGGGTTGGAAACAGTTAAGTCTTCATAAGGCCCCACAGGACAGGACTTGGAGAGCTTGGGTGGTGGTAGCTGGTCAGATTTCTGGAAGATCACAGCCCTGGAGAACAGTATATATTAACACCTGGGGCATGGAAACTTGGTACCCCTTCAATTGAGCCTCACTCTTCTGCATGTCTCCCTGTATTCTTTAATATTCTTTATGACACACTAGTAATTGTCCTTCCCAGAGTTTGGGGAGCCACTCAAGCACATTAACCCTGAAATGGGGGTTGTAGGAACCTCACTTTATTGGCAATTAGTCAAAAACAGCCAAAGGAATGCAGCTGGCATCTGAAGGCAGGGACGGACAGTCTTGGTACTGAACCTGCAACCCCTGTATCTGATGTTATTTCCTAATAACATCCAAATTAAATTGAATCAGGCTACGTAGCCAGTGCCTCTGAAATGTCTTGCTTACTTTGTGATGAACACACACACACACACACACACACACACACACACACACACACACACACACACAAAAAATCAAGAGTGCTCTGTGTTGTTTTGAGTTTGTTTTCCCAAAGTTGACTTCAGTCCCGCTGGGGACCCTGAATCAAGGAACTGTGAAACTTTTTATCCATCCTCAGGAGGGAAAAAAATGTTTTGATTGGAAAAGGGCACCTGTGAGGGAAAAAAATAAACGAAGTCTCCCTGAAATATAGCTTACAAGAAAAAAAAAACTCACCCCAACAGATTCTAAAAGGAAGAATTTAAACCTGTAACAAAGGTAAAGTTCCGGGCCAAAGAGATGCTCTGGATGCTCTTCCAGAGGACTCAAATTTGAACCTACCACCCACATGGTAGTTCACAACCACCTGTGACTTCAGTTCCAGGGGGTTGGATCCCTATGCTGACTAAAGGGCACGAAGCACTCGTGTGGTACACACACATACATGCAAATGAAACACACGTAAGATAAATTTTAAAATCTTTTTTAAAAATGTCCTGATGAGACATGGCTGTGGAGCTCCTCAGTGTCCAGCAGGTGGCATTCAAATCTAAGTGGCCTGAGGCTGTAGCCTGTGAGAGACAAGCAGGGTACTCTAGATAGTGTTCGTCCTAACACCCATACCTCCCTTCTCTTCTTTCTCTTTCTTAGAATGATGCCCTGTTGGGCTGGATTGGAGCCTGGCTTAGTTGGTAGAGCTTTTGCTTAGCATATGTAAAGCCTTGAGTTCAATCCCCAACACCCCATAAACTATACGTGATAGCACATGTCTGTAATCCTAGCACTTAGGAGACAGAGAGAGGATCAAAAGTTAAGGTTGTCTTTGTCTAAATAACAAGCTGGAGGCTAGCCTAGGATATGTGAAATCTTGTATTTAAAAGAGGGACAAGGGGTTGGGGATTTAGCTCAGTGGTAGAGCACTTGCCTAGGAAAAGAGGGACAAAAGAGGGGAGAGAGAGGGAGGGAGGGAGGGGCAAAGAGAAATTGGGATACAGACTGCAAGACCTGTCAGTTTCTGGTATCTAGCTAAGGAGGCACCAGTGACACCAAGAAATCTGGGGAAGTCAGGCTTGGTGAAGTATGCATGTAATCCCAGCATTTGAGAAGTAGAGACATAAAGATCTGGAGTCCAAGACCAGTTTGAGCTATGTGAGACTCAAAAAGAAAAAGGGGCAGTGAGTAAAAGTCACTTGCTGTAAAACCTTGAAACCTGAATTTGATCCCTGGGGCGCACGTGTTGGAAGAAGAGAACCTATTCCTGCAGGTTGTCCTCTGACCTCCATACAATGTGCCATGGTATCCCTACACACACATACATACATTCTTACATACATACATACATACATACATACATACATACATACATACACCCACATACATACATACATACATACATACATACATACATACATACATACATACCATACACACACACACACACACACACACACACACACACACACTCAATGTTTTTCTAATCTGGGGCTGGACAGATGGTTTGTTGGTTAAGAGCACTTCTAGTTCTTAACTGAGGACGTGGGTCCAGTCCCCTCCATGATAGTTTATAACCATTTCATAACTCCAGTTCTAGGAGATCTGATAATTCTTCTAATCTGTGTGTACCAACCACAGAGACTTTTGGAAAGCTTTCCTAAACACACTCTCGACTGTCCACAGATTCTAGGTTAGCAGTGAAGTATACCTTCCCTGACAATCTGGAAATGCCTGTGTATTTTTTTTTTTAATTTGGTGGGGGAGGGGTGGTGGTGTATGAGTTCCCCAGCAAAAGCCAGTGTCTTTTTCCCCCGTTTTTGTTCATGGGGTACACATGCCATGGTGCACATGAGGAAGTCAGATGACAACTTAGAGGAATCAGTTCTCTCCTTCCACTATGTGTGTCCTAAGGTTTGAACTAAGGCTACCGGCTTGGCACCATGTGTCTTTCCCTGCTTAGCTGTCTCACAGCCTTCAGTGCCAAGATATTTTAATTGTTTAAAAATAGCATACATGTAGCCAGGTGTTGGTGGTGCACACCTTTAATTCCAGCACTCAGGAGGCAGAGGCAGGTGGATCTCTGTGAGTTCAAGGCCATCCTGGTCTACATAGAAAGTTCCAGGACATCCAAGAAAACTCTGTCCAAAAAAGAGGAGGAGGAGGATGGGAGGGGGAATTGAGGAGTTGGGGAGATGGCCTAGTGGTTATAAGAGCACTGACTGCTCTTCCAGCGGTCCGAAGTTCAATTCCCAGCAACCACATGGTGATTCACAACCATCTGTAATGGGGTCTAATGCCCTCTTCTGGTGTGTCTGAAGACAATGATATTGTACTTACATACATTAAATAAATAAATAAATATTTAGAAGAAGGAGGAGGAGGAGGTGCTGGAAAGACAACTCAGTGGTTAAGGTGTTTTAAGAGCACTCCTCTTTCAGAGAACCTGAGCTCCCAGCACCCACATAGTAGCTCACAGCAGCTCACAGCAGCCTGTAACTCAAGCTCCACTGGATCCAACACAAAACACTAATGCACACTAAATAAAAATTAAGAAGAGGAGGAGGAGGAAGAAGCAGCCTCCTACCACATGTTAAGTGCTGAAGACAGAGTCCAGAGAGATTCCAGTATGACAAGTAACGATACCTGTTACCACCCTGGGAAATCTTCAGCCTCAAGGAAGACATATATTCAGAATGATTAATGTTTTTCTCATTCAGTGTCAAGGGGAATGTCAGTTTTACCAGTCATGTCTCCCAGCTGTTTTAGTATGCTCTGATCTTTTCATGGGAGGGGCAGTTGATGCAATAGTTTGAAGCAAAATAAGTTTAAGACACGATCCTTACATTCAAGGAATATTTAATCTATTCTAGCTATTGGTGTATTCAATGAATATTCTTTCTCAGTTTCAATGGGCAAAGAAAAAAGGCAGCTAGAATATAATTTATTTGGTGGATTGTTTACCTAGAACAGATGAAGCCCTGGGTTAGATCCTCCATTACCAAATTACTGGGTTTGGTGGCATGTGTCTGTAATCCAAGCACTCTGGGAAGTTGAAGCAGGAAGATCAAAATCACAGTCAAAACAGGCAAGATTCTTCCATAATGCCTAAGATCCTAACAAATCACTCAAGAGCAGAATACACAGTTCTGGCTCGGTTTCTCTCAAGAATTTGAATTCAAGATGTCCAATAGGAGTTGTATGTGGTGCACATCTGTAGCAGTCTAGAGGACAACACAAGATCACTACAGGTTCAAGGCCACTCCAGTCGATGTTGAGAATTCCAGCCCAGCCAGGGCTTACAGCTATCTCAACAGTAGGGCTGGGGCTATAGAGATGGCTCAGTGGTTAAGAGTCACAGGAAAATGGAAGTAAAGGTAATCTTTGTAGAGCCTGGCCTAGTAAAAGAGACAAGTGCTGGGTAAGGATCAGTGATACCTCTGCTGAGAACTGGCCTATGAAACATCATCTTCACACACATCTAACAACAGTCAGCAAGAGCACATCAGACTTTGAATGGACTTCAGTCTTCTTGGCATTATTGCACAGACAGTATAGTACTTTAATTCTCCCAAGTCATGAAAAAAAAAAGTACCATCTCTGTTTCATAGATGAATATATTGAGAACAAGGAAGATTACATAATGACTTTTGCGGGGGGGGGGGGGTGGTTTTTCAAGGCAGGGTTTCTATGTAGCCTTGGCTGTCCTGGAACTCTGTAGACCAGGCTAGCCTTGAACTCAGGGGTCTGCTGGACTCTGCCTTCTGAGTGCTGGGATTTAAGGGGTACACCACCATTGCCAGCCTGGCTTTTGTAGATAAGAGTATATATCCCAGGTAGGTATGGAATTCTTACTCTACCTCAGCCTCTTGAGTGCTAGGATTCCAGGCATGTATCACCATACCAAGCTGTGGCCTATTTATTAAATGATAGTCAGCATTCAAACTTGTCTCCTTTCTAATATAACATTTTCTGTGCAAAATAAAAGCACATTAACAACACCCAAAAAAGTCAACATCAAGAACTCTATGTATATGGGCTGGAGAGATGGCTCAGTGGTTAAGAGCACTGACTGCGCTTCCAGAGGTCCTGAGTTCAAATCCCAGCAACCACATGGTGGCTCACAACCATCTGTAATGGGATCTGATGCCCTCTTCTGGTGTGTCTGAGACAGCTACAGTGTACTCATACACATAAATCCTTTAAAAAAAATTTCTGTGGCAGGGCATGATGGTGAATGCCTTTAGTCCCAGCACCCCAGAGCTAAGCAGATCATGGTGAGTTCCAGGACAGCCAGGCTTCATACACCCTGTCTCAAAAACAAACAAACAAATCAGCTCGTGGGGAGTAAAGGCAAATCAGTGGCAATGGCTCAGTGATTAAGAGTACTTGCTGCCCTCCCAGAAGACCCATATTTGTTCCCAACACCCACATGGTAGTTCACAGTAATAACCATCTGTAACTTCTGTTCCTGGGGATCCAGTGCCCTCTCCCAGCCTTTTGCGTGTGCATGTGCTGCACATAAACACATGTAGGCAAAACACCTACACATAAAAATAAATTTTTTTTAAAAAATCTATAACTTTTTATAAAGTATTTATAATTGCTTCGGTCATATGTACATTCAGATGCATTCAGTTTCTAAATTTCACAGGAACTCTATAAATACCCTGGATAATTAAGTGCTAGACTGTGCAGTCCAGGCTACAAGGGCAATACTTGAGAAGAGGAGGACTGCTGACGGTTAAGACGAGCTAAGGACACTTGTGCAGGGTTTCAATAGCCTGGCGATAGAGGCGACTGTGAGTTGATACGCTGGAACCACAGGAGCAAGACGAGATTGGGCATGTTAGTGAGACAACACTGAGACCTCTATCCACAGGATGAGCTGAAAAGTAGCTGTCTAATCAGCAGGAGGAATGGAAGAGGTGGGGATCTCCACATCAATTTACTGATCTAAAGCCCTGGTAACAGTGGCCATCCTTCCCATCTGTTGAGATGAGGTTTTACTTTATAGCCAAGTTTGGCCAGAAACTCAGGATCCGATCCTCCTACCTTAGCCCCCCAAGTGCTGCTGGGATTATACTCAACTGACTCTTCTAGAAACACATTCCAACATTCCAAGGTCTCTGCTCTTCCTTCTAATCATAGTGTCACCTCCCTTATCGAGAGGCACATGTTATTGTCCTAATACTAGGAGGAGGAGCATATACCAAAGTTTTTATTCTCCTAGAATACAAGAGAACAGTTTAAGGAACAGAACAGACAGACTAAACATAAAAGCATGTTTACCATAAGATCAAAGTAGCACCACCATACCATATAGGGAGCCACGGCAAGGAGATTCCAGGCTGAATTAAATTACCTGGAAATGACCCTCTTCCCCACTAGTGAACAGTAAGTGGGATGCTAACCAAAGCAAATCAGGAGGTGCTATGGGGTCAGATGGGACCCAGCAGCCTGGACCCAGGCCAGCGGAAAAAGCCATTGTCTGAGTTGCTCTCTGAATTTCCTGCCCTCAAACACCTACCCCTCCCAACATATACACTCAGAGCTATGCCTCCTACTCTGCCTCCCCAATCCCATAGTGAGGAGGCCATGCCCACCACAGGACAGCAGACAATTGAGTATCTCCAGTGAGAAGATCATCCAGCCCAGCCACAGTGCAAGCCTTTAGGGGTCACAGGAGAAGGTTGTTTTCCAACCATAATAAAGATTCTGAGATCCTCATCTCTCTCAATCCCAGAAAAATGAAGTTTCTGGCTGAAGTGAGCAACAGTGTGGGAAGGAGTGTTTCTCTGAAGGTGTGTCTTCTAAGCATGTCCCCGTGGTTTTGTGCCTGAAGGAGAATTCATCAGACTGGGTGTGGCTGAGAGTCATGTCTGGGATGAGGAATCTCCAATTCATTCTTGTTTTGTGTTGCTGGGATTTGGAGGAAGGTGTTTGAGGGGAACAGGATCTCACTGTCTAGAGGAAGCTGGTATTGAACCTGCAGCGTTTCTTCAGCCTGTGACTCCCAAGTACTGGAATTACAGAAGTCACACGAGGCTTTCAAACCCACTTTCACTGTGATCCCTACACACCCACACCCTGGTCCAGCCCAGTCCTGACCCTTTACTAGGGGCCATTAGAGACCGGTTTCCACTCCCTGCTGATTCCTAGTCCCAGGCACTGCTTCCAGCTCCAGTGCCCCGCCTCCATCCACACACTCCACTGGCAAGCTGACTAAACTGTTGGCTGGGAACTGAGCTTAGAGCGGAAATGGGCAGTTGGGAGGTGTGATTTATGTTTCTGACTTCACCCGAGGCTAGAACCCAAAACATTGACCCTCCTCCAAGTGCCCTTTTGGCAAATTTCCTCTCCTTCAAAAACCTCAGGCTCTTCTAGCTGGTCATAGGTCATCAAATAAACCACCCCATCCACAATCCTAACAACAGATGACCTCTCATGCCTCCAGCTCCAGTCGGCTACAGACAAGGAAGAATGCATTGTCTTTACAAATCACCACAGGAGGCAGAGGCTCCTATCAGCCCCAAACAGTAGGGAAGTCCCTCTAATATCTAATTTCCTTCTCTCCTGCTATTGAACAACTAGCTGGTGAAAACAAAAGGGAGTTTGCTGTTCCAGAATCTACTCCTGGTAACTGTCTCCATTTCTAAAGAATTCTCATAAGCCTGCCTTGTTGCACACCTGTAATGCCAGCACTTGTGGCCAGCCAGAACCACACAATGAGATCCTATCTCAAAATGCCAGGGAAAAGGTGGGAGGGGGTGCTGAAGAGAAGGCTCAGTGGTTAAGAGCAATGACTGCTCTTCCAGAGGTCCTGGGTTCAATTCCCAGCAACCACACGGTGGCTCACAGCCATCTTTTAAAAGATTTATTTATTTTATGTATATGAGGACACTGTAGCTATCTTCAGACACACCAGAAGAGGGTATCAGATCCCATTACAGATGGTTGTGAGCCACCATGTGGTTGTTGGGAATTGAACTCAGGACCTCTGGAAAAGCAGCCAGTGCTCTTAACCACTGAGCCATCTCTCCAGCCCTAGATAAATCTTTTAAAAAAAAAAAAAAAGTGGGGAGGGCTGCTATTAAGGTGCCACACTTCCTCCTCAGTCACATGGTGTGGGTATCCAACTCTTATCCCCCAGGGACTGGAAACCATACATACTCCATCCCAAAAACCCTATCTAGAATGGATCCTACTGGGATCAAAAGTCCCTTAACTTCTAGAGCTATTCCTTCACCAGTTAGAAAGTCCTACTTCATCTTTTCTTGCCTTTTTTTTTTAATTATATATCCCTAGCTTTCCTGGAACTCTTGGTGTAGACCAGGCTGACCTCAGACTTACAGAGATCTGCCTCCCAATGCCAGTACTGAAGGCTGCCATGCCAGCTTTTCCTGCTTTTAAAGATAGCACATTGGCCAAATGTCCTTGTTAACTTTAGAGGACTTTTGAGAACATTAAATGAGAAACTCAAGCCAGGCTTGGTGGCTCACACCTCTAAATTCAGCCTGCGTGAAGCTGAGAAAGGAAGATTACCCATTAGTTTGAGGGCCAGCCTGGGCTACATACTGAGTTTCAGGCCAGCCTGGGTTACAGAATGACTCTTTTTTCTGAGAAAGGGAGAAAGGAGAAAGAGAGCCTGTCATGATAAAACATGCCTATATCCCATCATTTAGTAGGTAGGGGAAGAAAAATCAGGAAAATTGAGGCAAGCCAGAACTATAAGCCTTAAAAAACAGGCACTGGGCATGGTATCTCTCAACTTTAGTTCTAGCACTCAGGAGGCAGTGGCAGGTGGATCTCTGAGTTCCAGGCCGAGGCTACATAAGGAGACCCTGTCTCAAAAGCCAATAACAGAAAACCACAATGTTAATTTGAAACATATCAACTGCTGCCTCATAGGGTTCTCTTGGGCTTAGCATAGGTGATATTTGTGAACTGCTCAGATCTCTAAATAATATTGAATAACTTTGGCTGTTCCCACCCCCATAATACCTCAATTACAGAGGACCTGAGAATTTGCCCCTCCCAGATGTCCAGAGCTGTGTCTTTTCAGCCTCCTCCAATAGGATGCCTGCATTCTAGCTGTTAGTTTTTGAAGGCTCAGAGTCAGATGAATGAGTGGGTCATCCTCCATTCACGTCTGGAGTCTGGCCTAGTTGGCCTGGCTTTCCTCACCCCCTACAGAGCCCTGAGCTCATCCTGGTTACCAAGTATTTGTTTGTTTCTGACCCCTCACAAGGACTTCAGCCCTGGTTTTCCCCTGAGTTTCTATATATAAGAATTTGAATATGTTGTAAGATGGAACCCCATTGCTCAGCTGGCTTAATCACTCTTGTTTAGGACAGACAAACTTCAGAGCCAAAGAAGGAGAATCTTGCTCAAGTTGGAACTTCTGATACAAGTGCCTGGATCTGTCCCAGTGGTTCCTGTCTGCTCCCACAGCTAGAATTCTCATCCCCTTCTTCCCTTCTTCCTCTCTGTGGGCAAGATAAATCAATATTTTAAACTACCTGGAACGTACCGAATGGCTGGGCAGAGGCCCCAAAAAGTCCTCCACTCAACGTCTCTTCCTCCTTTCTCCCAGGTGTCCCCTAACTTTAGTTCCTGGCCTTGCCTTCCTCCCCGACACACACCTCCTGTCACACATATTTGGCCCCTGTGCTAACCTGTTTACTCAGCAATAAATGTATCGTTTTGTTAGTTTAATTTGGTGATGTTGGTTTCGTTTGGGGTTTTAGAGTATGTATATCTATGTAGCATTATGTACCTGTGAGCATTCACATGTGCAAGTACACATACATGTGGAGACCTGAGGTTGGCTTCTAGAGTTTTCCTCAAGTGCTTTCGGCCATATGTACCGAAACAAGGTCTCTCGTTGAACTCAGAGCCCGATGTTTAGTAGGCTGGCCAGGTTTCTCCAGGGATTACCTGCCATGCACACCTGGGGCTGTCGCTTTTATACAGTTAATTGGAGTCTCATGCCATCCTCACACTGGTACAATCGGTAATGGGGATCTGATTCTACCTCCTTAAATGCTTTGCCCTCAGAGCCAACTCCCCAGGCCTAGCTTTGGTTTTTGAGTCAGGGTCTCACTAGGTATCCTAGAGAACTTGGAACTCACCAATCTCCTACTTCAAGCCTCCTGAATTCTGGAATTACAGGTCTGCACTACAATGTTAAGTTATATATTTGGTTTTGCTTTGTTTTGTTTTGAATTAGTTTGGGGGACTGGAGAGATGGCTCAGCAGTTAAGAGCACTGACTGCCTCGTCCAGAGGTCCTGAGTTCAATTCTCAGTAACCACATGATAGCACACCATCTGTAACAGATGGTCTCTTCTGGTGTGTCTGAAGACAGGTACAGTATACTCATTAGATAGATAGATAGATAGATAGATAGATAGATAGATAGATAGATAGATAGACAGACAGACAGACAGACAGACAGACAGACAGACAGACAGACAGACAGACAGACAGATAAATGTAAAAAAAAATTAATTTGAGTAATGTGCCTTTACTCTGAAGCACAGACATACCAAGTTCTGAGTTTAAAGCCAGCCTGGGCTACAATCTTGGCCAGCCAGGATTACAGAGTATTTTCACTTTGAAATAAAGTTACTTTGTTTTTAAAAGTAAACAATAAGATGAGGTGAATTTAGGGTTGGTTTTGTTATGTTTTGTTTTGCTCTCTCTTTGAGAGAGTTTCTCTGTATCCCTGCCTGTCCTAGAATTCACTCTCTAGACCAGGATGGCCTAGAACTCATAGAGATCTGCCTGCCTCTGCCTCCTGACTTCTGGGATTAGGGGTGGATACCACTGCTGCTCAGCAAGGGTTTTTTGATGGTGTGATTGTTTTGTTTTGTTTTGTTTTTCTAATGCTCACTGGGGGTCTAGAGAAATGGTTCAACAGATTTGAGGCTCTTCCAGAAGACTCAATTCCCAGCACCCACAGCAGGTGGCTCACAACAGCCTCTAACCCCAGCTCCAGGGGGTCTGACACCGTCCTCAGCTATCACCAGGTGCCTACACAGACCCCATGCATGACATAAAGAATAAAAAATAATTTTTTTCTTAAAGTGAACACGGCTCTCTTGGGGAGCATTTCTTCGGAATCTGTATCCATCTGAAGAGTGAAGGCTGTAGTGGGTATACTAGGATGGCAGAGTCTATGAGTATCACCACCCCATAAGCACCATAAGAGCATTCCTCATCCTGTTCTTGGGAGACCCAAACACCCCGAAACCAAGCAGAACGTGTAGATGGATTTTCCCAGGTGCTTGGTTGGAATCAGCATTTCTATTCACTTTAAGTGCGTTAATTACCCTCTGCGTGCCTCATTTTTCTCCCTCTTGTGGGATAGACAAAAGGACCTCCCTCATACAGGGTCAGTACCAACTAACAGAGAGCTCTTTGAATATACACTGTGCCCAAAAGCAAAAGCTATTATTGTTGTAGAGTCAATAGTTCCAGGAAGCTGTGTCCCTGGCCGGCCCCACCCCCTGCAGACCATGTGGCCAGTTCCCTGCATCTTCATGGGCACTTACTACCCCTCTTCAAACCTGCCCATATGTTCCCTTTGCAATCCCACCCTTCTTCATCCCTCTGGGCCCCAAACCTGGGGTGGTGGGGGCGGCAAAGAGGAAGAGAGAGGAAAGCCTGGCTATTTTAGGGCAGAGGAACTATTGGAGGGACTGGAAAGGGGGGAAGCAGGGAGCAGACCTAGTGTTGGGAGGCTCCTTATTGGGAAAGGTCCTGTCTGATTCTGACAGACAGAGGCCAGGCCTTGGCACCAGGCCAAATCCAAAGAGCAGGCTCCAGGCTTTCATCCTAGTCTCAAAGCTAGCACCAGAGAAGGACCTATATACTCATTTGCTTTGGACACGTCTCCAGACAGTACCCTGCCCCAACCCTACCCCTGCTAACCAAACCATAGCTATTAAAGTAGCTAGAACTAGGAGTTTCAAGCTCCTCGTGTGTGGACCAGGTTGGGAGGGGTCTCCTGTTTCTGGGCCATAAGATCAAACACTGCTCAAAAATGGCTTTCTCTAGGACACTGCCCCCACTCCACCCCTGGTGTCCAACAACTGACTAAGCACTCCTTCTGCAGGAGTTAAGCCAGCTCTGGGGAGACAGCCGGGAAAGGGGGGCCCAAGGGTGAGTAACAGTTCCCAAGGGGATGGGGTGCCCATGACTAATCAATGAGAGAGTGAGAAAGAAAAGTTGCATTCCTTGACTTGTAGGGCAGTGGATTGGAGGTGGGAGGTGGGACAGGGGCAGATTGAAGCCAAGACAGCCAACTAGGGACACAAAGAGGGAGTCTGAACTAGGTTGGGCTGGGCTTGGGTATCTTTTCAGGCCTGCACTACATCCCAAGCCAAAGGAGAAGCAAGCCCAGGTAAGAATACACCTATGCCAGCCCTTCCCATCCCTGGCAAAGGAGCCCCCCATCAGTTCAGGGCTGCTGACTTTGCATGGATGAGGGATACAGAGGCAGCTCACTAGCATTCCTCAGTCCCTGACTCACCCACCCAGGGGTCTCCTTGCCCAGAAGACCATGCACGGAAAAACTCTGTTGTGCAAGGCTGAGAGCCACACTGGGAATATAAGAGCGGAAATGAGCTGGGAGCCAAGGTGCTGAAGCAAGGAAGGAAGCCAGTCTGCCACCACAAAAGAGGCAGGAAAGAGAGGGAACAAACAGCCAAGTAGTTCCTGCCCATGCTGCCTCCGGCCCCCTCCACCCTATGCAGACATCACAGTACCCCTAGCAAAGACAGGTTTAGCAAGGCCCTGGGGTTCACACCTGTAATCCTAGCACTTGGGAGGCAAAAGTAGGAGAGTTACTTCAAGTCTGAGTTCAGCCTGGGCTTCATGACAGCCTCCAGGCCAACCAAAGCTACGTAGCTAAACTCACCCTCACAAACCAAACATAGCAAGCATCCAGCCCCCTCCCAACAGGAGCCTGGCTATTCTTCCAGAAGTACCTGCCCCCAATACTAGAAAACTGTCCCCACCCAAACCTGTCCTCCACCGAAAGAACCCATTCTTGTTTCTCTGTTGCCCTCTGGTTATCTATGGTTAAACAGTTAAGAGAGGGAAGGACTGATGGTAGAGAAAGAGGAATTGTGAAAAAAGGTAGCCTTCCTCTCAATCCTGCTACCTCATCTTCCACACCTCTGAGAAGAAGGCAGAAAGGCTCATACTCTCACGTCACCCCCAACTTTGGCCTTGTCGACCACTCAGAGCACAGAAACCCCACCAGTAAACAAATGCACGTACATTTCAGAGGGTGAGCATGCACGTGCGCGTGCTCACACATGGGTCGCCAGCTCATAGACACATTCATGCTGCACCTCTCCTAAGCTGTCTGATACAAACAGCAAACACTGATGCAGAGCGATGAGGAACCCTGGCCGTCTGGGTCCCACAGGCTGGTCCAGCTTTGGCTCTCCTCCAGGCTTGGAGCCCTTTCTTTCTTCACTCCTCCCCTGGGGCTATGTCCTGCAGGATGCAGCAAAAGGGTAGACAGGAGGCACGTAGGGTGCGCTGGCCCGCAGCCTGCTTCCTGTGAAACTCTGTCAGCTGCCTGGGTTTCTGGAGCTTTGCTGCTCCCTGAGGTGATCACATGGAAAATGTCCAGCTGTGGTTGCTTGAAGAGATGAGCTCAGCTAGTCTGAGTGGGGCTGGGGGCTTGGACTCCACGTCAGACTTTCCACCTCAGACCTACTCCTCCTACTACTACCAAACACCACCCCTGGGATTCAGAAGCAGGAAAACAGCCAAAGGGACAGTTGCATCAGTGTCTCAGCCTTGGTTTGGAGGGGGAAGGGGAACTTAGCTGAAAGGGAATACACCTCTAGTCTGTTTCATCCCTGCGGCCACAGAAGGTGGATAAGCCAGAGGAGTTGTACTAAGAGACCAGGGAGAGAGACTGGCCTGCATGTGGTAAGTTGGGAGAGGAGTGACCAGGAATCTGTGCCCAAGAGATGGTGGTCAAGAGGGCAGAAGACCCAAAACACAATAAGCTCCACTCACAGACCTAAAAATGACGAATGACAGAAAATTAGACCCTACGTGGAGAGTAGGAAACTTGGTGATGAAGTAAACCAGGTGGCCTACTTCCAGCCTCGTCAGAGCTGCAGCTGCCTCTCAGGCCAGTGGGGACTTCCTTATCAACCACGGAAGAGGCTCTGAACTTTCCCCTGCAGGTAGCTTCCAAAGTGTATCTACCCACATTCCAGGACTCCTCCGTGTTTCTGCTCCCTTTCCTCTCCTCCCCTTCTTCTCCTTCCTTGGCCTCTCTCCCCCATCTGTCAGGACCTTCCTTCTCGCTTCTGATTCATACACCACTCCTTGCTCTCCCTCCCTGGTCACTCTTCCTCTTCTCTAACCCCTACTTCTACTCTCTAGAAGTGATGAACGCCCTTTAACCCTAGCACTCAGGAGGCAAAAGGATGCACTTCTCTGTGGTTCCAGGGTGGCCAGGGCTGCAAGTTGAGACCCTGTCTGGAAAAAAGTCTCCACTCAGCCCAGTTCCCTCCTTCCTCCAGTTCACAGTTCTTTGGTTTGTATGCTCAACCAAAGAACACAGACCAAAGGCCTCACTGGCTATCCTTGCAGACTTTGGGGTTCACAGGGTGGAGTCATAGGTTTTGAGCTGACCCCACAGGCTTGTTTAGGCGACCCAGATGCCCAAAATGAGTAGGGTGAATTGCAGAAGATTTGAGACCCTCATTGTCTGCTGTTTGGTTGGTGACCTGGTCTTACCATGTAGCCCTATCATTTCTCTTTCCCCAGATATTTCTCTCTTCTTCCAAAGACTCCACACCTAGTGGTAACTTCCTTTTTCTCCCTTCCTTTTTTAATCCCCGCTCCTCCTTTTGGTTTTTCCTCCCTGTACTCCCTATTCTGCCCTTCCTCCTTACCCAGCCTTCCTACAACTTCTGTAGGCAGTTAACTTGGGGTTAGGGAATAGAGTTGAGTCTCAGGATGCAGTAGTTTGGCCAGCCATGGCAGCCTGGGCTGAAAGGAAGCAACCTCAACGAACACCTAACTTCCCAGAGATAGAGGTCATCTCACCTTTTCCCTCCCCTGTGGCCCAGCTCTCTACCTGACTTACCCAATTGTCTTCTCAGGCACTGGGAATTGAGCCCAGGACATTGTACATGGTACCACTCTAACCGCTGAGAATATTCCCAGCTTCTCCAAGGTCAACCTCTATCATATAACCTCCCCTCTATCTTGGAGACTTAGAGAACCTAGGCCTACCTCCAGAATTAGGTTATGTAGAACCACTAGCCAAATGTTGATTTGAGCCTAGAACAGGAATGCACTCCGCTTGTAAGCTAGGGGACAGCTGTTGAAAGGGATCTCAGCCAAAGAATCAAGAAACTCATCCTCTTTCAGAGGCTGAGGGGGAGAGAAATGCATGGGCGCTAGGCCTTTGCTATGTAAGTTTCGGTGGTGGTGGTAGATTTGGGGGCTTTGGTTTGTTGTTTGCTTGTTCATTTGCTTTAAGACAGGGTCTTACTGTGTAACCTTTCCTGGTCTGGAACTCAACAGAGCTCTGCCTGCCTCTGCCTCTTGTGTACTGGGATCTAAGGAGTGCACCAGCAAGCTCAAAATCTGTAACAGATGAGGCAAGAAATTCAACAGATTTTGGTAGAATAGAAAGAAGCAGGGCTAGAGAGATGGCTCAATGGTTAAGATCCCTGACTGATCTTCCAGAGGTCCTGGGTTCAATTCTCAGTAACTACATGGTGGTTCACAACCATCTGTAATGGGGCCCGAGGCCCTCTCCTGGTGTGTCTGAAAAGAGAGCGACAGTATAAATAAATAAATTAATCAATTTTAAAAGAAAAAGAAAGAAACTTGTTAATTGCAAGTTTGGAAACTGTGAACAACACTACTTTTATATTATTTTCTCATTTGTAAGTCGCAATTTTGGAATCCAGGGTTTTTTAAAAGACCTGTAAGATTTAGCTTATAGCTCAGCTGCTGGGTATTTGCCAAGCACTCATAGGTCTAGGGCCTAATCTCTAGCACCACTAAAGGATCTTCACGAGCTGGAGGATCCCTTGAGCCCAGGAGTTTGAGGCCAGTCTGTCAAACTTAGTAATATCCCATCTTACTAAATTATATATAATATTATATACTATGTAAGAATGTACACATTACTATATATATGTTCGAGGATATACTATATATTTATATATAAAATTCAGTGATGAAACACTTTTCTAGTATATGAGGCTCTAGATTTGGTACTGGGGAAAAAAATCGAAGGCAACGTTGTGCAGCCATCTAGCAATTCCTCTAGGAATAACTGATGGAAATGAAATGTGTACGTTGAAAAGATATCTTCGTTCTTACTTTGTAGAATTGTTCTCAATAGTCAACAATGAATCAGTGAGTGAGTACAGAAACTGTGGCTTATAATGTGCCCAGTGGAATATGCATCAGCCGTAAAAAGAATGAAATGCTGTCATTTAATCTAGCATAGATAATCCTGTCCTAGAGGACATTCTGTTGAGTAAAATAAACCAGGTGCTGAAAAACAGATGTCACATGGTACCGCTCATATGTGCACGGTAAACAAGTCAACCTGATAACAGAGAGGAGAATCCCAGAGGCGGGAGTAGGTGGAAGGAGGAGATGCTAGCCCAAGGATACATAATTATAATTAGAGTCAATTTCGGGATCTACATAAAGCAAGGATATACTTTTGGTTTATTTTGTTTTTGTTTTTGTTATTTGAGACATGTCTCACTGGCTGGCCTGGAACTCATAGAGATCCTCTTGTCTCTGCTTTGTAAGTGTTGGAATTGAGATCATGTGCCACCATGCCCATCAAAGTGACTACAGTTAATCACGGTGTGTCGCTTCTTGACAGTTATAAAAAGAGAGTCCCTTCCCCACTAAGTAACTCTGTTATACAATGCTCTGGTTAATTAGCTAGATTTTTTAAATTTCCCAGTACACTTCAAAATACTGCACATAATCTTAAAAACGCAATGTTACTTGTGAAGTAGAATTTTTCTTTATGTGTGAATGTGTGTTTTAAAAGGACACAAGTATTCAGCTGGGTATGGTGGGACACACTTTTAATCCTGCACTTGGGAGACAGAGGCAGGTAGATCTCTGAGTTTAAGGTGGTCTTCAGAGTGAGTTCCAGGACAGCCAGGGCAATACAAAGAAACCCTGTCTCTGTATAGATTAGGAGCAACTGAAAAACCTGCCCAAGCCAGTGGTGGCACATACTTTCAATCCCAGTACTTAGGGAGGCGGAGGCAAGTGGGTCTCTCTGAGTTCGAGGCCAGCCCATTCTACAGAGTGAGTTCCAAGACAACCAGGGATACACAGTGAAACCCTGTCTCAAAAACCAAACAAAAAGAAAAGGAAAAAAGAAAAAGAAGGAAGGACGGAAGACTCAATGTCTGCCTTTGTATGTCATAGGTACACACATGCACATACACACAGAACATAAACAGGTGAAAAAAAATCTTATAAGGCTTGACTCCTCCTCTAGCTATTGTCCTAGAAGAAAAGCACATGTGCGAGCACACACCACACACACACACACACACACACACACACATACACACACACACACACACACACACACACACACACTAGAAGTGCTCTATCACTGACCTCAGGAATTCCCGCCAGAGACTTTCTGTGTTATACATTGTTACTCATTGTTATACAACGCTTGCTGCAACAGACACCTGGAACCCTTGTGAGGTCACTAAACCTCATGATTTAGCTCTGTGATAGGTAGACTCACTAAAGGGTAAGAAGGTCTGCCAATTCTTAGCCTTGCACATGATCCCTAGAAAACAAATGTGTTCATTGTGAAGTGTTGATGGACAAGGAGGAATCTGCAGCCAAGAAAGGAGTGTGTGTGTTTGTTTGGGGTGAGTAGAGAGATGAAGAGAGCCAAAGGGCTAGTGATCTCCTGAGGAGAACTTTTTCCTGAAAAGCAAGCAGGTGGTTACGCTGGGCCCTATCTTCGGCTTCATGCTATGTGTTAAGGATAAAGTGTATACCATCACACACACACACACACACACACACACACACACACACACACACACACACACACACTCCTACCAGTATAGACAGTGTAGAGATACTGTCATCTCTATAGAACCAAAAAGCTCTGTAGTTACTGAAATGTCTGGATTTAGGGTACAATCTCTGGCTTTCTTATTCTCCCTGACTGGGCCCTGCCCATGTTTCAACATCCTGTCTTGGCTGGAAATACTTCCAGAGAGAGCTAGAAATGGCAGGCAGAAGTGGAAGTATGAGGGAAGTCCTGGCTCATCCACAACCCCTTGCAGTCTCAATCGGATGTGCACTGGAAATCCTGGTGCTCCAGGTCCCTCCCTGATGGGCTCCAGATGTGCTCACATCTGGGAAGGCCATCCCAGGAAGCTGACACTCCCACTTACAGCTCCCACCCCGGATGGGTCTCTTCTTTCAGCTTCCAGGCCTTCAGCTAAGAAACATCAGTCACCCCTTCCCTCTCCAGAGGTGGGAACTATGAGCAGTCGGGGAACAATGACAGAAAGGAATGGGGGTGGGGTAGGAAAGTAAATCAAAGGAGGTCAATGTTTAGGACACCCCTGAGGATCTTATTTTCCTTTTAACTTCCTATCTGGGTTATTAAATTTTGCTGTGGAGCTCTGGTGACTCCCAAAAGGCTGGGAAAGAAGAGAAAGAAAAAATGAAGGAAGTTGAAAGAGAGGGTACTTAGTGAGAGTGGCTATTTTTTTCCACTGACCAACTTGTACCAGGACCGGTACTTTTTATCACAGTGTCCTTTCTCTATCAATGCTCGTCACATACCCCCATCCCTCTATTCTAGCCCAGTGCAGAAAACTCCCAGTTTTCTGTGAGTTCCAAGCACCATTTCAGTCACTAGGTTCAGAGTTCCACGGCCCCAAGAGGACCTAAGCATTTATCTCCAGGACTGCTCTGGACACCCTGGCAAACACCACCTCCTCCTACATTCGGAGGGAAGTCGGGGTTGGGAGGAGAGTATAATCTCTGGGACATGAGGAGGGGTTTCTCCCAGGGCAGACGGGTGGGCGTGGTAAATGGTGACTCACGGATGATGGAGCCATCAGTTCCCCTAAACAGAGACCTGAGTCAGGGCAGTGACAGAGCCCCTGAGTTCAGAGGCCTTGCTCCTGTACTTTCCCACTTCCCTTTCTGACAGACAGCCATGCGCCAGCTTTAGTAGGCTCTGCCCCTAGGGATCTTGGTATAGACAGACAACCCCTGTAGTTTCATCCTCTTCCTCCTCTTCCTCCCACTGAGGTCTGGCTCCTGCTCATAGCTCCAGTTTGGGACGAGGGGTTGGGTTCAGCAGTCAAACCTCCCCTCTGTCTCCTTTTCCACTGACCTGCGTTATCTTTGTTTTTTTTGTTTGTTTGTTTGTTTGTTTGTTTGTTTGTTTTTGAGAACCTTAAGTCTGAGCAATACCTCAAGTAAAATAAAGGCTGCTCTGACCAAAAGCCACCTAGCCTAAGGTCTCTGGCTGTGCCAATCTCCCCAGTTTTGGGGAGTCTCAGAAACAGTCTATTCTAGTATACCAATAGCCTAGCCAGAAGAGGTTTGGGGAGAAAGGGGATTTGGGATTTGGGGGGAAGGATGGAAGTGGGGGGGTGCTTATGGGGTTTTTGTTTTGTTTTGAATTTATCGAGTTTCTCTGTGCAGCCCTGGCTGTCCTTTGTAAACCAGCCCGGCTTCAAACTCAGAGATTCCCCCCTGTCGCTACCTCCTGAGTGCTGGGATTAAAGACTGTGTCACCACCTCCATTGGTTTTTCAAGACAAGGTTTCACTATGTAGTCTACATGGGCCTAGAATTCATAATCCTCCAGTCTTGGCTTCCCCACTGTGGGGATTACAAGCATGTGCCACTGAGTCCAGTCAGTGAGAGGTTGATTTTTTGAGGACCTCAGTCCCCTTTATCCAGACAAGCTTTTTATAGGCCCTACAAGGTAGAAGCCTACTTCTTAAATTCAAAGCACCCAACCTCCGGACTCTCAGTTTCCAGGCATTTGAAAGAAGAAGCTATTGTGTCTTACCCCAGAGAAATCGTGCACAAAGAAACCCTCCAGTTTCAGAGGAGTAGTGCAGTTGTATATACAATCCTCTTCTTCTACCTCCAAGGACAGCAGATCTAGATTAAGATGCCTACTCCCCTAGAGATGTCCAGCCTTGTAGAGGCCTAACCATGGGAAGAACAAGCTCCTCTGCCCTTCTCCCCTTCTCTTTCTGTAACGTTAATAGCCACTCCTTTGAGGCTGTTTCCTAACATTAAAATTAGGACAGTTATACCTTCAGCGCTGGGCCTTTAGGAAGAATCCACGGAGAAACAGCTTAAAGTTCAGACTAGAACCCAACATATAACATGTGTTAAATAAGGCATTACTGTTTCACACCCTAACCTGGCTGCCAGAGGTGTCAGGGCCACTGGGTGAGGACCTTGCATCTGCATCTGCATTCCTCTGTGGAAATTCACTCTTCTGCTTCTAAACTTGCAGCCTTCAAAGAGGCAAGGGCTGACAACAGGAGCTTGGTGAGTAGTGCCCTGGCCTTGTCTTTCACCCACTGTGCGGCCATCATGGAGCACGCTATGATAAATAGTAGCCACCAAAGCAAATCATTACAATGAAACAACAGGACAGAGGCTACCAGAGACCAGATCTGAGAGGGAAACCAGGGATACACAGAGGGGTACACAGATGGACCAAAGAGAAGATGAGATATACAGAAGAGGGAGAAATATTGAGAGGAGACAGAGGACACAGAAGAAGAGAGTCATGGGCTTGGAGTCAAAGCACCCAGGCTGGGCTAGCAAAATGGTAAAGGTACTTGCTACCTCAAACCTGATGATCTGAGTCTGATCCCAGGGAGTCACATGGTGGAATAAGAGAACCAGCTGCTCTGTAGTACTCTGACCCATACATGTGTGTCATTATCTGTGCACGATCTCACACATGCAAAATAAGTGTAAACAGACAAACAAAATTTTAAAGACTCGGGTCCTAAACACTCCACAACTGGTTAGCCATGTGACCTTAATTAAACAGTCATCACTCTATAGCAATTTTCTCTTCCAAAGAAGATTAGATGGATAGCCTCTGGGGATCTTTCTCTAATTGGCCTGGAGGGTTATGCTGAAGCATCTCCAAGCAGGAAGAAATTCCAGTTCAGACTCAACAAGATGTAGAGGAAAGGGAGGCTAGGCAAAGGCAAGGAAGGCAAGTGAGAACGCCAGAGGTGTCAGGGCCACTGGGTGAGGACTTATAAGGGCAGAGAGAGCCAAGAGAGGAGGGATATTGGGGAGAGCAGAACAGCTAGCCAGAGAATGACTAAGGGGCTCCTGTGTAAACAGGAGCAAGGAATGGACAGGGAGGGGGCCTGTTTGAGTTGGCCAATGGTGGGGGATTGAGGAGGAGGACCAGGGCAGGACACTATGTCCCCTGTCCCCCACCAAGGCTCCTGGGAGGATCTGAGTCACACACCTCCCTAGCTGCATACACCCCCCCCCCTCCCCTAGCTCCTAAATCCTGGGGAAAAAAATCTAAAAGTCTGGGCTGAGAAAGGAGAGGGCTGGATTCACACATGTGGGACCAAGCCTCACAGGGGTGTCTGTGAACAGTAAAATTCCATCCTTCTCTCCAGCTGGGGTCCCCCTGGCCAGTCACACCAGAGGTACTGCTTGACCCAGATCCTGACCCACAGATTCCTTAGGTTCCCCACCTGGCAAAGGGTCAGGACCTGCAGATGTGAACGTGGAATGGAGCCATCGTGGCTGTGGTCTGTCCAACTGGCCTCTCTCTGGGGCTGCAGTTGACTCTGGAGATCTGCTTCTGAAGATCTAGCTGGGTGACTGGGGACAGAAAGCAGAGTAAGAGTAACAGAATGAGAGGAAGCATACAGCAGGAAGAAAAATGACTCTGGGGTTTTTATTTGGAACTCCCATAGGCCACAATGGGTCGAAAGAGAAGGGCAAGAAGGGGGCAGGATTTTACTTTGTGGGCATTATTTTGAAAGGGGAGAAGTCCTGAAGGGAAAAGGCACAGAGGAGAGTAGAAAGGGAAGGGGATTAGGGGAGACTCTAGGCCTCTCACCCCTCCCCCAGACCAAGATAAAGGCTAGAATCCTGAAAGGTGATCTCATCACACACAGCCTGAGCTAGGGGCTAGAAAGGTACCTGCACTTACACAAGCCATAGGAGTGTCTTTGGGTTTCCCACCACCAAGAGAAACTGAGAATTGGTTCCCTTTGAAGACTCCCCACCACCACCATCACAACTGCTACTTATCTTTCTGGGGTTTATCCAGGGAATCAGGCAATTTGATGAAGAAACTGAATTGAGGGGCTGGCCACTTGGTCAAGTACCAAATCCAAGAAAGGGCCATAACAGAGACTTCCAACCCCTACATTAACAGCTAGAGAGCTAAGGCCGAATGCTCTTGTGTCAGAGACCCCAAAACTCCTGTGCTTTCCACTCTATCAGCTTGGGGAGGGGCAGCCGCGAAATTCGTGAGGCCAACAAAGTTGCTCCAGGAGGCTCCCTGAAAGCATTAATAACTGGGCTGCAGAGTCCCCAATCCAGCTGGCAGGAACCGATGCACCCAGTGGCCCCGGAAGGCAAGGGGAATCCCTGTTGGCTGGACGCCAGAGGAGTCCCCTGTCGCTCGACCCCAATGTTCTTTTCCCCGAAGAAATGAGGGAGACCCCCGCACACAATATTCAGGCTCCCTCCGCCCCCCAGAGGTGATTCCTTTCCTCATTAGGAAATTTTCTGCTCCCTTTTTCCGACTACTTTTCCGAGCGTTTACGTTGTACATCTGGAAAGGAGGGGGAGGAAGGAGGGGGAACAGGAGAGGAGGGAGAAGAACCCAAGCCCGCCCAGTCTGAGCCAGGCCAGACCACCGGCCTCCAGCTGGGGCCGGAGCCAGGGGTGCAGAGGTGCGGCCCCCCACGCCCCTTCGGGGTGCGGGGCGCGGCCTCAGCGTCCCTGGGACCCAGGAATGCCCCCCCGCCAGCCGACCCGGCGGCCGGGGGGAGGGCCCAGCCGGGAGTTGGGCAAACTCCTCCCCGCGTTGAGTCATTCGCCTCTGGGAGGTTTAGGAAGCGGCTCCGGGTCGGTGGCCCCAGGACAGGGAAGAACGGGCGCTATGGGGAGCTGGACGCCACGGTCGCCACGATCTCCTCTCCACGCGGTGCTGCTGCGCTGGGGGCCCCGACGCCTACCGCCGCTGCTGCCGCTGCTGCTGCTACTGTGGCCGCCACCACTCCAGGTTGGGGGCTTCAACCTAGACGCGGAGGCCCCGGCGGTGCTCTCCGGGCCCCCCGGCTCCCTCTTTGGCTTCTCCGTGGAGTTTTACCGGCCGGGAAGGGACGGGTGAGTGGCGAGGTTGGAGGCGGGAAGCGGGCAGGGGGCCACCTGGAGACTGGGGGCGCGCCGAGTACTGGAGGCGACCAGGAGTTGAGTTGGAGGGCGGAGTTTGGAAAGACTAAGACTTGAGTTGGGGGCCCTTGCTAGAATTGGGGGCCCGCGCTGCCGCAGGGAGGGACCGTGGCCGACGTGGAGTGTGAGATCGTTGTCGAAACTTGTGTGGCATGAGGAGAAAACTCGAATCTAGAAGCTGGAGAAGTACAGGCAGGGTCTATGGGCCAACCGGGAGGAGAGGGCGCAGAAAGCTTAGGGTCTCTGGCGATCTGTGGGCTGCGGGAGACCTGTGGCGGGTGGGAGTCCAGGGGGGCGCGGAGGCCGGGCAGGACCTTAGGGAGCAGTGGAAGAACCTCGAGATCCTCCGTGGGGCCATTGAGAGGGTTGGAGCTGGGTGAGCGTGTGCAGTTAGAGGGAAGACAGACTGAGGGGGTCGGAAGGTTACGTGGGGGCCAGTCTCATCCTCCCCTCCCCCATCAACTCACACTAGGGAAAGACCCGGGAGGACAGAGGCTCCCTCCCCTTTCTCCTCAGTCTCCTGAATTGCCTCCAACCCCCAACCTCTTCAGGCGAGGGGATCCAGGAACTTAGGGAGAATCCCAGGACCCTGGCACTGGGGGTACTGGGGCTAGAGGCGGGATCAATCCAGGGCGGTGCACGGATGTGTCGGGAGGGGTGTGAGTGCGCGCGCCTGAAGGGGGGTGGGCGGTTTCCCTCTTGCTCCAGCTCTTGGGAGGAAGAGAAAAGCTGATTTCCTGTAGCTTGTCGGCTGTAGTAGAACTGAGACTCAGACTTCTGGGACTAGGGTCAGAAGCTGGAAAGACATAGGCTCTCTGGGCCTAAGAGCATCAGAACGAAGGTTCCTGAAAATCTCTTTGGAGAATCCTTATTTCCGGGTAATAAGCGGACCTAGACTGGTGCCCACAGGCTTGGGGAAATCAGAGGCCACATTGAAACAAACTGTGTTTGTTTAAATAAGGAGAGGAGGTCGGGAAGTAAAAGAAAAGTGACAGTCCCAGCTGCTGGGCCAAGGAACCCCAGATGCCAGATTCCTGAACCCCTTTGATGACAGCAGTGGATGTTTCTCCACCTCCTAGCTCTGAGCCTCACTCTGCCCGTAGCAACACTTATACCAACCCTGGGATCTCAGGGCTTGATAGGACCTTTGTCAGAAGTCATCTGATTTTAGCTGTTATTTAATTAGGGGCTTGGGGTGGGGTTAACTCTAGCTAATTTGGTTGGGGAAGGGACAGTTTTTTGTTTGTTTTTTTTTTTTTTTTTTTTTTGCTTTTTGCTTTATCTGAGGAACTTAGGGATGGAGAAACAGAAAGATAAGTAGGCCACAGTCGTTGAATTTGAGGTTTTTCAAGGTCCCCACCCAACCCCCACCCCACACCCTGGCCTCTTGCCCAAACCTCATTTCATCACCCTGTCCTGGAGCCTCTGCCAGGGTCCCCCAAACTTCTTACCACAACCCTAATGGAGCAGAAAGAATGGAGGAATATAGGGTCTTCACTTCAGGGTGTCACTCCACCCCACACAAAACTGTCAGTTCTCTTTCAAAACATCTGTTGGACTTTGCACTCCTGGTGACCCCTGACCTGATCCTTCAGCCCCTGAGGTTTCTAAAACAAGACCCAGCCTCTTCTTTCCTCAAGAGAACTCAGGTGTCCAGCTCACACTGCACTCCCTCCCTCCCCTTTGCTCTGAGCACAAGCTCTAGGGCAGTCTCCTTCCTTATGACCTCCCTCTCAGCACCTGTGTGTATTAGCCCGCCCCCGCCCTCTCGTGAGGAAAAACTATGCCCTTTGTGGCTGTGGTCTTGGTATTCCTTGTTTCTCCCACATTACTTCTCGTGTTGAAGAGAACAGGGTGAGCTCTGCAGAGGTTACAGACATAAAGGGTGAAGCCTAAAGCCAGGCAGCTCTGGGTCTGAGTGTTTACCATTTACTAAAGAGCTGGGACTTGAGCAAGTTACTTAAACCCTTGCAGTTCGGCCTTCCCTTGGACATGATGCCTAACTTATTCTTAGGACTGACTGAGACAATATCTAAAAGGTGCCTGCCCACAGAGGTTGAGCAACATATGCAAGGCCTGAGTTTTGTGGGGGAATTCCTGATTCTGATATTTTTCCCTGACACCCTCCTCATTCTAAGTTTTCCTCTCTTCCTTATTTGCATTCATTCATTCATTCATTCATTCATTCCCAGGCTGGCCTCAAATTGTGTAGCCAAGGATGGCCTTGAACTCCTGATCCTACCTCTCTAGAGTGCTGGGATTGTAGGCAGGCTCTGTCACACCTTCCACCACACCCAGTTTATGGAGATTGAACCCAGGGCCTCTGTGCAGCCTTGGCAAGCAGTCCACCTGCTTGGGCTACATCCTCAGTCCTTACATGCTTTGCAGTACTCACTAATAACTATAGTAGTTATAATAGTTTCCTCGCATATCTCATGAGCTTTCATATCCACTTCTCATTGGATTGTTTTTAAAAAAAAAACTATGTGGAGCAGAGAAAGAGTTGTTGCTTCAGAAGTCATAGAAATTTAGAGCTAGAAGTTAGCTTAGGAATCCCTCAAAAGCAACTCATCACTGAGAAAGGCTAGAGGAGTGAAAGTGACCTTTAAATGGACCAGTCTGCTACAGGCAGCTCTTACTCAACCAACCAGATGTCTCCCATTGGGATGTACACTGGGATGTACACGGGGTCCACTTCTGGCCTGGTCAGGAATGACGTAGGAGTGCGGGAGCGGGGCGCTGACCCGCTTACTGCTCTCTACCCTGACCTTGTCAAGCCAGGGGAGTCAAACAGTAACTGAATATTGAACAAGGGCTTAGTTAATCAGAAGCCTGGCTAGGAAGATAGTGAAGAGAGGAGGGGATGTTTTGGCAATGGGGCAGAACAGAATACTAGCCTAGGAAGCAGCATTACAGGACTCCAGGATTCTGTTCACATCCTGGGAAAGATTCTGAGCAACCCTGGATGGGCGCGACTTCTCTTGGGTTTAGTCTCTCAAGTAAGGTCGTAAGACTAGGGCAGCAGTTTGGGGACTTGTTGAGGGATGTCAGAACCGAGGTGGCCCTCGGAGGGCATCTGCATTAGTCCTAAAGCCAGTGGATGTTCTGCGCAGTGACTTCCAGATGGTCTCAAAGGACTAACTTAGAATCTCCAGACTCTGAGGCTTCCAGAGAAATGATGCCAAGTATTCCTCCCTTGGGCTCCAATAGAGTCTAACTGCCAAGCTGCATCCAGTGGGAGATAATTAATGGTCTTTTCATCTTTTCTGAACCAAAAGTATCTACAGCTGCCAATCATAGCTTCTGACCAGCCTGAGATAACCAGGTTCCCCATACCAGTCGGTGTAACGCCAGCCAAAAGCAAATGCACTTTGAGTTTTAATTAGCCAGGGATGCTTTATCAGGTAAATGCATGATTTCCGTTAGGCTTTCTGCAATATTGAAAATAGCCCAAGCGACCCTCCCTTGGTACCCTCTTGAATTACTATGAGGATTCTACTGCTGTAGATGTTAGCAAGCAGCAGGTAGGAAAAGAATAAGGGTAAAGAGCCTACATATATGGGCTGGAGAGATGGCTCAGTGGTTAAGAGCACTGACTGCTCTTCCAGAGGTACTGAGTTCAGTTCCCAGCAACCACAGGGTGGCTCACAGCCATCTGTAATGGGTTCCGATGCCCTCTTCTGTTGTGTCTGGAGACGGCAACAGTGCACTCACAATATATAAAAATAAATAAAATCTTAAAAAAAAAAAAAGCTTACATGGCAATCTTGGCACAGGCACCTCACCTGGCATGTTTAAGTGCCAGAATGAGGACTACTAAAATGGACACAAATGGACACGCCACAAAAACCTCGGGTAGACGTCAGGCCTGGTCTGGATCCATGACCCCTGTTTGCATTCTGGGATCCCCAAACCTTCACACAGTGAACAGATATGCCCCTGGCCTATGGGTTTACAAACTTCACAGTCTTTTAAAGGACTGACAAGTGCTTCTTTCTCGGTTTCTCCACAAATGCAGGCAGTATGGGAGAACTTTGGGGATCCTGATAGAACCCAGAGGAAGAGGAAACTCAAGCCCGTGTTGAGCTAGTGCAACAACAGGAGCTCTCAGCTCCCGGTGCAGCAGTCTGGTTCCTGGGCTCTGCCCTCATTCTTGTGGAACCAAAGGCAGTGGACAAGTTCTCTGTACCAGCCTGAGCTACACGAGGACCACACCCCTTTGCTCCCGGGAGGTGGGGCACCCCTTCCCCTCCCTGGGGGCTGTAGCTTCCCATTTTTCCCAGAATCCTCTCATGAAAGTCACTAGGCTTGTGGGGTGGTATCTCAAACCTCTAATTGGCTTTAATGCCTGAGAAGTGGGAGACAAATGGAGAAGTGAGAGGCTGAAAACTGACAGGAAGCCACAGGCAGTAAACATTTCCTGTCCCCAGGGTAACCAAAGCTGGCACCTCCCCTCTCCACTCTATAACTTAAGGCACCTCCTGTCTGTTCCCATCCTGTTTCTCTGGACCCCTGCCTTATCCATTCTCACCTGTCCTCTCACACTCCACCCATACTCCCTGGTGTCCTGGGGACTGCCTTCCTCTCTGCACTCATCACCTATTCATCTTAGACCCCTACCCTCCCCCTCAGTATACCTGACTCTCAGAAGATATCCTCACCTTTTCTCAACAAGTCCCCTTCTGGGCCCTCATTCCTATTGATAAAGACTGAGGAACAGCCACTGGCAAGAAAAGGGTAGGTGTTGGGAATGTTGAAAGCTGAGAGGGTACAGAAACCATGAGGGGTGAAGAGACCTGTGATTTGAGATCAAGAAAGAAGCCGGTCAGTGGTGGCACAAGCCTTTAATCCTAGCACCCTGGAGGCAGAGGCAGGCCAGCCTCTGAGTCCAGGGCCAGCCTGCTCTACAGAGTGAGTTCTAAGACAGCCAGGGCTACACAGAGAAACCCTGTCTCGGAAAACAAAACAAAAGAAAAGAAGAAGAGGTTAAGAACATTGGCTGCTCTTCAGAAGACCAGGGTTCAATTCCTAGCACCTACACGGCCACTCATGACTACCTGTAACTCCAGTCCCAGCAGATCCAGTGCCTTCTTCTGGTCTCCTCTGGAACCAAGTACCCACACAACACATAAACACACATACATGCAAAAATATCCATACATGTTAAATGAATAATTTTAAAAGATAGGAGGGGACCTGGGCATCTAAATCAGGAGAGCAAGCAGTGCTGGGGACAGGCGGGGGTTGAGGAGCAATGCCAGTGGCAGCAGGGGAGGAGAGCAGAGGCCAAGGCTGGCAGGGACACTGGCCCAGAGCTGGGGAGCCAAGGAAAGCTGCCCAGACTGCCAGATGCAGTCATTGCAGGGGATCCTGAGGAGAGTGCCAGGAGAGAAGGCTGTGGCCGTGTGGAGGGCCTGGAGGCAAGGGACCAGGACTAGTAGAGGAGAGTTATGTGGAGACCCCAGAGGCAAAGGACCAGAGCTGGTAGAGGAGGAATGCCAGCAGCCATTCCTTAGAGGACCCCATCTCAGACATGTGTGTCCAGGAAGAGGATCCAAAAGAAGAGCATTTGAGTCCAATGTTCTGGGGCCGATTTGTGGGAGAGTGTGGCAGAGCCCCAGCTAGGAAGGTGAGGTCCACTGTGGGCCACAGGGTGGGGCAAGCCAGGCCCAGGAAGTGGCCTGCTTTCATAGTCCTGATTTCAGAGACTCACATTTTCCTCCAACATGCCCCAAGACTTAAGTGGCCAGTTGCCCGAGTTCCAGCCAGGGGAGAAAAGGCTTGGGAAGAAAGGATACAAAATAGGTGACGCTCTATAGGAGCCTGAATTGTCCCTTTAATATAAATGTGTATGTATATACACACATACATATATACACATACACATACATATATATACACATATACACACATACATATATATACACATATACACACATACATATATATACACATACACACATATATATATACATACACACACATATATACACATACACACATCTATACACACACATACATATATATATACACATACACACACATATATATACACATACCCACACATATATATATACACATGCACACATATATATACATATATATACACATACATACATACACACACACACATATATATACATATATAATATACATACATATACATATATATATATATATATATGCTGGGTAGTAGTGGTACACACCTTTAATCCTGGAAGTCAGAGGCAGGGGAATCTCTGTGACTTTGAGGCCAGCTTGGTCTAAGGACTGAGTTCCAGGACAGCCAGAGCTACACAGAGAAAAACCATACACACACACACACACACACACACACACACACACACACACACACACTAATCCATTTTCAACCAAAGGTCATACATTGCATTTGGTATTGTTTCTTAGCCTGGTGCTGGGGGCCTTGTGTGTGCCAAGCACATCCTCCACTCCTGGGCTACAGCCCCAGTTGGGCTGGACACCTAACCTTGGCAAGTAGATGGAAGAGACAAAAAAGCCAGAGTCCAGACCCTAGCCTTCTTTCCCCTTTCCAGGAACTGACTCTGGTTTCTCCTCTCTAGTAGTAGGGGAAGAAGGTAGGGGAGTGTGGGGGGAGGAGGGGAGGAGCTGAGTTAGTGACAGCAGCACATGGGGAATGCCTGAACTCCAGCCCCTGCCTCTGGCATCCGTGGCATCTTCTGAGATATAAATACAACCCAAGGGACATCTACCCCACCCCCATTCTTCCCCCGAAGGTCTGGGTGCATCCTGCCTCCAGACACTGACCTGGAAATAGGACCCATCCTAATCCACTTCTCCTTTCCCCTCTGCAGAGTCAGTGTGCTGGTTGGGGCACCCAAGGCTAACACTAGCCAACCAGGTGTACTGCAAGGTGGCGCTGTCTATGTGTGTCCCTGGGGCACCAGTCCTATCCAGTGCAGCACCATTCAATTTGACAGCAAAGGTAGGCTGAAAGAGTTCAAGGAGGGGCCTAGCGTAAGTGGGTGGGTGGGCCTGCAGTTTGGGGGTAGGGCCTGGGGATCCTGCTGTGAGGGGTGCTCCCCCGTAGTAGTTCTGGTGCTCCATCCAGCTCCTAGCCATGGGCTCCCCGTGGCACTCACTCCATGTTCCCAGCCCAGCCCAAGAAGGGCGGGCATGATTCAGAAACATGTGGCTCTCATTTCCACTGAATCACCCACAGCTCTGGGAGGCCAGGGCCATAATGCAGACAAAGGCAGAGGAGGCTGCAGAGTTCTGTTCCTCAGCTAAGTGATAGTGCACACTGGTCACAGCGATTGAGCCACTGCCCCAGGGAGCTCAGCCCTCAGGCAGATGGGCTATGAAGGCTGAGGCTGTTCAGCAAGCGCTCAGGGAGCTTTTACTCCATGCTAGGCACTGTGGGGAGTGCCTTGGCTCACTTAATCCTGCGGCAACTGTATGAAGTATTAGTGTCCCCATGCTGTGAGGGAGGAAGCAGAGGTTAAGTCACCCAGCTAGTAAGAAAGCAAGGCTGTGAACTCAGGCAGTCTGTCCTCAGAGATAAGAGGGCAAGAAAAAGCAAGCATAAAAATGTGGGGGCCAGCTAATTTCTGACGGCATTGAACCCAAAGTTTTATGCATAGTAAAGATGTGCTGCTCCACTGAGTTACAGCCCCAATTCCTAAGGCTGACTTCAAAAAGCCCGAGGGCACAGGAGGCTAAGGCAGAAAGAGCATCAGAGGTTCAAGGCCAGCCTGGGCTACATAGTGAGACACTTGTCTTAAAACAAACAAATAAATAAAAATTCTGAGAGACAGGTGGAGGACAGTAAGAAGAGCAAGGAAGACAGTGCTACAGAGGGCAGAATTCAGACTTGGGAAGAGACAGAAAGGAAAGTCTAGTGTGGAGGCGAAAGGAGAGGCCGTTAGAGACACAGGGCTGGCTACAGACAGAGATCAGCCATGGGACTTGGCCAATCTTCCCCAGTACCACAGTGAAAATGTCCTGTTCCAGCTACAAGGAAGTCAGAGGAGCCAAGGAGCCAACTTGGGAATCTGGTGTGTGTGTGTGTGTGTGTGTGTGTGTGTGTGTGTGTGTGTGTGTGTGTGTGTGTGTGTGTGTGTGTATGTCTCTGTGGATGTGTGAGTATATGAGTGTGTGTTTCTGTGAGAGTGTGTGTGTGTGTGTGTGTGTTTCTGTGTCTGTGTGTCTGTGTGTATGTCTCTGTGGATGTGTGAGTTATATGAGTGTGTCTTGTCTGTGTGTTGTGTGTGTGTGTGTGTGTGTGTTTCTGTGTCTGTGTGTCTGTGTGTATGTCTCTGTGGATGTGTGAGTATATGAGTCTGTGTTTCTGTGAGAGTGTGTGTGTGTCTGTGTGTGTGTCTGTATGTGTGTGTCTGTGTGTGTGTCTGTGTGTGTGTGTGTATGTGTGTGTGTGTGTGTGTGTATGTGTGTGTGTGTGTGTGTGTGTGTGTGTGTGTATGTGTGTGTGTCTGTGTGTGTGTGTCTGTGTGTCTGTGTGTATGTCTCTGTGGATGTGTGAGTATATGAGTGTGTGTTTCTGTGAGAGTGTGTGTATATATGTGTGTGTTTCTGTGAATGTGTGTCTATGTGTCTGTGTGTGTGTATGTGTGTGTGTGTGTTTCTGTGAGTGTGTGTGTGTTTCTGTGAATGTGTGTGTGTTTCTGTGAATGTGTGTGTGTTTCTGTCGATGTGTGTATGTGTACCCACACACGCGCATGTGTAAGGAGAGTGAGAACCAGTCAAGTCCAGCTACACAAAGGAGTCTAAAACTCCTTCCGTATACCTGTCCCAGTGAGACTCTGGGGTCTAGAAATGCTGAGTGAATCCTAGGCCAAGGCTAGGGTCGCCTTCCTGAGAGCCAGTGTGACAGTCCACTTTCAACTTCCCCAAGGCTCCCGCATCCTGGAGTCCTCATTGTACAGTGAGGAACCTGTGGAGTACAAGTCCTTGCAGTGGTTCGGGGCAACGGTTCGGGCCCACGGCTCCTCCATCTTGGTGAGGCATGCATGGGCTCAGTGGTGTGGTCGCTAAGGGTTAAGCTGTGGTAGAGAGGGCCAGGCCTGTGGGGGTTGGGGGGAGGGAGTGGTCATCTTACAAAGCTAAATATGAACACCCCCTGCCCCGCGCCCTCCCAGGCATGCGCTCCACTGTATAGCTGGCGCACAGAAAAGGACCCACAGAATGACCCAGTGGGCACCTGCTACCTCTCCACAGAAAACTTCACCCGGATTCTGGAGTATGCACCTTGCCGCTCAGGTAGGGGCCAGAGTGTGTGGAGCGGCTGTGCCTTCTCCATGGGAGGGCCCCAGGCGCTTGGGGCTTAGCTTGTACTTTCAGTGCTGCTCAGGAGACTCTTGCCCAGTCTCCTCTCTCGCTCTTGCCTCTCTTCCCTGTCAGCACTCAGTGTGCCGCTAGCTCATTTTATTGTCTTCTTCCCTCACAGATTTTGGCAGTGCAGCAGGGCAGGGTTACTGCCAAGGGGGCTTCAGTGCCGAGTTCACCAAGGTGAGGTGATTGGGGAGGGGAGGCGGTAAGTGAGGATCTAGAGTCAGTACCAGACCGTAAGGTACACTCATTCCCCTTCTCCGCACCTCCCCACAGACTGGCCGCGTGGTCCTAGGAGGACCTGGGAGCTACTTCTGGCAAGGTAAGCCCTTCCTCCCACATCCTTTCCTTGATCCAAACTTTTTCTTTTCTTTTTTTTTTTTTTAAACATTTATTTATTTATTATGTATACATCATACAGCTTTCTGCCTGCATGTATGCAACTACAGGCCAGAAGAGGGCACCAGATTTGATTATAGGTGGTTGCGAGCCACCATGTGGTCGCTGGGAATTGAACTCAGGACCTCTGGAAGAGCAGACAGTGCTCTTAACCACTGAGCCATCTCTCCAGCCCCAAAGAGGGAAGGGATTTTCTTTTTTTTTTTTTTTTTTCCTGGAGCTGGGGACCGAACCCAGGGCCTTGCGCTTCCTAGGCAAGCGCCCTACCACTGAGCTAAATCCCCAACCCTGGTTTGTGTTGTCTTGTTTTTTCAAGACAGGGTTTCTCTGTGTAGAATTCACTTTGTAGACCAGGCTGGACTTGAACTCAGAGATCCACTTGCCTCTGCCTCCCAACTGCTGGGATTAAATGCATGTGCCACCACTACCCAGCTTTGATCCATACTTCTAAAATCCTATCCAGTCTCCCCAAAGCCTCTGTGACCTCCCCCTGCCTATCACCCTGCTCTCCTTCCAGGCCAGATCCTGTCGGCCACTCAAGAGCAGATCTCGGAGTCCTATTACCCACAGTACCTCATCAACCCTGTTCAGGGGCAGCTGCAGACCCGCCAGGCCAGCTCCGTCTATGATGACAGCTACTTGGGTAGGCAAGCGGGCAGGGAGAGGATGGGAGGGGAAATCGGGGGCCTCTATCCTCACTCGGCTCCCTGCTTCTCCCACTCAGTGCCGCCAGCTCTGCTGCCATACTTGTGTACAGGCTGACAATGAAGGGATTGAGGGCCAGAGAATAGGGGTCCCCAAGGAGGCAATGCTAACATCCACGCACTCTGTCCCCAGGATACTCTGTGGCTGTAGGTGAATTCAGTGGTGATGACACAGAAGGTAAGCGAGTCTTCAGGCCAAAGTGGGGGCTGGAGAGAAAGCCCAAAACAACATTCTGAGTCCACACTGTCTTCGCCTCCGCCCATCAGTTTCTTCTCTTTGCAGACTTTGTTGCTGGCGTGCCCAAAGGAAACCTCACCTATGGCTATGTAAGACCCCGCCCGCCACCCTCTGCCTCTCACCCAGACTAAGTACAGAGCCTTGAGTGGCAGTTTGTTGGGGACATCGAAAAGATAGATCAGAGCCTAGGCTCTGGGAGAACACACCAGATTTGAGAAGTCTGGTTCAAGGGAAGGAAGTGTGTGAAGTCAGACGCAGGTTCAAATTCCGGCACTGGCTCTGGACAGGTTCATCTGTTCTTTTATCGCTACACTGTCCCCTGCTTGACCGCTCTAAGTTGCTTCTTCCATGTACAATGGGGTAATAATAGTTCTGACCTCACAAGGCACTTGCGAGGGGAATGAAAGCACTTGTAAATCGTTAGACCGTGTGCAGGCACCGGCTATTATTAGACCGTGACAAGTGCCACACACGGTCGCTCAATTAACAACATTTATTAAGGCAAGGTGAGAGATGAGTTGAAGACATCTTATCCCATCTCTTAAGGAGAACCTAGTCAAATATGTGGGATAAAACGCACAGCTTTAATCTTGATGAAACCACTGTCCATGAGCCTCTCGATGTCCCAGACACTGTCCGTCCATGATGGTGTTCCCTTCCCCACCACAGGCCCGTGGGGTGCAGCACAATCTTGCCAGTTTGCACATAAGAAAACTGTCGTCCTAAAATACCAACTATGTTGCTTAGGGGCAGCTGGATAAATATTTAATATCTATCATATTCCAAATCTCGTGCTCTTTCTGAATTGGAAGTTTCAGATAACAGCACATTTTAGGAAAGCAGTAACCTCCTTCCAGAGAGGGTGCCGCAGGGAAGGTTCTGTGAGGGTCCCACACAGATGGGGCAGGAGGGAGTCCCAGGCACAGGCATGAAGAACACAGAGAATATAGGACTGGGACTAGTTTGCAGCCTCATAAGGTAAAAGAGAGTGAGGATCATAAGGGAGGGTTGAACAAGCACAGGCAATGGGGCCAGACGCCAGAGCCTTAGAGGGCTGGCCCAGAGGCAGGGACTGACAGTGGCTGCAGGGGCCCCTGGAGTGTACAGGTGGGAATCACAGTCCTCCATCTGCTCTCCGGCACCAGTGCCAGGGGGAAACCCAAAACCCAGTCCAGCCAGTCCTGGGAAGGCTCATACCAGATCTCAGCAGAGCAGTGGGGCAGAGAGCAAGATCCAAGAGACTTGGAGGTCTGCTAGGTCAGTGGCTAAGAGGAGACAGCGGAGATGTGAGTACCTTGCAGACTCTGGTAGATGAGGGATGGCTAGAGTTCTGAATCTGTCGGGTTTGGAGCCCCAAAGTGTATCCAGTCACAATTACTGTTTGCCTACTGCCTGCTACGCTCTTCTTCAGTCTCTGAGAGGCAAAGACCAAAGACCACTGATCTGGGTCCCACTGTTCTGATTCTGGTCACTAGAATCTAGTGGGTAGGGATGAAAAATCCAGAAAGGATATGGAGAAAGAAGGCAAAACAGCGAAGGAGTAGAGAAAACCCATAGGTGGAGGCAAGGCAAATTAGGAAGGAGTCAGAAGAGTGCTAAGGTTCCCCTAAGAAGTACCTGTCCCATGTGTCCCAGACCTTCAGACATGGGGCATCCAGGAACTATAGGCCTTTGTCTTCATCTCCAGGTCACTGTCCTTAATGGCTCAGACATCCACTCCCTCTACAACGTCTCAGGAGAACAGGTGAGGGTACCCTCACTTCTCCCTCTTGCCATCTAACCTGCAGCCCTGGGCCACCAGCGTCAAACTTCCCACCTTCTCTGGAGCCTCTGAATGTCCACTTACAGCCTCTCTGGATCCCATGTACTGACCAATCTTTTTCTGAGTCCATGCTGCCCTTTGTCCCCATAGATGGCCTCCTATTTTGGCTATGCCGTAGCTGCCACCGATACCAATGGAGATGGGTGAGTGACGGGAAGGGATGCACCTTCCAGACCTGGTCAGGGGGTGTGAACGTGCAGGCAGACTACTCCCTCAGGGTGTTTTTTCTAGACTCAGTTCATGCTTGCCTTCTCCTTGGTCAGGGCAAGAAGAGCCCTCAGGTCTCCTGGGAATCCAGAATGCCTGGGTCTCCCCCACAAGGGCAATAAATTATAGCAAGACAAGGGGTATCAAGATGCTTGGGTCTTCCCTTTTCCTCAGGCTAGATGACCTGCTGGTAGGGGCACCCCTGCTCATGGAGCGGACAGCTGACGGGAGACCTCAGGAGGTGGGCAGGGTCTACATCTATCTGCAGCACCCAGAGGGTATAGAGCCTACGCCCTCCCTCACCCTCACTGGCCAAGATGAGTTTGGCCGATTCGGCAGCTCCTTGACACCCCTGGGGGACCTGGACCAAGACGGCTACAACGGTAAGTATCATGGCCCAGGGGGCTGAGGCTGAGTTGAGGGAATGCTAGTTGATCAAGAACTTAGTGGGAGGGTTTCTGTCAACTAAACCCCTCTTGACTTTCCAAGGGTATTGGGGTTTAAAGAGATTAGAACAGGAATTAATGGGTAGATTGGGGGCGGGGAGGATCCTGAGGTTGTTTGTTTGGTTGGTTGGTTGGTTTTGGTAGGGATTTGGACCCCTGGCCTCCTAACCTAATGAATAATGTGTGTTGTGTCTTGCAGATGTCGCCATTGGGGCTCCGTTTGGTGGGGAGGCCCAGCAAGGAGTTGTATTTATATTCCCGGGAGGCCCAGGAGGACTGAACACTAAGCCTTCCCAGGTTTTGCAGCCTCTGTGGGCAGCTGGCCATGCCCCAGACTTCTTTGGCTCTGCCCTCCGAGGAGGACGAGATCTGGACGGCAATGGATACCCTGGTAAGTTGTGTCTATTGCCTTTTCCTCTTAGAATTCAAGCTTCGGGGTGCAGTGCTAGCTAGCTGCCACCAGATGGTGCAGTCCCCTGGCTCAGGCCTCTGAGCCATGAAACTAGAAAGCCTTGGATGAAGGCATTCCTGATTTGGGGCTTGCCATAAAGAGTAGTATCTTGACTTTCTACAGATCTAATCGTTGGATCCTTTGGTGTGGACAAGGCTCTGGTATACAGGTATGAACTCAGGGAGACTAAGGCAGCCTGGGCAACTAGTTTTCCCTTTGAAACTAAGACTGGGGCTGTCAGTACAGAGGGAACTGGTGTCCTGGAGCAGGTGCCCAGCCTTAATTCTGCTTACCCCACATCTACTCTTGGCAGGGGTCGGCCCATCATATCTGCCAGTGCGTCTCTCACCATCTTCCCCTCCATGTTCAACCCAGAGGAGCGCAGCTGCAGCCTGGAAGGAAACCCTGTATCCTGGTGAGCTGAGCCAGGAGCCTGCAGAGATCTGTACAGGCAGGGGGGCTGCATCTGCCTCAGGAAGGGACAAGCAGGGATGTCCTAGTCTGGGTCTTTCTGAGGCAGGTAAGAGGCCAGTTCCAGTCACTCAGCACTTTCTCCTCTGTCTTTCTCCAGCATCAACCTTAGCTTCTGCCTCAACGCCTCTGGAAAACACGTACCCAACTCTATAGGTGAGAGAAGCTGCTCACGTGGGGCAGCGTGGGGTGGGGCAGAAGGACTAGGTCGAACAGGTAAGAGAAGCTGACTCTGTTTCCTGGCCACAGGCTTCGAGGTGGAACTCCAACTGGACTGGCAGAAGCAGAAGGGAGGGGTCCGGAGGGCACTGTTCCTGGCCTCCAAGCAGGCCACCCTTACCCAGACCCTGCTTATCCAGAATGGGGCTCGGGAGGACTGCAGGGAGATGAAGATCTACCTCAGGGTATGGCCTGAGGATGAGGGTGGCCTAGCCTGGGTAGATGGTCACATAAAACAAAGGACTTTGGTGGTGGTGGTGGTGGTGGTGGTGGTGGTGGTGGTGGTGGTGGTGGTGGTGGTGGTGGTGGTGGTGGTGGTGGTGGTGGGTGTGCATGTGTGCTTGCATGTGGCTGGATGACTGACTGGGAAGTTCTCCCTGAAGAGCCTGGGGCTTGGGAGAGGCTAAAGAAGAAGCCTTTCTGTCAGAAGAGCCAGACACCAAGTGCCTAGGCCTACAGAGCAATGAGATCAGATTTGGGCCCTGAGCAGAGAGAGGGGGAAGCAAGGTTGAGAAGCAGGGTCACTGAGGGCCCAGAATCCCTAATCCCATGAATTCTCTCCCCTGACCCTAGAATGAATCAGAATTCAGAGACAAACTCTCCCCAATTCACATTGCCCTCAACTTCTCCTTGGACCCGAAAGCCCCCATGGACAGCCATGGCCTCCGGCCAGTCCTACACTACCAGAGCAAGAGCCGGATAGAGGACAAGGTAAGGAAAGAACTTGGAGGGAAGACAGCCCTCGCCCCAGAGACAGGGCCCTGGGAAAGGGGTGGTAGGACCCCTCTCAAGACTCTTCCACTCCTCAGGCCCAGATCTTGCTAGACTGTGGTGAAGACAACATCTGTGTGCCTGACCTGCAGCTGGCTGTGTATGGGTGAGTGGGGCTGTCACATGACAAAGGGACAGGGACACTGTCGCTGAAACTGACATGGACGCTGAGCATTTCTGGGTTTGGGTTTATCTACAGGGAGCATTCATTTCCCTAGCTCCAGACAAATTAAACACAGTATTCTGCATGTAGCATCTTGCCTTATGCCTGCCAGAGCCTGGGACCCAGTCAGCAGGGCCAGTCCCACTGTGCTATTCGCATGCCCCGTTGCCCTGGTTGATGGATTCATTCTTTGGTGTCCTTACTCTGTGTGCCCCTCCAGGGAGAAGAAACATGTGTACCTGGGTGACAAGAATGCACTGAACCTGACATTTCACGCCCAGAATATGGGCGAGGGTGGGGCCTATGAAGCCGAGCTGCGGGTCACAGCCCCTCTGGAGGCTGAGTACTCGGGGCTTGTCAGACACCCAGGGGTGAGAAGGCACTCTCAAGGGGGGCTGCAGTGGTAATCCCCTGCAGAGGGGTGCCCAAGCCTGACTGACCTGTGCCTGCCTATCCCCAGAACTTCTCCAGCCTGAGCTGTGACTACTTCGCCGTGAACCAGAGCCGCCAGCTGGTGTGTGACCTGGGCAACCCCATGAAGGCAGGCACCAGTGTAAGTGAGGGGTAGAGGAGGAAGGGCTAGGAGAGAGCACAAGACAAGCCCTGGCACAAGATAAGCCTGGCCCTATCTAACAGCCCCTTTCTCCTCCCTGTTTGTTGCACAGATCTGGGGTGGCCTTCGGTTCACTGTTCCTCATCTTCAAGACACAAAGAAAACCATCCAATTTGACTTCCAGATCCTCAGGTAGGGAGTGACTGGGCCTGGACTGGGACTGAGTTGTGAGTGAAAGAAGGGAAGGCGGGGCAGGCGGCAGAGCCTGGGGGTTCCCTTCAAACTGCTTCACTCTTACCTCCATCCCACAGCAAGAACCTGAACAACTCACAAAGCAACATGGTCTCCTTCCCGCTCTCGGTGGAGGCTCAAGCCCAGGTCTCCCTTAACGGGTCAGTGCCCAGGCAGAAAGGGGCCTTTGGAGGGAAGGGTGACGGACTTCTAGAGAAGGACACATTGGTCCCTTTTGTCCATTCTAAACTATCCTCCTCTTCAGTGTCTCCAAGCCTGAAGCCGTGATTTTCCCAGTCAGTGACTGGAATCCTCAAGACCAGCCTCAGAAGGAGGGAGACTTGGGCCCTGCTGTCCACCATGTCTATGAGGTGAGGAAGGTTGGCAGACAAGCCACAGGGGTCCGGCTACATGAAGGGAAAGAAACCTAGGACCAGGGTGAGGTGAAGAGAAGAAGGGACAGTCTGGAGAATGCAGAGGACCTGTGAGAGAGATCTGGAAGAGGGACATGCTGGTCCTTTGCCTCACAAAGTGAAGCTGTTTTGGGAGGATACTATGAGTCTCAGACTAGCATGGATTACAGAGTGAGACCTTGTCCCTTGTCTCACCCTTGAGTAATGGCTCAAGTGGACGTTTACTGCCGTTGGATGTTCTTTCAGTTCTCAGACTGATACACTGTGGCCAAGACCTGCATGTCAGACCAACTTTCCCTTCCTCAAAGTGTGCTCTTCCTCCTCAGCTCATTAACCAGGGGCCCAGCTCCATCAGCCAGGGTGTGCTGGAGATCAGCTGTCCCCAGGCTCTGGAAGGCCAACAGCTCCTCTATGTGACCAAGGTGACGGGACTCAACAACTGCACCTCCAACTACACCCCCAACTCACAGGGCCTGGAGGTGAGGACCTGGTCATCGTGGGGTGGAGCGATGGGGTTATGGGACGGGGAAAGGTTGCCTGGAGTGGATTGGAAGTGGTGGGGAGATACAGTCTGGAGGGAGGGAAAAGATCCATATCTACTACATTTGTGTTCTTTGCCCTGAAGTTGTCTTCCCTCTCTCCTGGTGTGCTATCAGATCTATGCCACCTTGTCCTACGAGACTTGTCCTCTGGCCCTCTTTGAGAGTGTGTTTGTTTGTAAACAGCATTTAATGAAGTAAATGTTAAAGTGAACACTGCTGGACCTAGGAAAACCCCACACCAAATGAAACCAAAAGGTCCCCGCACTCCTGCAGCTTGTAGCTAATGAAGGCTGGTAGACAATAAGAAGTAAAAAGAAACCGGGTGGGGCTGGAGAGATGGCTCAGTGGTTAAGAGCACTGACTGCTCTTCCAGAGGACCTGAGTTCAATTCCCAGCAACCACATGGTGGCTCACAACCATCTGTAAATCTGTAAAGAGATCCGATGCCCTCTTCTTGTGTATCTGAAGACAGCTACAGTGTACTTATATATAATAAATGAATAAACCTTTAAAAAAAAAAAAAGGAAAGAAAAAGGAACCGGGTTGTGGTGGTGCACACCTTTAATCCCAGCACTCAGGAGGCAGAGGCAGGAAGATCTCTGAGTTTGAGGCTATCCTGGGCTACAGAGTGAGTTCCAGGACAGCCAGGACTTACACAATGAAAGCCTGTCTCGAAAAATGAAAAGGAAGGAAGAAAAGTGCTGGCACCTATAATCCCAGCACTTGTGAAGTAAGGCAAGGGGATCAGAAGTTCAAGATTATTCCCAGCCATTTACATGAGACCCTGAGTGACATAGAAGACGGGTGGAAAACGAAAGTGGGAAGCTACCCAGGCATGACGGTCACACCTGTAACTTTAATCTTAGAAGAGGCTGGAACAGGAGGACAACCATGAATTAAAGGCCACTCTGGTCTATAAACTGAGTTCTGGGATAGCCAAAGACTCACAGTGAAAAATTCTTGGAGGGAAGAAGGAAGACAGGCAAGTGAATCTGTGGGGTACAAAGCTGACCTCTGACAGCTCTTGAAGAGGTAGCCATTAGCCAGGTAGAACACTTCACCTACTATTGCCCAGGGTTCAGTCCCAGCACTGCTAAGTAAACAAGTAATGATTCAACTGAAACCTGAAAGACAAAGCTGTAAGACAAGGGACAAACATTCCCAATAGAGGGAACAGCCAGTACAAAGGCCCTTAGGCAGGAAAGACTTAATGATTTCTTTATACATCCCCTACACAGTGCAAAGCAAGGTACACTTTGCTCTCAGCAATAGGTGGGCTGGCTGAACACAGGGACAGAGACAGAATCTGGTCCCTGGCTCTGGAACATAGGTTCAGGCTGATGTAGGTGCTATAATGAAGCAGGAGGTGCAGCTAAGGATGTCTCTTCTTCCAGTTGGATCCAGAGGTTTCTCCACACCACCTGCAGAGGCGAGAGGCTCCAGGGAGGAGTTCTACCACCTCAGGAACACAAGTCCTGGTAAGTCACTGCAGGGAAGGAAGTTTGTCCCAAGTGTCGGACACCTGTTTGAGTTCTCAGGGTCACCAGAACAGAATTCTGATCTCAGACACCTTCTTTCTTGCCAGAAATGCCCTGAAGCCAAGTGTTTCAGGCTGCGCTGTGAGTTTGGGCCACTGCATCGCCAAGAGAGCCGGAGTCTGCAGCTGCATTTCCGAGTCTGGGCCAAGACCTTCTTGCAGGTAAGGGAGCTTTATGCAGCCTGGACCCCCGACCTTTGGTCCTAGCAGGACTGACCCTGTTCTTTCCCTGCCCTTCCACCTCTGCTTTGGTTACTGGAGAAGCACACACACACACACACACACACACACACACACACAGGTCTCCCTCCTGCACCCTGGCTGATACACACACACACACACACACACACACACACACACACACACACACACACACACACACACACACACACACCCCCAGGTCTCCCTCCTGCACCCTGACTGGTTTAGACCAGTCGTGTGTCCTTGGCGCCCCCTCTTGGTCACAGTAGGAGCAACTACTTCCCTTTCTGGCCCTGATAGAAGAACAGTAGAAGGCGAGCATGCCTTTAATCTGAGCACTCAGGAAGCAGAGGCTAGTGGATCTCTGTGAGTCTGGGGCCAACCTGGTCTTCATAAGTGAGTTCCAGGCCAACCAGGACTACATCTCTCAAAAACATACATCAAAAAACAACAACAAAAACGATAAATAACTACACACAAAAAAAGTAAAACCGCAGAGGGAGTGGGGGTGTAGGTCAGTGGTCAGTGGTAGAGTGCATAACTAGCACATGCAGTCCATAGGTTTAAAGACCAGAGTGGGTAGAGCCGGAGAGTGCAAACATGAAAGCCAGACTTCAGATATTCAGCATCCACGTAAATGAATGCCTAGCTGGTGTGCCAGCAACCCACATGTAATCCCAGCACACGGGAGGCAAAAACATGGACTCCCCATGGTAGGTCAACCAGACAGTTGAGACCAAATGGTGAGTTCTGAGTTCTAGGTTCAATGGGAGAGCCTGTCTAAATGTATACCTGACAATCAGCCTCTGACCCACCCACACTCGCACCCACACACACCACACGTGCATGCACATATGAAAGAAAGAAGAGAAAAGGTAAACAGAAAAGAAGGGCTATGAGATGGCTCAGTGAATGGGTAAAAGTACCCACCTCCAAGCCTCGCAACCTGAGTTTGATCTGTAGAGCCCATGTGACAGAATGAGAGGCGTGATTCCCTCTAGCTGTCCTCTGACTTCCTTATGCAAGCCTTGGCATGTGCATACCCAAACACACACACACACACACACACACACACACACACACACACACACCTCTCTCTCTCTCTCTCCCTCTCTCTCCCTCTCTCAAATGAATGAATGAATGAATGAATGTTTAAAAATAAATAAGAAAAAAGAAATGAGGATTGGGGAGATGGTTCCGTGCGTAAATGAACTAGTCTGCAAGCCTGACCACTTGAGTTTAATTCCTAGGACCCAAGGACAAAGCTGAGTTCTGTGGCTTAGCTAAGCCTAGAGTATGCAGTACATACAGTGGAAGAAACAAGAGAGACCCAGCCTCAACAAGGCAGGAGGCAAAAACTGACTTGTAAGAGTTGTCCTCTGACCTCCACATATGTCTCATCAAACATGTGCACTGGCATGTGTGCACATACATATAACACACAAGACAGAGTTTCTTTGTGTAGCCCTGGTTAGCTCTGGAGGCCAACCTGGCATGGAACTTAGATCTGAGAGCCTCTGCCTCCTGAGTGCTGAGATTTAAGGCATTGGCCGCCACCACCCACCTAATATTTTAGAAAACTTAAGAGAGTAGGGGATGAGATGAATCAATGGTGAATAGACAAGCAGAAGCAGGAAGAGAAAAAAAGCCATCATTTATTGAATACACACTATAGACCAGCCATGGTCCTGGATGTTAACCCATATTAATCATTAAAAAACATGTATTAAACATGTAGTTATTTGGTTATGCATTAGTTATAATTACCCAACTTCAATTTATTATCTCTCTTAAGGGGCATCGAGATAATCAGAGAGAGTGAGTTCATAATAGGGGACGATCACATCCTGAGAGACTGTAGGGAAGCCCTGTGTCCTCTATATTCCATAGGGGTTGCTCTGACCACTTCTCTCCACCCACAGCGGGAATACCAGCCGTTCAGCCTCCAGTGTGAGGCTGTATATGAAGCCCTGAAGATGCCCTACCAAATCCTGCCTCGGCAGCTGCCCCAAAAGAAACTCCAGGTGAGTTCAGGAGTCTGGATCAAAGAAGGCAAGCGCAAGAAGCGGGATGAGGACGTGGATAGAGGCTGGTCTTGCTTTGTGCAAACATTCCCAACTTTTTAGGTACAGAGATAAAGTGATCAGCCAGATTAATGTGTGTCTCTGCTCTGGAGGTCACAGCCTAGAGGGCAGTGACATCAGTGTGGCGTGTGGCAAGACAGTCTACAGAAACATGTCCTGGGAATACCTGAACCCAGTCTTACAGAGTCAGGAAGGGCTTCCTGGAGAAGTGCACGGCAAGCCAAGGCATGAAGGAGTCAGCTAGACTGCTCCAGGGAGGAAGATTCTGGGTGTGAGGAAACAGCAGATGTGCACTTCGGACTCTTAAGTTCAGAATGCTGTCAGCTAAAGATGAGAGCTGGGTCCAGATCTGACAGACATAGCCAGGAATAGGGTGAGAAGAGTTTACAGGTTCTCAGTGTCATTGGCTTGTCCGCAGGTGGCCACAGCCGTGCAGTGGACCAAGGCAGAAGGCAGCAATGGCGTCCCACTGTGGATCATCATCCTCGCCATCCTTTTTGGCCTCCTGCTCCTAGGTCTGCTCATCTATGTCCTCTACAAGGTCAGCCACACCGAGCCTTGGCTTGGCTTCCCGCCTCTCAGACTCTGCCTTTTACCCAGTAGAATCAAAGAGGCCACCCTCAGATCTACGTTGCAGGCCCCCATCTCTGCCCTAGCTACTCACACCCCATCTTGTCTTTTCCTATTGGACCCCTCCCTTCAGTCTGCAGCCCTCGGTTTACAAAGAGACCTCCTGTCTCGGGATAAGTTTGCCCACATTGCAAAACCCCAGATGGCAAATACATGATGACATTTGTGCTGTCATCTCTTCTAACGTCTATCTAACAATAAATGATGGCGTCCTACAGGTGGCCGCTACTGCTAGGCGATCAGATGTGGCACTTGTTGAGTTGAACTTGTTTACCCTTCCTGGCTAGACTCGTATCATTTTAAAACTCTGACAAATGATCACCCCATAAAAACCCCCTGATTTTAGATCTCCCACATCTGCTGGACCCCTTGGGAAAGTATCTGAAGGAAGCCACTTTGGCAGGATGGGAAAGGTAGAGGCTGGAGAGCCCTCATTCCCCTGGTCAGGGAGAATATAATCTCTAACTGTGCCTCTTTTCTCATCAGCTCGGCTTCTTCAAACGCTCCCTCCCCTACGGCACAGCCATGGAAAAAGCTCAGCTCAAGCCTCCAGCCACCTCAGATGCCTGAGCCCTCCTGATCTCAGACTCCTGATTCTGAAGAGCCAGTCCGCTATCTTCCGGTAGGGAGGGACTAGGCACTTCCTGAAGGTGCTGAGGGCTAGGGAGAAGCACTTCTCCCTAGCCCAGAGACATACTTGAAGGGCCAGAGCTGGGGGGCAAGAAGCTTGTGGATCCTTCCCCCCACGCACTGTGATGGACCCTCGTTTACACATGCCCTCTCACGGATGGGGGCCTCAGGTCCAGGGACAGAAGCCCCAGCCTTCCTTCAGCCTTTGAATTTTAGAGACTTTTCTGAAATCAACTTGGAGCTGTAATTAGGGAATCCGGTCATGGTTCTCTGGGCCGGGCATGCCACCAGGACTTCCTGTCTGACTCCCGCCTGCAAAGATTCATCTTTGGCCTTGCCAGAGAACTAAAGGAAGCCTGCAGCGAAGAGCCTGAGACTTGGGGACCGAGACCTGGCAACTTCAACAGCCCCTATCCTGGAAGGCCAATAAAGAACACTAAGCATGGACAGTGCTGCAGGACCAGCTCAGGACAAATCCCAAACAAAGGTCAATGCTGGCCCAGACCCAGATCCATGGAAGTCAGAGTGAGAATGGAGCCAGACCCAGTCTGGGGCCTGGGGTTGATCTGGAACCCAGTCTCAGATTCTAAGAACCTATGCTCGCAGACCCAGGATGACATTTGGGTCAGCTGCAGACCTGGGCCTAGGACCCTATTTATCCCTGACTTAGGGCAAGTCGGGAATTGCCCAGGACACAGTGGCAAACAGACCTGGAACCTCAGCCTGACCAAGCAGGCTCACTCATTCCCCAGAGAACGGGAAGCCCCAGGCCTGTACGACCTGGGTTCTGCCCACCAGCTGCACTGACGCTGCCCCTCTCTCCCTAGCCAACCCTCCCCTCTCCTCCAACTGCCCCCAACTTATTTAAACTCTGTTGCAAGTGCAATAAACCCCACCCACTGCCCCACTGACCAAAGTTGCAGTCTGTCCTTCCATCCTACTCACCAAGCCTATCCTAGACCCAGAAAGTAGGGCAAAAGGAAATATCTGTCTCCTGTGGGCCTATTCCCACTAGAAGCCGAGAGTGTTATTTCCCCTAACCCAGAAACGTCTAAGTCATTAAAAGACAAAAGAAGGGAGCTAGGTATGCTGGCACGTGCTTACAGTCCCAGAATTCTGGAGATGGGACACGAGGATCAGTTCAAGGTCACCCTTAGCTACTCACTGCATAGTAAGTTTGAGGTCTGCCTGGGCTACATGAGACCGAGGGAGAAAAAAGAGGGGAAGGAGTCAAGCGGTAGTTGCCTTTAATCGCAGCATTTGGGAGGCAGAGGCAGGTGGATCTCTCGGTTTGAGGCCAGCCTGGTCTACAAAATGAGTTCCAGGACAGCCAAGGCTACGCAGAAATCTTGTCTTGTCTTGTCTCTTTTGTTGTTCTCATCCAGCTCCCACTAGGGGGCTTACCTACTACCAAGGAGAAAAAAGAAGTCTCTCTGGGGTTGAGAATTGTGAAAGCTGCAGAGAGGTCCCTGTGATAGGTGAGGAAAGATTGGTACAACACACTCACCTGGGCTTCCCTTAACCCAGAAAAATAAACTGAAAGGAAAGCCCACTAGGTTTTTTGTTGTCGTTGTTTGCACGTTTTTTTGTGTGTGGGGGTGGGGAGGGGACACATGCCACAGCATGAAAATGGAAATCAGAAGCAACTTGTAGAACGTGGTTTTCTTCTACCAAGTGAGTTTAATTGAATTCATGCCAGGCAGAGGGTGACACACGCCTTTAATCCCAGCACTAGAGACAGCAGAGGCAGCTGAATCTGAGTTTAAGGCCAACTAAGGTTTACAAAGCAAGTTCCAGGACAGCCAGGGCTACACAGGGAAACCCTGTCTCAAAGAAAAGAAAAAGAAAAAGAAAGAAAAGAAAAAATAATCAAACTCAGGTTTTTGGGCTTAGGGACAAGTGCCTTTAGTCACCAGTCTGCGATTAGTGTTGTGTACCAGTGCAAGGGCGGGATGAAGGACTGTAGACGGTTCACATACGTGATCTCATCTGATTTTTCTTCCTGTGTGTGTATGGCCTCTTGTATTTATGTGGAAGTCAGAAGACAAGCTTGGATATTGGTCCTCATCTATCTCGCTTGAGACAGGGTCTCTTGCTACCTGATGAGCACAGTAGGCTGCCTAGCCTAGCAGTTCTCCCTCTCCTGGGCACAATGAGATGTCAGATGTATATGCTGTTGTGTCCAGCTTTTATGTGTGTTACAGGGCTCTGAACTCAGGTTGTCGGCTTGCATCATAAGCAATCCTGTGATGGCACCATTAACCCCATCCATACCAGGGAACACAGAGGACCAGAGCTTATGTAACTTGCTCAAGGTCACGCTGTAGAGCAGAACAGGAGTCACACTCAGTATTGCCTGACTGTGAAATCCCTTATTCTTAACCAACATGCCAGACAGCTCAGGTCTTCAAAGAGAAGTCATGTAACATGAGGGAGCCCCAGGATCCTCTTCTCAAGGTCTGTCCTGATGTGCAGAAGGCTAAATAAGGCAGACAGTAATGACACGCTAGGCCAGGATTTCACCACCAGAGGGCAGCATAGCTACAAATTTCTGGAGATCTCTGGCAGGGAAGTATGAGACCCAACCCTCGCCATCAGCAGGGCTATTATTATTAACTCAGACTTACGGCACCTTCGGATATCCCTCCACCTGAACCACACACCAATCTAAGGTCTTAAAATCCTATACTTAAGGAGCGTCTTCCCAGAACCCACAAAGGAAGAAGGACTGAGGCAGCAGAGACACAGTGAGGCAGAGAAGCACCCAGTACATCCAATGATAGCAGGAACTCTCGATGAGGAGTTCCTGTTGAAAAAGGCTAACACCAACTCCAGGGACTGAATCAAAAATGTCTCCTACTCCAATGAGGGAATGGTGAAGATCAGTGAGCTGGAACTCTGGGCTGGTGTCAAGGGTATGTCAGTATATGGTAGGTACTGAAGAGAGTAGCAAGATCTCCCTCTAATTAAGGGATTCCTTGGGTTCAGACATGCCATGGGTGTGAACTAGTACCATCCCTGAACTTACTTCTTTTGATTCTCCTATGTCTCTGAGCTGAGCTGCCTCTCTTCAACCACCCTACCCTGCAGATAGAATGTGTCTTCCACTCCGAGGCCTAGCAGCCCAAAGGAGCATGGAGTCTGTGGAGATCAGCCACCGGAACCCTCTCCTTGCCTGAGTTGGTGGAAACGGAAAAGAGGAGTGAAGGATATGCCAGAGGGGGAAGGGGCTCAGGAGAGGCATCTGGCGAGCGGGAAGATGATCTGGGGGTCTCAAGTTTCTTGACATCAATTAGGGCAGCCGGCCTAGACTCATTAGTAGCCTGGGGTGCAGGGCTCATCAATAATGAATCTGCCCCACACAATGCCCCCCCAGCTGCTTGCAAGGTCACCCCACCCTCTAGCCAGCTGCCTCCCATAGTAAACTAAGCAATCCCTCATCTGAGTTCTACCTAGCTCGGGAGACCCTAGAAAGACAATGTGGGCAGGCAGGCCTGAAGGGCAAAGAGGTGGGGGGCTTTCGGATAAATCAAACCCAGTTCTGGCCCTTGTTCAGTGGTCTCTTCTCCAGGGGAGAGACCTGGAAGAGGAGAGAAGGGGCTAAACTTAAGAAGCAGGCTTTCTGTTATAGAAGTGCAATAGGATCCCGGCAGGTTAGACTCAAAGCAAGAAGTTTGCCTCTGGTGGACCCAGAGACCCCACATCTTTCCTCAAAGCAGGATCACAGGACCCAAAGACCACGGTGCTGGCGCCTGTCTTTCACTTAGCCTTGAGCCGGTGCATCTTGGCAATTGCATTCACAGATGCAAGGCAGACATTGCTGGGGCTCACAATAGGAACGAGCCTAAAATCCCTGAGTTAGCCATTAAGCCCCAACTTCCCACCAGAAGCTAGAAATTCCCTCCTTTCCTCAAAGTTTCCGGACCCAATCCTACCACTCTTGATCCTACATTTCAGCTTTGCCTCCACCCTCCCTAAACCCTGAGTGTTCCAATTCCCAGTCTCACCCCCTTTCGCTCTGGCTGGGTTGGCCTAAAGCTGGCTGCTTGGCCTTCTGGGAACTCTGCCGGCAGCCCTCCCTCTTGTGGCAGGTACAGACAGGTTGAGGCAGCTGCATCTTCCCCAGACACCTAGCCAACTCTCACACTCCAGGAGGATCCTGTTTGCCTTAGGAACATCCCATTCTCAGACGTTCTCCCCAGCCTTCTAACACCCCTGCCACCTGAATCAAAGCTCTCCTTGGTGAAGGTGTCCTGCATCTAAGCCCGAGATAGATGCTCCTCCTCCCCAACTCAGTCCAAGACATCTCTATAAGGTTAAACCTCGCTGATTCTGACCTTCTGTCATCTTCCAAATAGCCTAGTGATAGCCACTGCAAGCTTCTGTTTCTACCTCCTCAGGACCACTGAATGCAATTTGTTCACTTAGCTTCCCTAAGAACACTGTCAGATCAACCTCAGGTCCATCTTCAGACCCACAACTCACCTCTAATACTCAGTCTCCACATCCTGCTCCGAAGCGGAACAAACTAGGACCCAGGCATCCTCCCTGCACCTCCAGGGCCCAGCTCCATTGCTCTAGAGGGGCATCATTATCCCACTCAATCCAGGCTCTGTTCCTCCCCAGAGCACTTAGGATCCTGTCCCCCAATCAGCCGCGAATGAGTCTTCCCGCCCTCAGACTGAGCCCCTCAGGAGCCCAGGCATTTTAGTTCCCAGCCTCCTCCATAACCTCACCATCTTGTTCCCCAACCCCAGCTAAAGCGACATCGTAAAGCCCAGAGATAGGGGGCGGTAACTGAAAGGCTGGAGGAAGCCGGAGACTGCCAGGACGCCCCCTCGCGGAGCCCCGGGTGCCAGGGTGCCCCCTCCGGTCTTCACCTGCTGTGGGCTCCGCCCCCGCTCCGCCTCGACCCGCCCCTGCTCCTCCCCGACTCCTCCCCCCTGTACCCCCAGTCGGACCAGAACGGCCCCCGGGACAGAACGACGCGGAACCCCGGGAGCCAGGGTCCCCAGCATGATCCTCGGTGAGTGGTCTCCACTACTCTGGGCTCTGGGTACCTGGTTTCTTCTCACTGGGTCACCAACCCCCCCTTCACCTCGGCACCGCGGTGACTGCGGCCGCCGGTCTGCCACTCATTCCCCCTCCCCCCTCATCTGGCTGCACATCTGGGGTCCCTCTCTTCCTCTCTTCCCCTAGCTGCGGCTTCTCCTGGTAAGATAGGGAGGGGCAAGAGGAAGGCCGAGAGAGTGAGACCCCCGCCCCATAATGAGAACATTGCGTATTCATGAGGCTCATGAATATTATAAGACACTGTAGGAGAGACTGTGGGAGGGGGCTGGTCCTGGCCTGGTGGAGTTGAGGTAAAGGTTCTGACCCGTCACCCCCAGCGCCTTCCCCCACCCTTGGCTTAGCCACTCCGACAGCCTTCTGGGCCCAGGATAAGAGGGAAAGGAGGAAGTGGGGGGCGGAGGAAGAAGATGCTGGGTGTAGCTTCGAGGTGAGTGCGGTGGGAGGTGGGAACCTGACGGGTGAAGATAAGGGGGCTGGGTAAAAGAGCGGGTGGGATACTGTCCACCCCGGGCTCTTGCGGCTTAGATCCTGTCTCCGCAGCCATCCTGCCCCGACACGCTGGGACCTGCCCCTCTCTCCCTGAGCCGGCTGCCTGGGCCCTTCTTCCTCTCTTCCTTCTTCCCTTCCACCCCAGCCGTGGGTCGGGGGCTACAAGAGACCAAGGAGAGAAGGAAAGTCAGAGTGGGGGAAGGGAAGTCCCGCTGGGCTCTGACAGCCAGCCCGTTCAGCCTTGGCCACCCCATCTTCATGACCTACATCGGGAAGGGAGCCCCAGGGATGGGGGAGGAGAGGGCCTAGCTGTACTCCGGACTCTGCAGCAGCCCCTGCCCACAACCCTGCTGCTACAGCAGTGCAGGGCCTGCTCTGACCTCTGCCCTCCACCCTGGCTAGGCGGGTTCCAGGGCCCTGTTTATTGTGAAGCCCCCTACCACTCTCAGACACCTGTGGTCTCCCTGCCCCCACTGAGGACACCTGGCTCTGTGCTAATGCTGAAGGGCTGAACTATATCCCTTGTCCTCATCCCTCTCCCAAGGCTCTCTGCCCGTGTTCTCTTTTTTCCATTGACTGTGTCTTCACTAGCCCGGCTCTCCGCTCTACCCTCCTTCCTCCCTCTAGCTGTTGTGTGGTCGCAGCCTCTCTCACGACTTTTATGCCTTGCCTCCCTCCAGCTGGCCAACCATCATAGCTATTTAAATGAATGAGAGAACCAAGATGTGAATGTCTGTCACGTCCCTCTGCCCCAAGGCTGTCTCTAGTAGGTGGTCTGCCTTCTAACTCCAGGAGACACCCCCAACACAGTTTAGAATCAGGACCCTAACACACAGGCTCCACATTCTGCCTGCCGGTGTGTTTCCTATACTCTAGCTGTACCCTGGGCCATCTGTAGTGGCTATAGCATGCTTGCCCAGAACAGGCCAGGCTAAGACTTGCTGGCCCTGGTCTAGAGGCCTCAAAAAACTAGGTGTCAGACCTGGAAGACCCCTACCAACATCCAGCCACAAGAAGACTGAATCCGAATTCTCTGACATTGGACCCTGCCACTAACTGGCCCCAGCCATCTCTTTGGAGGGCACAATAATGAACTCTGTCCTATTGCCAAGTCCACAGAGGGGTGGGAATCTAGTGGTGCCTCATTCAGCTTAGCTCTCCCGCCCCCCAAACCCCTTAAATCCCAACCCTCTTAAGAAGGAAAAGAGGGAGGAAACTGCCTGCCAGGGCTCAAAACTCACCTTCAGAATCGTACTAAGGTGTTCGGGTCTGAATGCTAAGGTCACCGAGTCCTCTACGAGGCAGCCCTAGAGGAACCCTAAGATGGCTATACCCAGCTCAGCTGAATGTGGTGGCTTATGCCTATTATCGCAGCAGACTGAGGGAGAAGGTGATTGGGAATTGAGGCTTAAGAATGAGTCCGCGGCCAGAGTGGCTACAGGGTGAGAACCTGTCTCAAGTCAAAATTAAAGCATACGTAAGAATCAGGGCCTCAAGATTCAAGATGGTAGTTCTGAATTCAGATTCCCTAGGCTGCCATCATCCTTGGCAACTAAGTCCCTGGTTTAGTGAGGGGCAGAAGCCTGGAGAGGGAGGGCTTTTCCATTCAGGTTGGGAAGATTTCCCTAAGCTCTGCAATAAGCCCCTCCCACCCTAGGCACCGCCCTCCTCAAAGCCCCACCCCCACCCACATATACCCGCAGGTTAGTAGGGCTGGTGTTTTTACTTGTGCACAATCATCCCCTTGTCTCTTTCATCTTTGACTTCAAAGCCTTTCCGGCCCTCTGCCTGCCTCCTGTCAGGATGAAGGAATTGAGGCAGAGGGGACAGATTCACTGGACTTGACCAAAAGGATAAGAAGCAGGAGTTCAAGCCTTCCCCCACTACCCTGACCCTAATTTTGGCCATTTCGGAGGAAGAAGCTAAAATACCTGAAGGGAAGCAGAGGTGGTTAAAGATGAAATCTCAGCCTCTTGTTTTGCCTCAGAGGCGGGTTCCCTTCTTAGCCTCACGAGGTCCCTTTCACCACCATGATTTCAGTCTCGCCCCAGTGAGACAGTCACTAACTCACAGCCCTACCCTAAAACCTTCCCTGTTCCCGCCCTACCCTGCTGAGCCACTTCCAGAGCAGACTCGCCCAGGCTGTTGCTTTTCCCTACATCAAGCCTGCCCAGCCCACCTAAGAAAGCCCCGGGGCCATGGCCCGGGACCATGGCCCGGGACCTGGCCAGACGTTTTAGGAGAGGACAGGGGGAAAAGCAGCACTCGCTGAGATGCAGGAAGCTAGATATGGCTTGACTGCGGGATACTGAATGCAAAAAGTACCCAGGGCTAACCCGGGTTCGGAGATGGACAGGTGCATTCAGACCAAGAGTCTGCAAGCTCACCCTTGGAAACCGCCTTGAATAGAACGTGTTAACAATCCCCCAGGGACTGAGGGTGGGGCTCTGTCTGTTGTAGGTAATTACTCTAATGAGCTTCCCTCTAGAGTAGCCTGCTCCAGCCCGACCCTGACTCCTCCCAACCCCACCTAACCATCTCTTCTTCCAACCTTTATGCAGCCCTCACCTTCCACAAGACAAATGCCTTGAATTTGTTCCTTCCTCAGCCCTTCTTCGTCTCCTGTCTCCCCTTTCTTCTCCAGTCTACCAAGGAAAGCATGATTCTTGAAAACCTTACTCTGGAGAGAGACCCATTTAAGTTCCCCACTAACTGTGTGACCTTGGTCTAGTAATGCCCGACATCTGAACCAACTGTCATTTATCATAAAAGAATTCATTTATTCAGCAAACATTTATTGAGTGCTCACTGTGTCGTGCCAGCACTTTACACAGACTCGTTCAATCCTGTCATCAACTCTGGGAGGCAGGTACTGTTGTTCTGGTTTGACAGATGAGAAATGAGACTGAGCCAGTCAGAGAAACCAGCTACTCACCCAGTTAGTGCACAGTGAAACCATCTCATGGGAGATTGTTTATATAAAGTCCTGTCAATGAATAAGCCTCAGGAGGCTGGAGAGATGGCTCAGCAGTTAACAGCACTTGCTGCTCTTGCAGAGGACTTGAGTTGGGTCTCAATACCTACATTGCAGCTTACAGCCAACCCTTGATTCCAGTTCCAGGGGATCCAGCACCCTCTTCTGGCCTCTGGGGGTACCAGGTACACACGGGGTACATTTTTTTATTCATGTAGGCAAAACACTCATACACATAAAAAATAATCAGCTTTTTTTTTTTTTTTAATTTGCCAGTTGTGGTAGTGTACACCTCCCAGCACTTCAGAGGCAGAGGCAGGCAGATCTCTGTGAGTTCAAGGTCAACCTGGTCTGCAGGTCTGCATAGTGAGTGCCAGGACAGCTAGGACTATAGTCTCAAAAAAGAAAAAGGAAAAAGGAAAAAGAAAAAAAAATAAACTTTAAAAAAAAAATGGCAACTATTTTTCTCAGAAAACAGTAGATGGGCCTGAGGCTTCAAACCGAGAAGCAAGTGCTCTATCACTGAGCCTCAGCCCCAGCCCTGAAGAGCCGGGTTTCTGCTCACCCAGCTCTTAAGATGGCATCTGCCCCTCTCCCACCTCAGATTTCAGAGTGGAGAAGCCATGAGAATCCAGGGAAAGTCCCTCACCAGTTGCCCATCTCCCCACTTCCCTCACTCTGACCCCATCTCATGCCTTTGTCCCATCTCTCTTCTCACCCCAACCCTGTTCCACGTCAGTTCCAGGCTACAGGGAACTGAGTGGCTTCTGTCTGTTCTCCTCCATTTCTCTTCCTGTAAAGCTAAATGAGGACTCCACACCCAGGAAAAGCGAGGAATTGCTTTCCGCGTTCTCTGCTTAAACCAGATGTGAGCCTGTGCTCAGTCCTCCGATTCAGCGTTAAATGAGAGCCCTCTGGGAGCAATGTAGCAGAGGAAGAATTTGCTAGAGTGCGACAGATCTTGATTTGATTCTTAGCCCCGGCTTCTCAAGGCTGTGTGGCATCAGCCAAGTTTTTTAACCTCTCTGAGTCCCAGTCTTCTTGCATGATGAGTGGAAGAAATAATACTGGCTACTTCACAGCCATCTCCCAGACTTCCCCATCTCCAAGCTTAATCAGATAAGACTCCGGCTCATGGCCTGGTACATGGCAGTTCTTCGAATGTTTCCCTGTGGCTTTTTCTGGAACTCATCTCTCTCCTCTAAAATGGATTTGGGAGTGGGATCCTAGCGAGTTGACAGCCAGGGACAAGGTCAAGGAGCCAAGCTGTGTTGTGGAAGTGCCAGCCCTGAGCCAGCTGCTGGGAGTGGGAGCGGGGGACACTTCAAGCACTCGGGTTTCTCTCACCATTCCTGAGGCTCGTTAAGGTTGCCCTAGTGTGCCAGGCAGTGAGGAAGGGTGGGGCGTAGAGGAAAGGCCTGAGAGGACAGACCAGGAGGAAGAGATGATCAGCGAGTGTGTCTGTCCCTGTCTTCACCTTGTCTTTCTCACCTTATGGTCTCTGCCCCAGGGTCTTCCTGTCCTCATCTAGGTCTGCATGCTGCCTGTCAGGTTTTAAACTCCCTTCCTACTTTCCCATCTTTAGCCTCTTCAGTGTCTGTTCCATTTCTAGTCACCTATTCCTGCTTCTGCCACTTTCCCACATATTCTGTCTCTCTGTGTCTCTCTCTGTCTCTCTGTCTCTGTCTCTGTCTCTCTCTCTCTCTCTCTCTCTCTCTCTCTCTCTCTCTCTCTCACACACACACACACACACACACACACACATCCCAAATGTGAAGGTAACACTGACTGAGGCATTCAGACTCCCAACAGTTCAAAGGCCAAAGGCAAACATCCTAGCCTCTCCTTCAGGCCTTAGGATTTAGAAACCAAGCTCCCAGCAGTCTTAACCCCTGTCTGCCTCAGGCACACTGGCCTCCAGTGTTGGCATTGGGTGGAAGAAACAGACCCCTCCAGATCTTTCTGGACCTCATTCTCCACCCCCAGCTGTGCCTGAGCCCTCCCCACCCCCTCCCTCTCTCCTCAGATTCCCCTAATCCCTGCTCCCCCGCCCTCCCCTCTGCCCCACTTTTCCAGGACTCTGATTGGCTGATTCTACTGACTGGGCTGGGGGAGGGGGATGGTAAAGGAAGGGGGCAGAGGGCAGAACCAAGGGAAGGGGACGCTGTCAGGCCCAGGCCCCTAGGGGGCCAGGGCCAGGCCACTGCCTGGGGGGCAGCAAGTGCCAGCTACAGAAGGTATGACAGGGGTGAGTCAATGGAGGGACAAGAAAGGAGCCTGGGGACCCATTACCCTAAGAAGGTCAAGGGAGGTCCAGGGCCAGGCAGGCAGCCTCTTGGTCTGGCCTTTGTTCCAGAAACCCCTGCAGCTGGCAGAGGGTGCTGGAGTAGTAGAGGGCAGCAGGACTTGCCCAACTGATTGACTACAACGCTTCAGGAGGAAGCTGGGCCAGTGGAAACCCTGAGGGTCCTGAGTACCTTTAGGCTGGGTCCTTTGGAACCTGGTAGAGCCTCCTCCAAGACTCCAGGGGGAGGAGAAGACTTCTGGGGTGGTACTGAATGGCTGGCTGGACTTTCATTTCCCCTTGGGGTCACATGGAGGCCCTTCTCTCGCAGAGGCGGTGGCCATGGTTCCTCTTGCAGAGCTGGGACTGAGCCTGCCCGGTGAGACAATGGGGTCTGGTGGGACCAAAGGGGCTACAGAAGGGTCAGAGCACATGGCGCCCAGAGGTGGCAACAATTTTTCAGGAATTATGACCTGAGCAGCATTGTAACTTAGGGAGCCAGATGCAGCAGCCTCCTCTGAATCCAGGTTTCAGTGTCCCCCTCTGGACAGTGTGACAAGTCACCCCCTTGACTCAGATCTGGTGATGCAACAAACCTCCAGATACACAAAGAACCCCAGATCAGAGGAAGGAGTCTGGGATTCAGAGTAGATCCAGAGGCCAGAGTAGGCTGTCTGCAGAGGAGGTCTAGGCCTTTCTTGGGTCTGTAAAAAGCCTGAAGGGCTTGGGGAAGGAGGATGCAGAAGGGGGAAGTGAAAACCACCCCCAAGGGAAGACCAGCCTGTGTCCCCAGGCCCACAGTGGATCTGCTTCTTGAGCAGCAGCAAGGGGAGTGTGCGTACGGTTCCTACAGATGTACACTCACGAGGCCACACTTCTGATTATGGGAACCTCAGCTAGGGAGCACTGTGTACTTGGGTGGGGTTCCCAAGCTCAGTCTTCCTACTCCACAGAATGTTTTCTCTGCCCTTCAGGCAGCCTGAGCCGAGCAGGGCCCCTCCCTCTGCTCCGGCAGCCCCCCATCATGCAGCCCCCGATGGACCTGAAGCAGATCCTGCCCTTCCCACTGGAGCCAGCCCCAACCCTGGGCCTCTTCAGCAACTACAGCACAGTGAGTACTGTCTGTCTCCCCTGCCCCACGCCCCTGAGTCCCCTCACTCCCAGTGTACCTCCGTGCTGTCCTTCTAAGCCTAACTCGGTCTCACTTCCTGTGACCCTGCGTTCCTCATGTCTAGTCCCTGGATTGCTGACTCTCTGATGCTATAGTAACTGCAATGCAAACAGTGTATGTCCTGAGAGTTCTCTCTGCCATCCAGTCACTGCTCCATTCCACTCACCCTTCAGTAAAGTGTTCAGCCATTCAGAGAATAAGAAGGTCTAAGTGGTAGTGTCGCAGGAAGTCAAAGAGCCGAGGATGCTGGGTTTGGAAAGAACCAAGGGGGCAAGAAGTATGGCTGTGGGGGTTTTCCTTTGTGTGTGTGTGTGTGTGTGTGTGTGTGTGTGGGTGTGTGTGTGTGTGTGCACGCGCGCGCACGCGCACGCGCGTGCAGGTACACACAACATACATGCCATTGTACAAGTGTGGAGGGCAGTGTTATGTGGGTCCTGGGGCCCACTTTTTTTTCTTTTTTTAGCATCTCCAGCTCTCCAGAGTACACAGCTGGGTGGGTAGGATCAGTTTGTTGCCGGAGGGATGGCAAAGTCTTCTATAGTTAATAGGAAAGAAACAGAGAGCTCCTTCCCATTCTTTATCAGGGGAGTGCCTTGGTAAGACTTATGATTCAGGAAGATGACCAGGACAGCCAGTAAAGGGGACAAATCCCCTAAATGCCTAAACGGGCAGTAAAATTGGGAAGGAAAAGAAGGAAAGGCTGGGGAGGTGCCTGCAAGGAAATATTGACCCGCCATGGTGACCAAGTGGCGTTGAAAGAATAGAGGCGAGGGAGAGGGTAAGCTAAGGATGAGTCCAGGGCTCAGGTCTCTGGGAGACCTAAAACCACCCCTGACAGAGACAGCCTAGCAAGGTAGACAGAAGTATTTCAGTTTGACAACAGGGGTCAGAAGCTGAGGCTCAGAAGCACTTAGTAGGTAAAGATCGGAGGATCAGACGTTCAAGGTCACCCTCAGCCCAATGTACTTGACCCCTGTCTAGAGACAGAGAGATCTTCAGCTCGTAGCTGCAGCCTCCAAACACCTCCTAGAAACCTAAAGCAGCCTCTGCACTGCACTCTGACTCTCACAAAGTGTTTGTCACATCTCAACCTTTGGGGTGGCTGGTGACATTAGCTTAATTTTACAGATGAGGGAACCTAGCACTGACTGTAAAAATAGCACTGTCCTAGACCCGTGCTAACAGTAGGGTGAACAGAAGACAGTTTATCCTCAGTGAACTTACATCGGGAGATAGATAGGCGTATATGCTACAAAGCAGGAGGAAGGTTATAAATATTGTCGCAGACACGCTAGCGAGGATGTGATTTTGGTACACAAAAGGTAGAGTCAAAAAGATCAGGAGTTCTATTTTCAGTCACATAACAAGTTTCAGGCCTGAGATTCATGAGACCTAGTCTCAAAAAAAAAAAAAAAAAAAAAAAAAAAGGGTAGGCGAAGGGGCTTAAAATACAGCTCAGTGGTAAATAACTTGCCTGGCACGAGTGAAGCCCTATGTTCAATTCCCAGCACTGCCAAAAATAAATAAATAAATAAATAAATAAATAAATAAATAAATAAAGCAAGCAATTTAATAATGATGATGATAAGGCACTGAACAATACTGTATGCTTATAACTGCGCCCAGTGCTAAGGCATAGGAGTCAGTTGGCCACTGCCCGTAAGTTGCCCATGTTTTAGCAGGAATAATATCAAGTTAACTATAGCCCTGAAGAGCCAAGTTGAAGGCGTTTAGTTTACACGAGAGCACAAGGGGATACCAAGACAAATCTGCTGGATGTAGGGGGACCTAAAGAGCCAACTGGAGTTAAGCAGGATAAAGAAAAGCAGAAGAAAAAGACTTAATCTAGCTGGAACAAGGACTCACCACTTTTGCTTTGAAGAATCATTAACAGTTTTTGTTTTGTATTGCTTTGTTTTGTTTTTGAAATAAGGTCTTCCTGTGTGGCAGAGACTGGTTCCAAACTCTTGCGGATTCTCCTGTCTCAGCCTCCCCCAAGTACTGGAATTTCAAACATGGGTCATAACACACAGAGTATTCACAGAGTTGTAAAAGCAGCCTTAGAGAAGAGCTGGAGAGATAGCTTTATTATACTGCCTTTCAGGGGACCTCGGTTTGATTCCCAGAACCTTCATGGCAGCTCATAGCCATCTGCAACTCCAGTCCCAGAAGGTCTGGTACCTCTTCTGGCTTCAGAGGACACCAGGCTTGCATGTGGGGTGCATACAAACAGGCAGACAAAATACCTGATACAAAAACCCGGTTTGGCAGCACATACCTTTAATCCCAGCACCTGGGAGGCAGAGGCAGGTGAGTCTCTGTGAGACTATGTGGTCTACATAGTCAGTTCTAGGATGACCAGAGCTAAAAAAAAAAAAAAAAAAAAAAAAAAAGACTAGCCCAGGAAAACACACTTCATACTTCACACACATAAAATAAAGCAAACTAAGATAAAATGAAGGAAGATCATTTCAGATTGAATCAAATCACATGAACAATAGCTAAAAAAGGATCATTTGGGAAAGTGCAAGTGACCTGGTGTAATTAGAATCAAAGGGCAGGGAATGCTGTCCTCTATCTAAATACCATATTCTCAGGCTCTGCAGCCCGGGAACTGTCCCCATCTATAAAAGAAACGCAGAGGTTAAATGACTCATCTGAGACTCATCTTTAGTCCACTCATGTAAATATGTTTTGTTTCTTGAATTGTTTGTTCCTCTGGTATTTGCCTCTGCCTCTATAAGGTCAGAATTATAGATAGATGCCTGCCACGCCATCCGGCTGTAGCCTAGGGTTTCTTTCTCTCTTTTTGTTCTTTTTTTGCCAGCATTTTCATGTAATCTCAAGTATTTCAACTTCATATGAGCCTTCTTTTCTTTTTTATTTCTTTTCTTTTTTTTTTCTTTCTCTTTACTGCATTTATTTCTAGTGTCTGCGTGAGACAATACTATTGTGCCAAGGTGTGAGAAGGTCAGAGAGCAAGGTCGGGAGGCAATTCTCTCTTTCCACTGTGGGTTTGGGGGCTTGAACTCACGGTGTTAGGGTTGGTGGCAAGCACGTTCATTCACTCAGCCATTTTGCTGTCCCTGCACTGGAATTTCTGACCCCCTCAGTTCCGTGGCTTCTGGTGGAGCTTCTGGTGGTTAAAGCCTTGAGCACAGCAAGCTGAGGCTGTCGCTCAACAATTTTTGTTGGTTTTTGTTTGTTTGTTGGGGTTCTGGTTTGGTTTGGTTTGGTTTGTTTAAATATTTATTTATTTTATGTATATGAGTGCACTGTAGCTGTCTTCAGACACAGCAGAAGAGGGCATCTGATCCCATTACAGATGGTTGTGAGCCACCATGTGGTTGCTGGGAAATTGAACTCAAAACCTCTGGAAGAGCTGTCAGTGCTTTTAACCACTGAGCCATCTCTCCAGCCCCCAGGTTGGTTTTTTGAGGTAGGTTTTGTGTTTAAGCCTGGCTGTCCTGGAACTTTGTAGATCAGGCTGGCCTCAAACTCAGAGATCCGCCTATCTCTGCCTCCCAAGTGCTAGGATTAAAGGTGTGCACCACCACTGTCTGGCTTAAAAAATATATTTTTTTATTATCTTTAGTTGTGTGTACATGGTGGGTATGTGTGCATGAGTTCAGGTGCCACTAGAGGTGTCTGTCCCTGGAGCTTACCTTACATGGGTGCTAGGAATGGAACTCAGGTGATGCGTTCTCTGCTAGAGTATCAGGTATTCAGCTGCTAAGACATCTCTCCAGCTGCCTCAAGCATCAGCTTCTGCCTATGATGTATGAAGTCCCGGGTTCAATCCTCAAGATTAACATTAAAGAGAAAAATTAATAATAATAAAAAAAGGGTTGGGCACGGTGGTTATACCTGGAACTGTAGAACTCAGGAGACAGAAAAGTAGGAAGGATGTATGTTCCAGGCACACCTGAGTTACCTAGCAAGACAATCTCAAAAACAGCTGGTGAGGTGGCTTAGTGGGTCTAAGGCATTTGCCATGCAAACCTGGTGACCGAGTTCAATCCCTAAAACCTACATTAACGGAAGGGGAGAACCAATCCCACAAGTTATCCCTTGGCCATCATATGCACACCATATGTGCACATGATATATGTGCACATGTCCCCATAAAAGTAACATTAAAAACATAAAACTAGACCAGGCAGCATTGGCCTGTAATGCCAGCTGTTCTAGAAGCTGGGGCATAGTAGAGCCAAATAAAAAGGAAACACTAAGGTGGAAGGATTACAAGTTCAAGGCCAGCCTAGTCTACAGAGTGAGTGAGGCTGTTGAACAAAATTGAGGGAGTTGTGGCTCAATGGATAAAAAGATGCTTTCCATGAAGCCTGAAGACCTGAGTTCTATCCATATGGTGGAAGGAAGAACTTATTCCTGCCTACACACACACACACACACACACACACACACACACACACACACACACACTATAGAAATTAAGATGTAATGGAAAAGGAAAGAGCAAGGTATAAAACACCAGGTACCGTTTATAAGACTGAAGGAAGGAGCAGGATCATATGTGAGTGCTGGAATATGTCAGCAGGGTGGATACCCAAGAAACTGCAAATGATGCCACTCTGTGGGGGAAGGGGAAATTACAGTTAGGAACAGAGACGTATTTTAACATTGGCTTTTACTATTCGAAAATATGTTGGTGCACGTATAAGCATGTACAGTGGAGTGCAGGTGCCTCAGGAATGCAGATGTATGAGACCCTCGTGGAACTGAAATTACAAGCTGTTGTGATGGTGTAGGTACTGGGATCGGACCTCAGGTCCTACAGAAGAGAGCAGCGTGTACTCTTAACTGCTGAACCATCTCTCTAGCCTGAGAGGTAGGGTTGGTTTTTGCTCTGTTTTGTTTGTTTAAGACAAGGTCTGACTTTGTAGCCCTGGCTGACCTGGAACTCACTACATAGAATAGGTTGCTCTAGAACTCACAGAGATCTACCCACCCACCTCTGCTTCCATGGGGCTGAGATTAAAGGCATGTGCCACCTCACCTGGCTCTGAGGCAGTTTTTTTGGTTTTGTTTTTTATATATTTAGTTATTCAGGGATGGAGAGATGGCTCAGTGGTTAAGAGCACTTATTGATCTCGTAGAGGGCCCATTTGGTTCCCAGCTCCCGACCATTCTAGGAATTTGATACCCTCCTCCACGGACATCAGACACATACATAGTGTACAGACGTGCACATGAAGATAAACATATTCACTTAAAAATATTGAATCGATAATATTTATAATTTTGTTTGTGTATGTAAGTGCGGGTGCAAGTGTGGAGGTTAGAAGAGAGATTAGGAGTTGATTCTCTCCTGCCATCTTTGAATCAGGGGTCAAACTCAGGTTATTAGGCCTGAGGGCGGATGCTGCTGTCTGCTGAGCAGCCTCCCCAGACCAAGATGGACTTTTTATTATACTATCATCTCTTGTCAGTCACGAGCACTGAATCCAGGACCCCAAGAGTAACAAGCCTGTGGATGGTAAAGTCCTTTGTATAAAGTAACCCAATATTCACAAATAACCTACATATCTGCTATACTTTGAATTGCTTCTAGTCATTTATAGTACCCATTCGAAATGTATTGTTTATGGAATAATGACAAGAGAATAAAAGTCTGGGGATGCCTAGATGGCTCCATGGGTGAAGGTGCTTGCTGCTAAGTGTGAGGACTCGGGTTTGGTCTCTCAGGCCTTCATAGTCAAAGAAGAGAACTGATTCTTACAGGTTGTCTTCTGACTCTCGCAAGCACACTGTGGCATGAATGTGTACACAAGACGTCTATTCACACACACACACACACACACAAATACGTGTAATAAAAAATATTAAAGAAAAAGTTTTACATGTTTAATACAGCCATGATTTTTTTTTTCAAATATTTTCAGCATACCGTCAGTTAGACCCAAAGGCTTGGAGCTCAGAACACAGAGGGCCAACTCATACCCTTTTGTGTTTTGGGTGCTTTTGTTTTATCAAGCTTATTTTGTTGTGTTTTGGTTTTTAAGATGTCAGTATTGTGTACATGTGCATATACATTCTACAGCATGTGGGTGGAGGCCAGGGGACAGCTCCTGAAAATTGGTTCTGTCCTTCCATGGTGGGTTCCAAGTCTTCAGACTTGGGTAACAAGTGCTCATACCATCTCAGCTGTCTCACTGGTCACCCTTTATTTTTGGCTTTTTTGAGGGGATGAGGGGACAAGGTTTCTTTGTATAGCCCTGGCTGTTCCAGAACTCAAAGTGATCTGCCTGTTTCTGCCTCCCAAGTGCTGGGATTAATGGCATGTGCCACCACTAGCCCGGCTATTTGTGAATTTTTGAGACAGTGTCTCAATATGTAGTTCTGGCTAGTGGCTAGCCTGAAACTTAGTACTGTAGATCAGGCTAGCCTCAGATTTGTGGAGATCCTCTTGTCTCTGCCTCCCAAGTAAACTGAATCACCCTGTCCAGACTATGAGGATTTTTTTTGTTTTGTTTTGTTTTTTTTGGGGGGGGACAAGTTTTTATTATGTAGCCCAGGCTGGCCTCCAACTCCCAAAGATCCTTCAGCTTCTGAGTGCTGGGATTCCAGGCATGAACTACTACACCACCAAGCTTTCTTCTTTTTATTACATTATCTATCTGTCTGTCCATCCATCTGTCTATCCATTCATCTATCTATTTATCTAGACAGGTCTTTCTATACAGACCTAACTGGTCTGTAACTCACTCTGTAGACAAGCTGACCTCAAACACACAGAGACCCATTTGCCTCACCCTCCTGAGTATTGGGATTAAAAATACACACCACTGCATCCACTACACATTTTATTTGTTTATTGTGAGGGTGGGGGTGGAAACATGTACATACAGCATGCGTGTGAGAGTCAGAGGAAAGCTTGGGGAATTAGTCCCCTCCTGTCCACTGAGTTTTCCTCCTTCCATTCATAGGTTCTGGCAATTGAACTTAGGTCATCAGACTTAGCAGCAGATATTTACCCAGTGAGCCATCTACACACACACACACACACACACACACACACACACACACACACACACACTCTCTTACACTTTTTAAGTGCAAGATAGAGAATGCCTCAAAATAGGTGTGGAGCCAGGTGTGGTGGTTCAGCATTCAGGATGCTGAGGCAAGAGGATCACCACAAATTTCTAGCCAGCCTGGGCTACATGTTGAGTTCTGGGCCAGCCTGAACTAAAGCAAAACTTTGCCGTTGCCAAAGAGTGAAGCCCAGGGATACAGCTCAGTGGTAGAGTACTGAGATGTGTGAGTCCAGGGGTTCAAGCCCCAATACCTCAGATGGAGTGAGTAAATAAATTATAGCAATAAAGCCATGAGTATGAATAGACCTGGGAGTGCAGCAGGGAGGCAAACAGCACCACTGATAGCATCTGACTTCTAGGACATGAACTGATGCTGCAAACCCCTTGCTTTATAAACTTAGGCAAATCAGTTAAGCATCCCAAACCTTAAATTTACCAACTATAAAAGTAAATATTGGTCAGGCCTGTCAGCAGAGGCCTGTAACCCCGGCACCTAAAAGGCTGAGGCAGGAAGATCACAAGTTCAAGGGCGGATTGGGCTACAGAGTAAGACTGTCCAAAAAAACAAACACGGGGGGATGGGGGTGGGAGGGAAGTAAGTCTGTTCTGTAGAGGCAGAGAGGACAAGAGAGAGTATCTGGTTGCATGACGGTTCAGATTCTGCAGGGCAACGAGGACTGCAGAAACACTGCACACCCGTCTCTCAGAAGGCCTGTGCAGCTGCTAAGTCCATGGCTTTGGAGTCAGGCTGCTCAGGTTTAAATTCAAATCCCAGTCCGGCAACTTACTAGCTTATGACCTTGAGCAAATCATCTAACCTCTCTAAACCCCAGTTCCTTCATCTATAAAGTAAAGACGATAATAATAGCACTTACTTCAAATCGCAGTTGTGATGATTAAATTAGATAATCCGAGCATAGAGCCCAGTGCAGAGCTGGCACATTCCAAGGGCTCAATCGACAGTAAGTGGTGGTGGTGGAATTACGGCAGTCTCTCCCTGTGGATTAGTATCTCCCTCCTTCTCTCCTACATGGGCAGTTGCTGCCCCTCAGACATTTGCAGTATTATCTTCCCTCACTCTTCCCTCACTCAGTCCACTGTTTGCCTTTGCCCTTGGACATCCATCACTCTCCCAAAGTCGGCTTTTCTTAAACCAGTATCCAGCTTCACTTATCTCTCTCGTCGCTGTCCTGGGTAGGATGGGCGCCATGAGACCCAGAAGTAGAGGCCTTGCCCAAGGAAAATGAAGTGTCTTAGCCGTGGGGAAATCTTTGGCCTTCTCAGTACTGCCCCACTTGACCACCAGAGGGCAGTAAGTGCACGAAGCGTAGCTCTGGGAAACTGGTTCTGGGGCAGGTGGAGAACCCAGAAGAAGAGGTAAAAAGAGGTTAAGCAGCAACGTCCACCACTCTTAGGTCGCTTCTGCTCAGGCAGCCCTCGGCTCCACTGACCAGAGAAGTCGCCCAGAATCTTTGGTACCTGGGCTTGGTTTTCCACCCACGTGAGCGAGGTGACTTGTTAAAAGCAAGGGCACAGGGGTTGTGTACAGAGAAAGCTGGGGAAGCGTTGTATGGGAAAAGCTGTCAGCAGAGAGGCAGGGAGCCGGGTAGGAGGGGTGAAAGAAAGGACAATGTCTGAGCTAGACAAACATGGTCATGCATAGGACTGGTGCGGTCACTGGACCCAGGAAGGAACCCAAGTGCTGGTAGCCGAGGTCATCAGGTCAATGCCCCTGCCGCCTGGCCCAGAGGCCCCAGGCCGGAACAAGGCCTTCCTGGAAGCAGTGTCTGGTCGCAGTCCCCAGCTTTCTCCGCTGGAGCCCCTGGCCTCCCTCTCCTGTGCCCTGTCCCCGCCCCCGTTCCCGGACCGCCCTCGGCCCCGCCTCCAGGGCGGGCTCCGGACGAACCGGCGCCGCCTCCCCTCCTCCCAACCAGCCGGGCCTCACAGCCCCGAGCCGCCCGGGCAACGAGCGCCGCGTCTCCGGCCCGCCCGGCCGGCCAGGCTCGGCCCCCGCCTGGGTCTGCCGCCCCGGGCCATGGAGCCGCGGCCACCTGGGCCCCGCAGGGTAAGCCGCCCAGCCCCTCCCTCCCCGCCTCCGCGGCTGCCGCAGCGCCCCCCCATCCCATCCCCGCCCGCCCTGCGGGGCCCGGCCACCTCTCCTCGCCCGGTCCTCGGCCGGCGCCCATCCCCCACGCGGCGCGGCCCTCGCCGATCTCTGGAGCCCAACTGGCGCCCCCGACTCCTGCCACCTTGTTGGACACGCTAGCCTCTGCTTCCCAGGTCCTTGGAATTCCCCAAATCTCAGACTTGCCATCGGTCCTACCCCTATCCTTCTATCACCATGCTGCCCAGACATCTCTTCTGCCTTGCCCTCTTCCCAGCAGCCCTTCCCCACCAACTCCCACCTGCTCTCTGGGCACCCTCAGCTCCCTCTTTCCCTTGTCAGCCCTGTCTGCTCCTCAGGTCTTTACGTCCCTGCCATTCCACCCCTTTCTCTCTCGTCGCCTTATTTTGAGGAGTGGGTGGGGTAGGGAAGTGGATGGTTGAACAAGGGGCAGTGGGTTCCATCCGATAAAGGGCATCGAGAGGAAACCTAATCGTAGCAGGCCCCCTCCTGCTCGCGGTCTGGTGTCCCCTCCTCCTTGCCCTTCCCTCCTTGCCTGATTCGTTTCGCCCAGCTTCAGGGAGCCTTTCCCCTTCACCACTGTTGGAGGGCAGGTGGGAGGGGACTGCTTTGGAGAGTTTGCCAGGGTGTGTCTAGGCCAGGAGCTGAGAGAAGGGGCTCTAGAATGAAATGGGTCTTCGGAGATGCCAGCCTCCACCCTTCCCCAGGGAGCCTTCATCTAGGTCACCGGGGCCTCCTGACCTTGGTTTAGAGGAGCACCTCAGTGGTTCACATTCCACCTACTTGGGGACTGGGGCCCTGAGCCCTCACCTTCAACCAGCTGTCCCCTCAGTCCCTAGAAGAAAGAGTGGGGCAGGCTAGCTTGGCTCCCTCCATTTCTTGTTCCACTCCCCAAACTGCTCACTTCTGAGGAGGGATCTGGGTGGAACCTAGACTTTGAGGGGATGGAGACTGGGAAAATCAGTCCACAACTCATCCTTGGGATTCTTGGCCTTAGGCCTTCCTGGGAACTGGCTGAAGTGATGGTACAGATAGAACCAGGAGACTGCTTTCTCCTCTCCATCCTATGCTCTCCCCACTGTTTTTATACGACTTAGGTTTCCTGGCCCAGATTGGGTTTCTGTTTGGGCGGAATTCCCATTCCCCACCCAGCGTATGAGGAAGCCCAGGGCTCACGAGAACCCTGGGGCAGAACTAGCTGGGGGTGTGGGGGATGTCTCTGAAAAAAGAAGGACTAAGGCCTGGAGACTTGAAGCTGAGAGCAGCAATCTGTCTCCCCTCTCTGATTAAAGCCTGTCTCCAACTTTCTTTCTGCCAAACATATCATACATTTGTAAAGATAAACACACAGCTGAAGATTACACAACCTGACCATCCGCAGTGTCAGCAAAGCCCCCAGTGAAGAAATGTTGATCTTCAGATGATACACACAGTATGTGGCATCCATTCTCCCTTCCATCATTCATGCACTGATGGAAAGCTGTCTGCTGCTCATGGGTGTGCACACACACACACATTCTCTCTCCCCCTCCCCCCCTCCCTCCCTCCGTCCCTCCCTCCCTCTGTCCCTCCCTCCCGCCCTCTCTTTCTCTTTGTCCTACTCTGACTTTTCCCTGTATGTGATTGGGGCTTTCAAGAAGTTTGTGGGAGATGAAGACAGCCACTAAGAGGGGCTGCTTCTGGCCAAGGGCAGACCAAGAGACTAACACTTGTCCACACAGGTTATCATAACTCAGTCATGGCTCCAACATCCACCACTACCAAACTGAGACAGACATAGGTCTGCACCAAGTTCACTGGGACCCATTCCTGGTAGTAACTTCAACCAGCTGGAGAGACTCCTATGGGAAGGCAGGGAGATGCATGTTCTCTACCCCTCATATTGTCTCATGGAAAACCCCAAAACCTGAGCACAGAGATTCAAGTGAGTTGCTAGGGACCCCTGAGTCACCAGCTAACACGTCTTAACCCCCTCCCCTTGGAAGATAAGGTTTCAGTCCCGAGTTGTTCTAAGACATCCCAGCTATACCTTGTCTGTGGCTGCATTCCAGGTTTTCCCCTCCCTGGCCACCAAGGGGAGAGGGGCAGAACTGCTCAGAGTAGCTGTTTCTGTGCCTTTGACCCTTTAGCTGAATCCCTTGATATCAGAAGGCCTCAGAGACAACACTGTCCTTTTCCCTGCTTATGTGAACTCTTGGCAGGAGACTGCAAAAGCATCTTCTGATCCAGCATGGAACAGAGGAGGTTCCCAATCCCTCCAATCCCAACAGCTCTGCCCTGAAGCCCTGCTGATGCTGATAGTGAGAGAAGGTTCAGAAGGTCCTGGGTTCCCTCAGACCATATCAGTTTTTCCCATCCTCTTCCTCATTCTTCACTAGAACCACAAATTCTATCCCAAGTTCCTATTCACTGTTAGAAGGTACTGTCTTTCAGCGATCCAGAACCTAAATGTGTTAGGATGAGGTGGAGCCCAGAGATAGGAAACTGGGAAAATCTGGCTCCTGGAACCAAAAGCTGCACTTGGCAGACAGTTGTGCCCCAGAGCAGGGCCAGAAGGATTCAGGAGCCCTACAACCTCTCTCTGATGCTTTGGGACTTGTCTGTCAGTGGCTTTTGACAGGTTGGCTTCACTGCAAAAGATAGGCCAAGGAAACAGAGAGTTGAACCTTCTTGGTGTATGGTAAATCAGTAAGAATCCAGGTCCAACTTGCAGCTCTGCTATTAATTCATGATGTGGCCTTGGATAGCCCACTTCTACTTCCTATGAAATGGGAGCATTGGGGCCAGTGTGTCTATCAGGTCCCTTCCAGGGCTATGAAGATTGGGCTGAAGAGAACCAGAAAACAGCCTTAGAGGCCTTAGGAACCTTGAGGCCTGGGGCAGGGCTTAAGAACCTTGGTTCACCTCAGCTGGCAGAGGGAAATGGGGGTGATCGATGAGCTTGTGCAGGGGTTCCTAACTCACCCTACCCAACATCCACAGATGGACCCTGTACAGAAGGCTGTGCTCTCCCACACATTTGGAGGACCCTTGCTCAAGACCAAGCGGCCAGTCATTTCCTGTAATGTCTGTCAAATCCGCTTCAATTCTCAGGTAATGTCCTTCTGGCAAGTAGGGTGGGACCATGAGGAAGGGCAAGCCATGGGACCTTGAGGGAGGGCGAGTGCTGGTAGCTTTGAGTGAGGGGCAGTGACTTAAGGGGATACTGAGGGAGAACAAAGTGGGACCCTGGGAGGAAGGTGGCAGGAGTGGATGGAAGGCTGGTAAGAGACACTAGTGTATGCTCTATCTTTTGTTTGCTTTTTGGTTTGTTTGATGCAAGGTTCCTTTGTGCAGTCCTGGCTGTCTTGGAACTCGGTCTGTAGACAAAGCTGGCCTCACACTAAGGGATCTGCCTGCCTCTGCCTCCTGAGTACTGGGATTAAAGGCATGTACCACTGTGACCTTTTCTTCCTTTTTCCTTTTTTTTTTTTTTTTGAGACGGGATCTCTCTACATAGCCCTGGCTGTCCAGGACCTCACTTGCATGCATGCATTACCACACCCAGCCCAGCTTCCGGCTCCTTTTTCTATTTTTTATTTTGAGGCATGGCTTCAGAAATTCCCCAAGCTGGCCGGTACCTTACTGTAGCCCGGACAGGACTTGAACTTTCAATCCTCACATCTCAGCCTTGTAAATAGCTATTACAAGCTTGTGCCACCAGGCTTGGATATTGCTGAGCATTCTGGCAGGAAGTAGACAAATCCTCTAAGGCTGGCCCTTCTCTCCCTTGGGGTTGGAGCATTCCCTGCTCGGAGGCCTGGAAACACACTACACAAGGAAGGTGTGTAGCCTCTAATCTTCCATCTGTAGGTGCTGAGTTTAACCTCACTGGCTCTCTACAAAACCTGGTTCCCCTTTGGCATCTACTGCACTGCCCTGCCACTTCACCCCCAACCTCCCACATCCCTCCTCTCTCTGCCCCTTTCTAACCTCCCTCCAAATTACACCAAAAGTCTGGGGCTTTCCTCATGAGGAGAAGTCTCTCAGATTCCCTTCCTCTAGAGCTCCATTGGGAATTCTGTTTAGGTCCAGACTTTGTAAGGCTGCAGGCTCTAAAAGCTTTAGGAGGAAAAACAGCAGAGCCTTATTCTGCTGAGCAGGGGAAGAGAAAACTCGTTCTGTTTTTCTACCCAGCACATGTATACACATGCACGGGCCTCCTATAGAGCAGGGCTCTGTACACCACTGCTGTATCCCTGTCAATCTTGTTTCCAGGCCCGTTCACACCTTTATTTCTACCCATTTGGGTGACTTTGTGACTCTAATATTATACATTCTTAGTGATGGCACAAGTGGGGGAGAAGGGAGTAGGTGGGTGGAGAACTAAACTAGTGTCAGGCCTCATTGCCTCCTCTCTGCCAACCCTGACTCCACTTGCTGGTGGAGGGAACAAGATCGTAGGGATAGAAAGCCAACAACAGACAGTTATCCCCCTTTTTTTGCCCTCCCTTTTCCTCCCCCATAAAGTTTCTCTGTTTTGACAGCTGTCTCTGCTGCTGTCTCCTGTCTCCAGAGCTGGGCTTGAGTCCAGGGTCCTCCAGGGTGTCCACAGACAGAGGCTCCAGGGAAAATGAGGCCTAGAAGGAAGTATCAGGACAGAGCCAGTGAAACAGCAGAGCAGGATCCTGGGCAGAAGAGGAATTCAGGCACCCAGGATCTGAGATGCCAACTAGTTTTGTGTTCTGCCTCCCCAGCTCAGCATTCTCTTGCAGACTTGAAGGTCCCCTCCCTCTACTCAGGACTAGGTGGGGGGCCTGAGTCATCAGCCAGGTCCTGGGTGTGGTGGTGGAGTACAAACTGGACTAGGCCAGGGTCCAGATTCCCAGGGACTAAAGCTTGAGAAGCCCATCTGAGCCACAGCAGTAAGCAGGCGTTGTCAGCATGGGCTCCACACAGCAGCCTGCTGAGGCCACCCTGAGACCTGAAGGAGCTCCGTGGGGTGTAGTAGATGAAAGGTGATCTCAGACTCCGTGTTCTTCCTCCATCCTTGAAGAGCCAGGCTGAGGCGCACTACAAGGGTAATCGCCATGCCCGAAGAGTCAAAGGCATCGAAGCTGCCAAAACCCGAGGCAGGGAGCCTAGTGTCCGGGAATCAGGAGATCCGGCTCCAGCAGGCAGCACTCCTCCAAGTGGGGATGGCGTAGCCCCTCGTCCAGGTGTGTCTGAATCCCCCTCACACTTCTCAGCTGATCTGTTTTTCTTTCCCACTCCCCAGAACTCCCCCTCTGCTCCTCTCCTCCTCCCTTGATCCCCATTCCCACTAACACCCAAGGTGAGTCCCGGAGCCAGGCACAGTGATGTCAAAATTCCATCCTGTCACCCCACCCACCCCTGCCTCAGCTCTTCTCAACAGAGTCCCTACTGTCTGTCCTCTCCACTGCCCAAGTGACTCAGCAAGGGGCTAGGGTGAGGACACCTGGCAAGCGTCCCCAGGAGCAGGGAGACATCCATCTACTCCAGATGAAGCCCCCTCTGTGCTAGCCAGGCTTCCCTGGAGACCGAGGGCCATGTGCCCAGAAGATTCCCTAAATGATCTTGGATGGACCTGTGAACTTCTCAGAGCCAAGTTAAGAAAGAGAAACTTCTTTAAAGAAAGATCTTTAAAGTTCTTTTTCTGCTTTACAGAAGGCAGTTCTGCAATTCCTCTCCCCTCACTGCCGGTAGCAGGTCCTCAACCCTAGTTCTAAGGAACTGGGACTGAGAGGATATGGGGACAGAAGGATATCAGCCACCCCCACCCTGGGATTACCACATCAGATATCAGTCATGGCCAACTCCAGAGAGACCTAACATTCCACTGGTCCTCATTTCTTCAGTCTGGCTTGTCTTTTTTGCCCCACCCTAAAAATAATGAGAAACAAGTCTCTATATCGCCAGCTTGGGATCCAGGCCCCCACTGTGATTGCACACAAACAGACACACAGAAACACCCTCTCACATTCCAAGATCTGGGAGCCAGGCCTGAGTTCTAATTGTGCTCTGGCTGGTTCTGAGTCTGATCATCTTGGTTCGGTTTGTTAGCACTTGTATAAAATAAGGACGGGTAGAGTTGGTGATGGTGACAGTTAACATTTTTTAACCACTATTGTTAAGTAGTAACAATACTGCTTTACACACATTGCTTCATTTAGTCCCTGCACGCTTTCTGAGGACATGGGATAGATAGTGTGCCCACACTGCTTTCATAAGCTATGACATCCTGTCTGGTTTGAGATGAGGATGGAAGATGTCATTGAATGAGTACAAGACACAAAGGGTGGATCATAGGAAGGACAAGCACTTACCTGCAGGGGTTAAAAATTCTTCCACCTTCTTCTGCTCCCACCACAACCCTCCCCGTGACCCGGAAACTGGATCATCTGTTGGAGCAAGAGTGGGAGTGCTAGAGTTTCCCCTGTAGAAGCAAGAGAGGCCTGGGGCTGTGCATCTTTAATTGAGCCATGAATTATAGAGCAGCCTGGATCCCTGCTTCTTCCCTCTTTGGTTCTAGTTTCTGTTTCCCTCTGCTATGCTTACATCCTCCTCTCCTGACTTTCCCTCTCCTCATTCTGCACCTTCCCGTTGCTCAGTGGTGTGCCTCCTTGAGGGTCAGGCAAGACTTTGGGAATGGGGCGATCCTGGCAATCCTGGCAGGAAGCCCAGGCTGGACCCCAGGTTATGATGGGATGAATCCTTGGTGTCTGCCTTTACCTCTGGCTGGGCAGGGTACCCATTTTACACTAAAGGTAGCCTGGTAGAGAGAGCCTCCCTTGGCTATCCTTAGCTTTGGGGGAGTGAGCCAGGCATTGCAATTGCACACCCAGCCAGTGGCAGCTGCAAAGAATTTGGCTGTGGCCCAGGACATGAGAACATGCATGTTGTAACAGGGTGGGGACTAACTCCTGGGCCCTTACCCTCAAGAAAGTAGGGGAGGACTTCCACATGAAGAGTCGTTTGGGACGACCCCATGTTTCTTCCACAACAGTTTCCATGGAGAATGGCCTGGGTCCAGCCCCAGGATCCCCAGAGAAACAGCCTGGCTCCCCATCTCCTCCCAGTGTTCCAGAGTCTGGACAGGGTGTAACCAAGGGTGAAGGGGGAACTTCAGTCCCAGCTTCCCTGCCTGGGGGTAGCAAGGAAGAAGAGGAGAAAGCTAAGCGTCTGCTCTACTGTGCACTGTGCAAGGTGGCTGTGAACTCCCTGTCCCAGCTTGAGGCACACAACAAAGGTATGGGTCCTCTACTCCTAAGAAGTCTCCTGTCCTCAGCTCACTTTCACCCCAATCAACTCTGCATCCTAACTCCCCTGCCTTCCAGCATTGCTGAGTCCTCTAAGACCTCAGTGTGTCTTCTTTCCCAGACATCTCCCCTGTTCCTTAGCCTCTTGCTTCCCAATTCACCTTCACCTTTTCCCAGACCCATTTGAGCTAGAAGGGACCCATAGGACTCCAAAAAATCCCACACTTGCCTCGTTCCTTTACACATTATAACGGGGAAGGTGGGCATTTGAGGCCTGTAGAATTGTTCAACTGCTTTCACCACCTATCTCTGTGGGCCAGGTACTAAGCACAAGACAATTTTGGAGGCCCGAAGTGGGCTGGGACCCATCAAAGCTTACCCTCGGTTGGGGCCTCCCACTCCTGGGGAACCAGAGGCTCCTGCCCAGGACCGAACCTTCCACTGTGAGATCTGCAATGTCAAGGTCAATTCGGAGGTCCAGCTGAAACAGGTATGTCCTGCATCCTTCCCAGAGTATCTGAATAGTTTGACCCGAAGAAAGGAAGGGAACTTGGGTAAGGACCACTCACAAAGAAGTATGGCCCAGTGCTTAGCAATGGTTCTGCCTCTGGGGATTACTCTTTACTGAAAGCTCACAGCCCACTACCCACTGCACCACAGCACATCTCCAGCAGGAGGCACCGAGATGGCGTGGCTGGGAAGCCCAACCCTCTACTGAGCCGGCACAAGAAACCTAGGGGCGCTGCAGAGCTGGCGGTGAGGCCTGGATGCTGGGGAAATGGGCTATGGGAGGACTCAGGAAAGCTTGAAAGGGATCTGGGCAAGCCAGCAGGGGTTGAGCTTGCTGGACTACTGGCCCAACCTTTGTCCCCATCTTTCTGCCTGCTGCAGGGCACGCTGACTTTCTCCAAGGAGCTGCCCAAGTCCCTGGCCGGTGGCCTGCTCCCCAGCCCCCTAGCGGTGGCTGCGGTGATGGCCGCTGCAGCAGGCTCTCCGCTGTCCCTGCGCCCAGCTCCAGCTGCACCTCTTCTGCAGGGACCACCGATCACACACCCTCTACTCCACCCTGCCCCAGGACCCATCCGAACTGCGCACGGACCCATCCTCTTCTCCCCATACTGACCTCAACCCTGAACCCCTCCCATTGAATCCCCCACCTCCAGCCGGGACCCAGGTCTCCGGGCTCCCAGCCCGCCCCTTCTCCCGGCGCTCCCTGAATGGTCTCTCCTTCCCCCCACCCCGAGGTACGGGGTTCCAGGAAAGGGGAGGGGTAGCGGGGGAGGGGGGCTTCAGAAGGGGGGGAACACCCCAGATCTCAGGGAACCCCGCCCCCTGCCCTTCCCTCTCCCCTAGAAAAGAGGGGGGCCGTCTCACCCCCGAGCCCCCTCGGAGACACCCCCTCCCAAAAGCCATGTCCATCCAACCCTTCCCCTCCAAACCTAGCACAAAACGGGGTTCACAAGCCATGGTCGGGGCCCGGGGGGAGAACATGGATTTTCTTGGCAATAAGCGGACTCTGGGACTCCGGCTCCCCTACCCCAAACTAAAGCGCTTCCGTGAACAACCCCGTCCTCCGCAGGGGGAGGGGAACAGGCGGGATCCTGGGTCCCTCGTAAGCACTTTGGTTTTACCGCCTGCAACCTCACTGTGCCCGCCCCGCACCATGCCCCAGCCCCAGGTCCAGCTGGGCCCATCGCAGGGGGCAGCACTTGGGGGCATCTCAGGCACTTGGGTGGGACCAAGGAGATGCCCTCATAGACCCTTCCCTCGCCTTCTTCCTCCCCGGTCCGGGTTCCATTCTTTTCACCAGCACCCATCGCCCAAGGGGTACCAAGGGGGGCAAGGGGTGTCCAGTCCAAGCCCACCCCCGCCTCGCCTTCCGCAAAACTGTGAGCAAAAAGCAATAGAAGCCTCGCCCCCGCCCCGGCCCGTCCCTTTCCGCAGGATTTGCCGTCTGTAGCCTCCCCATTCCAGTTCCTAGACCTCATGGCTGCCCCCTCCCGTGACACCTCCACTGCACAACTCGGGCGGGGGCGTGACCCCCAACCCGTCCCTTCTGTGGTTTCCGTGTGGTCAGCCCTTCCAGCCGCCGACCCAGGATGGGGACCGGCCCCCACTGGCCCTCCCCTCCCCATGGACTCTTTCTGCTTGACAATGTAGCAAACCCCCTTCCTCTTTCTCCTTGACAATAAAGTCTAGATTTGTTCTGCCCTCCTGCCCAGGATTCAAACTGTCTTTGCTTGCTGTTTGGGTAGTGATTTACTTGGAAGATGTGTCTTATGGTGAGGAAGTCCGACGCCTAAGGAGGGAGACTGGAAAATGAGATTGGGAAGTCTGTGTAAAGCCAGCAGAAACTTCTAGTCCCTGTCTAGCTCGCATAAACTCGGCTAGAAGGAAATCATTTCGAGTGTCTCAGGCTATAGCTGAAGCTGTTGAGAATTCGCTGAAACTCCACTAGGCGGCGCTAAGTACGCATAAAAGGAGTCTCCTGTTCGATAATGTTTCAATTCTCCTGGAGGGGTCTAAACCCAGACGAAGGAAGAAACCAAAACTTTTGTGTCACTGTTGGGAACTCACACCAACAAGACAGGCAGAGGAAGGAGGGATGGGTCTCATATACTGATTCTTGATCAGTCATTGTCCTGTATGAACCTCAGTTTCCTGATCTACAAATCCAAAAAACAAACAAACAAACAAACAAAAAAAGCCTCCACTCAAACTCAGAGTCTTCACTTGGTCTCATGATCTGTTATCTCATCTCATATCTCTCCCCACTTCCCAATCTTTCGGAAGACAGAAGCAGGGAAAGTAGGATGTTGAGGCATGTACACCCCCACTCCCCTGACATACACATACAAAATAAATAACTAAACATGAAACATGAACAACTGAATAGGTGGAGAACTGGCTGGCCTGGTGTGGGGAGGATGGGACAGAGGGGCTAGAGATGAGTTGGAGAGGCTGGGAAACTGATACACCCCAAACTTGATGTTTGAAAGAAGAAGGAGAGGGAAATAGGGGCCCCTAGATTTATCAACTAAAGTGGGACCCCAGCAAGTGGGGTTTTTAGTTTGCAGCTCAGAGAGACAGAGACAGAATCAGAGAGAGACAGAGAGACAGAGAGAGACTAGGGCTAGAGGGATGATTAACTAGTTAAAAGCACTAGCTGCTCGTTTAGAGAAACCCAGATTCAATTCCCGGCACCCAATGAGTGGTTAAGTAATTCCAGTCCTGTGACACCTGAAACCATCTTCTGGTGTCCCTGGACACCAGGTATGCACGTGATGCATACACCCAATCTAAACACCATACTTTTAAGTGCTTGGGATTAAAGGCACGGATTTTCCTTTAGAGGAAGGAATGAGGGAATGGGGCACTTGGTAAGTTTAAGGGTGCTTGTTTCCAAGTCTAACGACCTTAGTTCTTGATCCTTAGAACCCAGCTCCCTCAACTTATCCATCTGCACTGAGGCATGTACACCCCCCACTCCCCTGACATATACATACAAAATAAATAACTAAACATAAACAGTTGAATAGGTGGAGAACTGGCTGGCCTGGTGTGGGGAGGATGACACAGAGGGGCTAGAGATGAGTTGGAGAAGCTGGAAAACTGATACGCCCCAAACTTGATGTTTCGAAACGGAATATATCATTCACTCATCTCCCTAAGCTTGTTCTTCCTCCCGTGTTCTTTATCTTTCTTTTTGGTGCTGGGGAATGAACCCTGTCCTCCAGTCTCTTGTTTAGCAGCCCCACCAACCACAAAACAAGGGGTCATCTGTTTTTTTTATTTGTTTTTGAAACAAAGTCTCACTCTGTGCCCAGCCTGGCCTCAGCTTCTGACTCCTAATAGCTGGGATTACAAGCAGGAGTCAACAGTCTGGCTATCAATTTAGCATCTGTAATTTTGTTTTGATCTGGCTTCATGAGACAGGGTTTCTCTATTTAGCCCTGGCTATCCTGGAACTCACTACCTAGAGTAGGCTATCCTTGAAACTCTGAGATCCACCTGCCTCTGGCTCTTAAGTGCTGGGATTAAAGGCATGGACTACTGTGCCAGGACTAATTAATTTATTTAAAGACAGAGTCTAGCCTCAAAACTAATTCATAGCTGAGGATGACCTTGAACTTCTGAATTTTCCATCTTCTGAGTGCTGGTTTTGCAGGTGTGTACCAGCATATTAGTTTACAAATCTAAGAAGTGGAATCTGAGAAGTTAGTTTTGGTAGTTGAACCCAGGACCTTGAGCATGCTGGGCAAGCAGTCTACCACTGACGTGCATCCTCGGCCAAACTTACTTTATTTTTATTTGGAGATAAATTCTCGTTCACTAAAATTACCAAGGCTGGCCTAGAACTCACTATGTGACTCTGACAAGTCTTTTTATTTTTCTTTTTTTAATTTATTTTATGTATGTGAGTACACTGTTGCTCTCTTCAGACACACCAGAAGAGGCATCAGATCCCATTACAGATGGTTCTGAGCCACCATGTGGTTGCTGGGAGTTGAACTCAGGACCTCTAAAAGAGCAGACAGTGCTCTTAACCGCTGAGCCATCTCTCCAGTCTTTTTTTTTTTTTTTTTTTTTTTCCGGAGCTGGGGACCGAACCCAGGGCCTTATGCGCTTGCTAGGCAAGCGCTCTACCACTGAGCTAAATCCCCAACCCCTGATTCTTATTTCTATAAGTCCTGGAATACAACTCGGTCTGAGCCATCTTGCCAGTCTCTTTTTTTCTGACTACTTCTCAGACATACTGAAGTGTCATTTGGGACCCTCTGATGTAAACCATCTCCAGTCTCTGAAGAGAAGAAAGGAAGTACTATTGCAAAACAAGCCTAAGCTCTCTGGAGGTGCTTAGCATTGCGTCTAGCACCTGGTCTGTTTTTGACCTTTTGAGAAGTGGCCCAGTCAGACTTGGTTGGTAGTTTGTGCTTATACTCACAGTGCTCAAGTGGCTGATGCAGAGGAATTTCTGTGAGTTCTATGGCAGACTGGGATAATGAATCAGACCCTATCTCAAGAGGGGGTTGGGGGGACAAAAAACAGAAGTACTCCAGGGGATCTGACACTGTCTCACTGTTCAACAGTTCTCAGCAATGACCTTAGAGAGGTTCTGCCTCAGAGAAAGGAAGGAAATAACACTTGGGTTTCAGGAAGGAGAGAAGAAAGAGTGAGACAATTCTGGAGTAAGTCTGGGGGAATTTCAACAGAGAAGCTCGGACTTTAGTAGCCACGGTAAAATTAGTAGGACTAGCTGGAGGTGGGGAAGGAAGTGACTAAGGTTGGGTAACTAGGGAGTTTTTTTACTTCGGTCTAGCATAGTAGGAGGCATTATATGTCCAGCTGAAAGCCTGGCTGTCCCTCAGAAGGCATGCTCTTTAGGTGAGCTAGATATTGTTTACCGAAGACAAGTGTGAAAACTGGGAACCTCAGGTGAGGTGAGCACATCATTTGTGTGTGTGTGTGTGTGTGTGTGTGTGTGTGTGTGTGTTGTGCATGGTCTTACTTACTTTATCCTCTCATTTCCTAGGTAGTTACAATCAGAAAAGTTGAGGACAGGAGAATAGTGGTATGTGTATGAGGCCTGAGAATCTTTGTGAGTTAAGGCCAGCCTGGGCTACATAACAAGACTCAAGAGAGAAAGAAAGGAAGTGGGGAAAAGGGATGGAAAGGGGGAAAGGAGAGGAGAGAGAGAGAGAGAGAGAGAGAGAGAGAGAGAGAGAGAGAGAGAGAGAGAGACGGGACTGGGCTTCAGGAACTGGGAAGTAATTTCATTGGAAGCTTCCAGGCTTATGGGGAGCATCCCACATGCATTAAAGGGGCCTGAGGTTTGGAGAAACAAAATTAACATATTTCCAGAAAAGACATTTGATAAGAACTTAGAAAAGAAGTCCGAGAATGTGAAAGGAAAGGGTAGAGAGAACCTAAGGAGATAACGGGGAACTTTGAGAGGAAGTGGTATGATAGTGGCTTTACAGCCAAGAATTAAAGTGAGTTCTAGGAGCAGAGCAGGGGACAGTTGTCCCAAGGAGGCAACTGGAGAAGCAAGTTCTCATAACATCTCCCTCTCCTCCTCCTCTCCCTTCAGTCTCCATCATGTGGAACAGCTCAGATGACAACTTCTCCTGCTACCATGAGTCTGTATTGGGCTATCGATACTTTGCAGTTATCTGGGGCGTGGTAGTGGCTGCAACAGGCACCGTGGGCAATGTGCTCACCCTGTTGGCCTTGGCCATCCGTCCCAAACTCCGAACCCGTTTCAACCTGCTCATTGCCAACCTCACCCTGGCTGATCTACTCTACTGCACGCTCCTGCAGCCTTTCTCCGTGGACACATACCTCCACCTCCATTGGCGCACCGGTGCCATCTTCTGTAGAATATTCGGACTCCTCCTCTTTACTTCCAATTCTGTCTCCATTCTTACCCTCTGTCTCATTGCTCTAGGACGTTACCTTCTCATTGCCCACCCTAAGCTCTTTCCCCAGGTTTTCAGTGCCAAGGGGATCGTGCTGGCACTAGTGGGCAGCTGGGTTGTGGGGGTGACCAGCTTTGCCCCCCTCTGGAATGTTTATGTCTTGGTGCCAGTTGTCTGCACCTGCAGCTTTGACCGCGTGCGAGGCCGGCCTTACACCACCATCCTCATGGGCATCTTCTTTGTGGTTGGGCTCAGCAGCGTGGGCGTCTTCTACTGCCTCATCCACCGCCAAGTGAAGCGTGCGGCTCGAGCGCTGGACAAATATGGACTGCAGGAGGCCAGCATGCGCTCTCATCAGGTGGCTGGGACACATGAAGCTGTGCCTGGCCACTTCCAGGAGCTAGACAGCGGGCTTGCATCAAGAGGTCCCAGCGAAGGGATTTCATCTGAGCCAGTCAGTGCTGCGACGACACAGACCCTAGAAGGTGATTCGTCAGAAGCGGGGGACCAGGGCATCAGAAAGGCAGCTCAGCAGATCTCAGAGAGAAGCCTTCCAGAAGTGCATCGCAAGGCGGGAGGAACTGCAGGAGCGCGCAGAGCCACGGATGCACCATCGGAGTTCGGGAAGGTGACCCGTATGTGCTTCGCAGTGTTCCTTTGCTTCGTCCTCAGCTACATCCCTTTCCTGCTGCTCAACATTCTGGACGCCAGGGGCCGCGCTCCACGAGTAGTGCACATGGTTGCTGCCAACCTCACCTGGCTCAACAGCTGCATCAACCCTGTGCTCTATGCAGCCATGAACCGCCAGTTTCGCCAGGCTTATGGCTCCATCCTGAAACGCGGGCCACAGAGTTTCCGACGGTTCCATTAGAGCTAGTAGTCCACTCACCAGGCCTGGTCAAACGGGAACCAGAGTGGCCTGCAGAGGACAGGATAAGAGCCCCTCACATTTCACAGACAACCTCAGTGTTATAGAGGTACACCGTTTCCCCATTCAGGAATCAGTGTGCCAACCCTGTGTGACCCAAGGAATGTGGTTATTAATAAAGACATTGCATTGCATCCCTCTACACTCCGTGTGTGTGTGTGTGTGTGTGTGTGTGTGTGTGTGTGTGTGTGTTTTGTCTTCCTGGGTCTCTTTCCATCTTAGTTTTTGCAACAGTGTTTTTGTGGCTCCGGAATTTGGCTAGATTGACTGACTGGCCAGCAAGCTCCAATGAGTGACCCTACTGACACCACCTCCCTAATGCTAGGATTACAGTCATGCACTGCCTTGACCAATTTTTACATAAGTGTTAAAGATCCAAACACAGATCCCATGTTTGCATAGTAAGCGCTTCCCAGCCTACCTCCCTAACTCCAGATTTCGTGCTTTTAGCGTCTAGGAGTGGCTATGTGAGAAAGAAGGATCTAGACCAGATTCAGAACTGGGATCTAGTAGTTGAGATTTGGGGTGACCTGTGTCAAAGCCATTTAGAGAGTAGCTATCCAGGGATAGACACAGCTTGTGACTGACAGGGTTCCAAGTTACAGGAACTTGGTACTTGGAATTAGCTTTCTCTTTCCCTTTTATTTTTCCTTGGAGACAGTCTTACTATGTAGCCCAACTTGCCCTCAAATTCAAGATCGTCCTGCAACGATGGCCACAGCCTGATTACATGTGTGTGCCTTTTTCCTTAATAAAACAGCCCTAACCGCTCACGCTTACTACTACTTCCCGAATCCCCCATCCAGGCTGGGTTTATTCAACACTACAGGTTATACCCCTGCAGTGAACCCTGCCCATTGTACCCCATGCAAGGGGGCAGTCAAGATGGAGCTGTGCTTCAGGGAAATGGAACCAAGCTTAGAGGGTAGCAGCTGTACATGGAGGCTCTCTTCCTCCACTTTTCCTCTACAGGCCGAAGACAGCCCTGCAAGGCACACCCCTGACTTACGCACCATCTTTCTGTAAATACTGCCTGAAAGCACAATGTCCACCAGGTGGCGCTGGTTCTCTGTGCTTCTTTTTTTACTTCCGGTTGAGTATTGAAAGTGCTAGCAAGAACCCTAACCAGGGGTGGAGACTCAGGCATCAGCACACACACACACACACACACACACACACACACACACACACACACACCACACACCAAGCTTGGTTAGAAAAATGAAGATTGAGGAAGAATATTTCTGTTTTTTGATAGTCTTACCATATAACGAGGTCAGGCATGTAATCTTTGCTGAAACCATTATTTTTCTTTTAATTTCATGGGAAACAGGCTGTCATTATGTAGCTGATGCCGGCCTTGAATATTTGGTCTTCCTTCTTCAGGATCCAGAAACAGGGGTGGGGAGGGTTGTGTATGAGTCTCCATGCTCCTCTATCTTTATCTAAGGAGGGACAGGGTACTGGGTGAGCACTGTGAGAACACTGAGGATGGAATGTTTGAGTTAGGTTGACAAGATGCCCCACTGCACGTGGCCTCTTCCTATCCCCAAATGCCTGGCTTGAAACAACAAAATCTTGAAGAATTGAAATAAGAATAGAAAGACACTCTGACTCTCCCTCCCCCAACCCCCCCACCCTTCAGCCCAGTCAGGACCAGGAGTCTGGTTTGCTAATCCAGAGCCTGTGTTTCTAGATGTTCTTCACAACCCCACAAACAAAAGCAAGCTGAGGCTACCTAGACAAGGTTCAGATAGGCCAGGTGTCTGCAGCCTGGGACCGTGCAGCTGAGACTTACTTGGTCCAAAACCTGAGTGACAGTTCCATGAACTTGAGACCTCTGGACCACAGGACTTCAAGTTTCATGATCTGCAGAAAGCCAAGAGTAAGGGACACTCTTTGTGTAATGCTAAATTCTGCAAAGATATTTCATGTAGACATAACATTCCCATGACAATCAATTATACTTTCTTACAAATGGGAAAACAAACACCAACAGGTTAATTTGTTCAAAGTCAAAGGGCTAGTAAGTGATAAACTGTGGTTTGAGGGCAAAGTCTAACCAGAGCTGTTGCCAGCAATAAGGACTAACCACTACAAAACAGCTGCGTTGTTGAAGCGAGTCATGTGCTCAGGCAAAGCCTAAAAGTCTTTCCTGTTCGGTCCTTCTAAGATTCTGAAGGTTGACAACTCTCTGAAGGCTTGTAAAAGGGCTCGCTTTTCACATTCCTTGAAGGCAATTCAAAATTTTTCTCAGAGTAAAAGGGAACAGCGATAAGGATTGCAGCTAGGCATCAGAGTGGCTTCCTAATCTTCAATTGCTGGGAAAAAACAACCCAGAGAATACAGGAGTCCCAAGACCAAAGGACAGAAATTTAGCAAGCAAGCTGCTTTCTCGCCCTTCAGGGGCCCCTCTGCACACATCTCCGTTCCTAATTTCAATAAAGGCTGAGTTGGGAGAAAGAAAACGAAGAAACGAGGCTTTCTGGGGGATTTTCTCTTGGGGTGTGAGTGTTCGGATGGGAAAATCAATGCCTGTACCCCCACCACTATCTTTGTCAGCCTCCCGCGCGAGCCCGCGCCCTGTCGAGGCCTCTCTTTGTCCCTCTCCATTTGGGCGTCTCTCAGGCAGACTGCAGTCTCTCGTCTGCCCGCGCCCGCCCGCCCGCGCTCGCGCCCGCGCCTGCGCCCGCCCGCCTGACCCAGCTTCGCGCCTCCCCCGCGGCCCCGCCTGCCCGCTCGCTCGCACACTCTCTCTCTTTCGCTGTCTCTCGCGGACAGATTTATGGTCAGCCCAGAGTCTCTCATTGGCCGAACTCTGACAGGACTTGATTTAACGCCGCTTCTCATTGGCTGATCTTGACAGGCCGATTTACGAGTCGCGATGCCATTGGCCCAGCGGCCTCGGCCCTGATTTACAGCCTGGTGGGCGCCGAGGGGGGGGGTGGGGCGCGGCTAGGAACGGGGCCGCGCGCCCCTCCCCCGCGCGCCTTGTCCTCGCGTGCTCGCCGCGCGTGCCCGCCGCGCCGCTTCCGAAGCAGCTCTGCGAGTGACCGGTTGAGACAGCCGGGAAACTGGCAGGTCCGAGGCCGGTGACGCGCAGCCCGTGGGAGCTCTGTCGCGTTTGTTGCGCGGGACCCCTCCCACCACCCCCCACTCCCACCCTCCCGCTTAGATTTACGAGCTCAGGCTCGGCCTTCAGGAATTAGGAATATTTATGCTTCTTTGAGAGTGAGGTTTGGAGGGTGATAAATAAAGGGCCGCTGGGGTACGGTGGGGGCTCCTATTTCGGACGCAGCCACTTTCCCAAGGACCCCACCAGCGGCTCCCTCTCATCTTGAGCCAGACGGAGCTCCGGGGCTGTGGGTGGTGGGCTTCAGAAACCAGTAAGAAAGTTAGAAAGGTACGGCCCTTGAGAACCCCCTCCGATGCCTGCAGAGTTTTGCAGCAGAAAGGATGGAAAGGCAGGTCAGGGAAGAACTTTGTCTGCATCCTGTCGTTCTTGGAGACCTTGGAGGGCAGTTACAGTCTTTCTGCACAGGACCAGGCGAAGTCTGCTCTCTCTTCCTCTAAGTCCAGTTGCTGAGGAATGAATTGGGGAGAGGAGCCAGCAAACTCAAGCAGGTTTCTCAGGACTTTATGTCTCCCTCACAGAGAAGGGATTTGTAATCTCCCACCCAGCCCACAGCCTGGATCCTTGGGAAGGAGACTAGGAGAGTGGTGCCCAATGCATCTCCTAGGATCTTCGGTTTCCGACCTGTCTACCCCCACTGCTGGCTGAGAATTAAAAACAGTCCTTGCCCTGGGTCTCCAGGAAAAGAGGGAAGAAGGATCCACATGTCTTCTCTAGTTCTCAACCCCTGGCCAGCAACGTGTTTGTTCTAGATTTGGGGAGTTAGCAGACAAAGGTAGGGGCCATGACATAGGGAGGTTACAGAGAAATGGGAAAATCACCCTGCCCCCCACCCCATGCCCTCGGTGACACTGGCCTCAGCAAGAAGGACCACAGTATACATGTATATGCACAAGCTCCAGCTTGCTGCCCCCACTCCTTCCACTGAGAGGAGGGAAAGAGAAGGGTCTATCTAGACTGGCCCTTTAAGAGCCACTTAGGGTCAGAAAGCCTGGCCTACACAGAGAGGAAGGAGCTGATGTCAGAAGACGGATGGGCAGCAAGATGGGGATTGATGCTAATGGGGGAGTTAAAGCTAAGTACCCAGACACTCAGAGGGCAAAACTGCAGATCTGTCTTCCTTATGCTCACCTCCCCCCAACACCAAGGCTGTAAATCTGCCTCCTCAATCGGGGGAAGAGAGAGTAAGGGAAAAAGACAGGATCTCCTCTCCCTTTTCCTGCCCCCCCCTCCATTCTTTTGTTTTCTCTCAATCTACTACCCTTCCCAGTAAAATTTCCAACTTCTAGCATTTCATCAGAAATTGAGTCAATGATTGCTCCTTGTAGAGCAGTCTGAGAGCAGCCCCTGTTTTTCCTTACCCGCCCTGAGTAGGAATGGGTTGGGGGGCCTGAGGTGAGGGCTCAATGACTCTCCCACCTAGCTCTTGCCCGGAGTTCACTCTAGTGTCTACCCTCTGGAAATAGTAAGATAAGGCGAGAATCAGAGCACTGGATGCCAGGATCCCGGGGCTCTGGAGATGTCTCTAAGGACAGCTGGAGGTGAACCTCAGGATCCATCCACAGAAGATATACAGTCTGGTTTCTCAGAACCTCCTTGGATCATACTGGCCTCTCTTCCAGCACATGTCTTGCCTCCTGAGCAAGATCTTAGGCCAACTATGTTTGCTTCAAAGGCAGCTTTAACCTGTCTCTTGAGTGCCACCTCAGGGAGGGAACTGACTCTCAGGAGTAGGAGCTTGTAACCCCTAACCAGTTCTGCTGTTTTATCTCCAGGTGGGACTTGCCTCCTGTCTTTCAAGACCCCTATTTCCCTTCCTGCTAGTGACCTGACAGGTTTGCCCTGAGACCCTTCTCTATATTAGAACGCAGTTCCCTGTACCGCATCTAGCAGCATCTTCCTAGCCCCAGAAACAGCTGAAGGCCTGGTTGCCTCTGGTTTCCAGTCATGAATGACCCTGTGACATGGATTTCATCTGTTCCCCTCTCAAATTTTCCTTTAGAGACCCAAAATTGCCTCAGGGGCATCTTCTCTGTTTTCAGGGAAAAAAGGGGGAGCCAGGCTGAGTAAGAACACTGGGGGTTATGGGCAGGAACCAGGACAGCCCTGTCTTCTAGCCTCTTGCATCCGGCCCAGTGTCTCCTCCCATCCCAGGGAGGTCAGCCCTTGCCCTCAGCCCTGGTCTCTAGCTGCTTCTTTACACTGGTGATAAATCCTGTCTTTGTCTCCCCTCTGACCCAGGCCCCAGGCAGGCTGGGGGTCAGAGTCTGGGGGAGGGGAACGGACAAGAAGAGTGGGAGGAGAAGATGGACAGGAGCAGCTGGTGGGCAGCCATGGGGCTATGCACTGAGGGGATGGGACCTTTGGATTATTCTGTGGGTCCTGAACATTCCAGCAGGCTTATATTTCAAGTGAGAAAGCCAGGGTTCCTGAAATGTAGAGGTACCTTCCAAATAGTCCCCAGAGCAGCAAGAATACTGGGACATGGTGTGAGGTACCTCAAAAGAGGCTGCTAAAGGGATAATATTGTGGATACTGTCCTTTTCAGCACCTCAGACTCCTACATGCATGTGTCATGTGCACATGTGCACACACAATGATTTACGACCTGTCAGCATAAAACAGCCCAGGAGAGCCAGCCTGCCCCTCGCCTGGCCCCTCCCCAGCAGCCCTTTCTTGCTGTGTCTTTCCTGTCTCCACCTCCATTTTTTTCCCTGCTTGCTTTCTTTGTAAGATTTCTCTCTTAGCTTGTCATTTTCACTTACTTCTCTCCACTTGTGCTTCTGGGCCTTCACTGCTTCCCTTCCCTTCTTAGCCCCCTCCTCCCCTTCCCTTACTTTCTTGTGCTATCCATGTGTGCAGACTCTGACACTAAGTCCTGTCATCCCTGTCTCAGTTCCACCCTGAGACCTGTTCCAACCCAGCGGAGACTTTTGGGTGCTAGGTTACAAGGACAATAGGAGGAGACAGGCTCTACATGCGTCCAGTGGGTTCTGCTATGGCCAGGAAGCAGAGGGTTAGGTTAGGGTTAGGGTTAGGGTTAGGGTTAGGGTTAGGGTTAGGGTTAGGGTTAGGGTTAGGGTTAGGGTTAGGGTGCCTGCGAGGTGAACTGCCTCTAAAGGAGAGCTGAAGTGACCTAGGCAGACCCAGGAAGACATAGGGCGAGGACACTGAATCCCTGAGTGTTTGGGGTTCGACTAAAGGGGCACCTGTGGGGTTATTTAAAACACAGATCCAGGAACAAGGCCTGGAGACCAGAGAGAGATGTGAAACAGCAATATGCACAACACAGTCCCAAACACGGTCTCTGGTCTGCCTAGTAACTCGTCAGAGGCTCAGCCTATCCCTGGAATGTTGGTTCAGCATTCTGGTTCTGTTAGCCTCTCCACTCCAGTCCTCCCTGATTGAGAATGACATCAGCTCTTGTCTGCAGCTGATTTCTCTCCTAAGGGCACAGCAGGGCATCACCCTTCGCCCGCCGATTCTGGTTCCTTCTTTGGTCAGAGAGGGAGCTAGAGCTCACCCAGCAAAGGGTCCTGCAGTCAGAATGGGGTGAGGCTGCCTGGCCTTGGTGGGAAAAGAGGGAGCGTGGGCACCAGGAGAGAAGCCTGAAGGGGCGCTTGAGGAAGAGACTGAAGCAGTAAATCACTCTGTGGGGGGGCTCCCTCTGCCTGAGCTCAGTGGGGTGGGGAAAAGAGAGACAGTGGGGTAGGGGCAGCATGGGGAATCGCCACATCTGGCAGGCAGGTGTCTGGCACTGTTCAGGCTGTAGTCTCTTTCCCAGCCAAAGGGGAAGAAGGGAGGAGGGCCTCCCAAGCATCCCCAGGGGAAGAGGGAAAGGTTCACAAGCAGGAGGGGGAGGCAAACCAGACAGTCCAAGCCACTGCTGTGTCTGTTTTAGTTAGTGCTAAGGATGGGTTTGCAGAGTCCCATATCAAAGTTGCTTGCCAGAGGACAGCATAGGCTGGGGCACCAAAACTTCAGTCTTGGTGGGAAACAGAAGGCTGGAGAAACAAGCATAGAGGATTCGGAATTTGAAAATTGAACAGAAAGAACTACATTCTTCTTGATATGTCTGCTCATGAGCCCAACTCCGTCCTAATCCTGCTGTCCCAAGCCAAAGGCTATATAGGCCATGAGAAGCAGGTTGGGCACTGCTTCTCACAGATCAGACAGCCAAAGACAGAGGGCATCATAGCTCTTCTCCCACCAGTCCCCCAGCTTCCGGTACCAGGGCCCCAAGCAGGAGTGGCCCAGCATATAGCTTTCTATCAGCTTAGAGGGATCCTGGGCCCAGGTGTTTCACAGCTGCTGTGCCTAAGGTTTCCATAAGAGGTCTGTTCAAACCACAGGCTTCGTGCTGTGCTGCAGAGGCTCTTCCCATTCTGCTTCCTTCCTTCCCCTTTTCCTTGTCAGTCCTGGGTTTGCAGACCCATGTCAGAACAGTAGAGGTGACTGAGGAGACCCTTCAAATCTTAGGGGAGAGGAGTCCCGCACTGCTCCCTCCTTAAAATCCTGCAGAGGAAGGGGCAACAAAACCAAAGCATTCTCCTGTCGCCGCAGCAACCATAAAACCCCCAGCTAAATCCATCTTGTGAGCTCACCGCCCCATTAAGATGCAGGGCCAGGCTCTGCGCCAGCCCAGCCACATTCATTTGTGCGAATAAAGGTAGAGGAGGGGGAGGGGAGCAGGCTCTGGAGGGATGGGGAAATGGCGAGAAGAGGTTATTTACACCACCGTCCTGACCTTCTGGAGCAGCACAGGCTCCGATAAATAACCCGCTCAGCGCCGTTTCAGAGGAGTGGGAGGTGCGGGAAGGGAGCAGGGGCTGGAGGAGAGCCTCCACGCAGGTGCGCGTCTCCGGGTTACTAATGGCTGAGGCGGGAGCAGGCAGCTGGCTTTGGGGGGGTGTGGGGGAGAACTCAGTTCCCTGAGTCTCCCACTGAGAAAATACCATCCCCACCCCACCCCTGGCGCCAATTTCCAGGCGAAGGGACTAGAGATGCCAAGGAGGCAAACAGCCCTGTAAATTAGGGGTAGGGGGGGACTGCTGGGGAGTCTCTGAGGTAGAAAGAAAGAAATATTATAAGAGGTGGGGCGGGGGGGTGTGCTGGAGGAACAGGAATAGCTGCCAAAAAAGGGAGGAACAGAACCATCACACAAAAGCAGTTTGGAAGAGATTCACTTTATTCCTCTGCTGCACAGCAGTGTACAAGGTGGACTTCGCCTGACTCCATTTCTTGCAGAGGCCGCCTTCAGTCTGCCCACTTCAGCCAATGCATGAACCAGAATGCTTGCTCAGAAACGTTTTTTTTTTTTCCCCCAAGTCATTTTCACAGGGATGTGGGGTCAAGGGGCAACATTACACCCAAGAACAGGAATCCAAGCCTCAGAGGAAAGGCACTGCACCAGACCCTCTGCTTCTAGGGAAGACTGATGCAGAGAGGGGGAACTCAACAGCAGATTGTAGAACCAAGGCAGAGGAATGTGAGTGTGACGCTGAGTAGAAGGAACACAGCAAGGCAGACACCATTAGGCCCTTTCCTTCCTCAGTTCTGAGCAGAAACTTTTCTAGGGACTAAAGTAGTTTTAGTTCCAAGGTCTGGTTTTGCTCCAGGGTGAGAGGCCACACCAGGCAAAGATCTCACAGGTGATACAGGCAGAGAGGTGTGGTACAGACCTAGAGAGATGTTCTCAGGACCACGTGCAAGTATAGCAGCTTGGAGGCTGAAGGCCAGATCAGGGTAGAGGATGCACTTCATAAACTCCAAGAGCCTTTAAATCACTGTTCCTCTGCAGCTCTGTCCCCTCCCTATAGGCTGTTCCCATTTCTTCTAAGGCAGAGGATAGGGCAGCAGGAAGGAGAGAAGCTGCGGCAAAGAACGTATGGCCTCTGCCACTCCAAACCCACTTGTGCTGAAGATAGGAGTCCTCCCTTTGCTGGATACATGGGCTGCTGGGATGGGGGCCCTTAGGGCACAGGGAAGAAAACACTCAGCACATTCTTTCTCTTACTTTGTTGATCTAAAGTACAGCCACAGTAAAGGGCCAAGAAACCAAGGAGAGAATGGGGGATTTGAGGGGGGGACTGGGGGGACGAGACCAGTGTAAGTAGGAAGAGGGTGTTTTCTCTGACTCACTCAAATATGCTGGGGACTTTACTCTCATGAGAGGGAGGGGAAAGAACCCCAGAAAGTATGAGACACAAGAATCCATTGCAATTCTCCAAGATGACCCAAAGGACGTAAGTTGGGGGGCCTGGATAAGAAGTCACAGCAGATGTGGGCTTTGAGGGGCAAGGAACTGGGCTCAGAACACCTTCACCGAAGGAGGGACCATTTGATCTGCTCTTTGGCTGACTGCAGCACCTGTGGAGACAAAGGCAGCACTGAGGGGGGCTTGCAAACCACAGGGAGTGAGCAGGCTGAGGCTCTCCTTCCCCACACTTGCCTTCCCTCTCCTTAGAAGAACAGGGGATAGAAAATCCCAGGGGTGGAAGAATAGGAGGAAGCTCTCTAAGGCCCTAGAGGATTGTCAGTTTGGGGAATTCCCCCCGAATTCAAATCCACTGGGGGGATGAAGAGAGAAGAGATATACCTGGGAGGAAAGAAAAAAAAAGCTGGGAGTTACTGGACACATGTTATAAAGAGGGGGTTACACATCCAGATGGTGAGGATTCCTACTGGGCAAAACCAGAACCACTTCCATGTAGGCCTCCAGGTCAAGCAGACAATCTATCTGCAGTCAAGGTAGAAGGATGGACCTGCGCAGCCTGCATATTCCGGAATATGCATTTTCAGCACAGCCCTCATTTGAATAATAAGAGAGAGAGAACTGTGTGCTCACACACACACAGACCATCTGCTTAAGGCAAGCCTCTGCTGGGGAATAAATCACTGACTGAGGTACCAGGCAGGGAAGGTCTGAAGGGTACAGAGCAAGGCTGACAGTCCTGATCACAGTAAAGGGCGACAGGGTGGGGGCGGGGTAGGAGGACACTGCAATGAGCCCCAGTGCTCTGGAGTAAGAGGGAGCCAAGGAAGCTAAGTGTGAGATCTCAATTTAGACTTGGCAGGTTGGAGGCTCCTGCTAGTTAGTCTCTGTCCATGTGGAGAGGAAGAAGGAAGAAAGTCATACCTGAGACACGGTCTGCTCTGTAAGGGGGACGTCTTCACCCTGTATACAGAGATAAGCACTTAGACTGGAGCCTGGTAGAGGAAGAAGTGTTCTTTTAAACTGAAGCAAAGGCAAATGCCCTAAACTTCTTGGCCCCTTCCAAAGACTGAGCCACAATTTACTCGGCCAGAGGGACTGTGAACACAAAGGGTCATTTTATCCATCCTCCACTTAAAGGCAGGATGACTTCTTAAAAGATTTATTTCATTCCAAGTAATCAGCAGGATATCTGATCCTCACCTCCCTCAACTCTGGGGTGGGGGACCTGATTCCCTAGTCGGGAGAAGACCTTCCCTGAATATCAATATGGGGGGGGGGCGCCAGGGGTAGTTAATGGATCCCGCAAGGCCTGACGGGTAACGACTGCATGTTAATTTGAAGAAATAAACTGCTGCAACAGCAGCCTGAGAAGGGAAAGGGGGAGCCAGAGGGGGGGCCTCTCTCTTGCCACACAGAGACATATGTTAGAGGAGAAGATTAAACTATGCAAATGGAGCCCACGGCAGTTAAGAAGACTTCCCATTACCCAGCACTGGCAGCTTTCACTCTGTGGAGGTCAGAGCTGGGACATTCTGGAACTGGTAACGCTCCTCTGCTCAGACATCTCTGCATCATACAATTTACAGGTGGCTTCTCTGCACTGTCATCTCCCAGCAGACATGCGGACTCCTACCGTTCTCTCAGTGACTGCCTTTCTGGTATCACTAGTATCAAGGAGGGCTGAGGTGCAGGCAATCAAGTGCTCTCTGAGGATTCCATCAGACTCAGAACTCCTCTGCCTCTATGACTGGATCTATCTTCAAAGAGGCAACTAGTCAACCTCAAGTTCCTTTACAGTTTTAGAACCATGAATATTAAGGTTTCTTTTACTTCATTGTTCCTTAACATATTAATGTGTCCATTTTGTGGAAAGACCATATAAAATGCTAGGCACCACGTTAGAAACAAACGAGTAGTTCCTTTGCTTCTCTGGGACACTGAGATGAAGAAGCCACGAGAAGGTAGGACGTACAACATGAGCTGGACCCTCAGCCATACCCAGCAAGCCTGGCTTGGGAGGACCTGTGGAGAGATGGGGATGCACATTCCTGCTTACCCTCAAAGCTACCCGGTGCACCACTTGCTGGGGGTCGCTCTCTAGGATCACCCTACAAACACAAAGAAGACGGTTGCTTACTTGGTCCAGCTCCAAGGGATCAATTTGCTGTGAGATCAGGATCACTGGCTGGTCAGCCCAGTTGACTTGGAAGAGGGGCAGCCACTTCCCCTCCCCACTCCAAATCAAGGCAGGGCAGAGAACTCACCCTCCATCTACAATTTCATCCACAGCCAAGAAGAGCCCCTCCATGTTCTCCAGCAAAGCTCGCTTTTCTACGTTTTTTCTGAATCCCCAAAAGAAGAGAAAAATCAGGTTGTGTGTGAAAGGAATCCTGGGCCACTGTCTGAATAGGGGATCCTAAGTCTGACCAATAACTGTCTCCACTAACCACACCTAGAAGGGAGTGAGGTGAATGAAGCAGAGCCTTTTGCACTGCTGAATGGTGATCAGAATCTTGACATTCTGGGGGATCGCAAACAGCTAACTTCTGACTCCTATGCTACTTATCCAGAGTACTGCTGCTGGTGAAGGTAAAAAGACATAGAAAGTAGAAAATATTCCCATCTCACAATCTGGAGCTGGTGATGGTGCAAAGGTAGGAGGAGTGGAATGCAAACCCTCTGCATTCAAGCTCTGACAAAGTTCTGAAGTCTCTTTGCTTCTCCCCTCCCCCCAGGTCTGCTCAAGCCCTAAAACAAAGGCCAAGGAGGGGCTGGGAACAGTCAGGGGCTGCATCTACCAGCCACAGATCCGGTGGTTGGTGCATGTGGCCTGTCACATCCGTCAGTATGACTCTTTCTCTAGATTACCCGAAATGAAGTCTATTCATTCACCTGGCTGGGAAATAAATCATCCCCCCTTCCTGAGGAAACCTGAGCCTCTGGCCTGCTGGTTTGAGGGCTGAGAGCGCCCGCTGTTCTCCTCCAGATGGATTTCTAAAATGTGTTCACTTTTAGGAGCTGCTGCGGCTGAAGTTCAGAGAAAAGTATCTCATATCTTCTCTTGCTGTGTGCATGGGAACAGAGGGCTACTGGGAGGTAAAGCGGGCAAAGAGCACAGTGGGCCCATTCTGTGTCCAAGGAGAGACTAGGAGGGCTGGAAATGGAAAACTGGTAGGGAAGTTTCACCTGGGACATTTTCCTGTCCTTCCCATCCTTCAAACCCAGAGGACAAGCCTAGGAAAGCACCCAGGGCTCAGAACACCATCACAGTTACTGGACACGACGGGAGTAGGTACAGGCATACAGACTAGGTCCACTTCTGTACTCTGAACTACTCCTGAAGCTGAAGCAGGGGTTACATGTTCAAGGGTTGCCTGGGTTACAAAGAGAATCTTAAGACAGCCTGGGCAACTTAGTAAGACTTTGTCTTAAATTAAAAGAAAAAGTTTGGGTGAGAAGCTCAGTGGTAGAACAGTTGCCTACCCTTGGTTTCAATCATCAGTATAGCCAAAGGAAACAGAGAATAGAATATTTATTCTTCCTTTAGGACTCTCTTTCCTCCCTTAGTCAGAGAATGATCCCATGTGAGAACCACACTCTCCACCTAACCCTCCCCTCAGTTAGTTATCCCCAAACAGCAAGTCTAATTCCTCACACTGAACCAATTCCCCAGTGTGGCTCTGATTTCCCACTAATCGCTGGGTTTAAGGGATAGGTGCTTCCCTTCCAAATTTAAAGTGAGAATGGCTGCTCACCTCAGCATCTGGCTCAGGGAGTCGAAGAGGCAGTTCAGAACAGCCATGAGCATCAGCTGTTGAGAAAACAGAAGGAAGGTTCAAGGCCCCAGACTGCTACCCCAAAGCAGACATTCCACTTCATTCCTCAGCAAAAAGCACAAGCTTTTACAAATGGCCAGAGAGTGATGTGAACACAATGCAAACACAACAGCAGAACAACTCTGGTTTCTCGAGAAGTTAGTTCTGTAAGCAGTTCCACAAGTGGAGGCTTCTTTAAGGAAGAAATTGAGAAAGAACTTTGCTGGTACAGTCCTCTATACTGTCTATAGCCCTCTGTGTATTTACTTTTTTTTTATTGAAGATTTACTTTCATTTCTGTGTGTTTTACATGCACGTGTACAGGAGTGCCCATGGATTCCAGCAGAGGGCACTGAATCTCCCTGAAGCAGGAGTTACAGAGGGTATGAGCTGCAAAGCATGGATGCTAGGAACCAAATTCAAGTCCTCTGAAAGAATAGCAGGCATTCTTAATGCTAAGCAATATGTCCAGCTGCGTTTTGCTTTTTGAGGTAATCTGTCACATAGCCCCAGTCGGTCTTGAACCACCTATATAACTGAGGTTAAGCCTAAATTCCTGATTTTCCTGCCTTGTACTTCCCAAGTATTGGATAATAGGTGTGTGTGCACTGCCATGCCTCTCTACCTCAATGTCTTTTTAATAATTATTTTAATGTATACACATGTCTGTCTAAAACTATGTCTGTATACCACATATGAGTAGTACCCAAAGATGCCAGAAGGCACTAGATTCCCTGAGATTGAGTGATGGTTGTGAGCTCCTATGTGGGTGCTGGGAATCAAACCCAGGTCCTCTGAAAGAGCAGTCAGTGCTCTTAAAAAAAAAAAAAAAGAAGATTTATTTTTATTTTATCTATATCCACACCAGAAGAGGCATCAAATCCCATTACAGATGGTTGTAAGCCACCATGTGGTTGCTGGGAATTGAACTCAGGACCTCTGGAAGAGCAGTCAGTGCTCTTAACCTCTGAGCCATCTCTCCAGCAGCCAGCACTCTTAATAGCTGAACTATCTCTCCAGTCCCTGACCCTATGCCTTTATCAAGCTACCTGATGGATCAGTAAAGAGAGAAACTATTAATTAAGAGCTGAGATCAGAGGAAGGTTAAGTTCTTTTTTTTTTTTTTTTTTTTTTTTTTTTGAGCTGGGGACCAACCCAGGGCCTTGCGCTTGCTAAGCAAGTGCTCTACCACTGAGCTAAATCCCCAACCTGGAAAGTTCTTTTAAAAAAAAAAAAAAAAAAAAACCGTACTCAAGAGTAAGGTGTGGTCATGCATGCTTTTTATCTCCGCATTCGGAAAGCAGAGGCAGTGGATCTCTTTGAGTTCAAGGCCAGCCTGGTCTACAAAGCAAGTTTCTTGACAGCCAAGGCTACACAGAGAAACCCTGTCTAGAAGAAAACAAACAAACAAACAAACAAAACAATGAAACAGTACCAAGGATCAAATCTGAGACTTGAAATTTGCGATGGGCACACTTCACTACTGAACTACACGTCCAGCCCCAGCTTGGGCTCTCGAGTCAGAACTCGGTCTGAACCTCAGCTTGTTCTACATAGGTAACCTCCAGGGAATTAGTGAGCTGAGTCACACATACAGCTGCTTTTATAGTTTGACAAAAGCCAAATACAAGTAATTTTATATGGTTCTTTGTGGTTTGGTTTCCTCGTTGGCAAAACAAAGACAGTAATGCTTCCCACCCACAGAAATGCTGCCAAGCTTAAACAATGCACTTCACAGAGCACACACACAGCAGTAAGGGCTCAGCAGGACCTGGTCTCTCAAAAGTCTTAGCTGTGATGGGAAATTATCTGGTGGCTTAAGTGCCTTCTACTCTCCCAGAAGTTGTTTCCTACATACAAGAAGGTTAGGGATACACTCACAGACCCACTTATACCGTGAGAGCTCATCAAGTGACCCTTTCCTACTGTATGGTTCATGAACTTCACACTTACACACGCACACCCTTGATTACACCTCAGAAATCTACCTTTAAAAAACACTGTGGGTAGAGGGCTAGAGAAGTGGTTTGGAGGTTAAGAGCATTGGCTGCTCTTCCAGGGGACCTGGGTTCAATTCCTAGCACCCACATGGCAGTTGATAACTGTCTATTAACTCGTGTTCCTGGGGACCCAATACCTTCACACAAAAACACCAATGCACATAAAATAAAATTTAAAAAGTTAAAAAACAAACAAACAAACAAAGCACCATGGGTTAGCAGGGTAGTGGTGGCACATCCCTTTGACCCAGTATCCAGGAGGCAGAGGCAGGTAGATCCCTGAGACGTTCAAGGCCAGCCTGGTCTACAGAGTGAGTTCCAGGACAGCCGGGGCTACACATAGACTCCCTGTCTCAAACTCCCTCCTCGAGCACACACACACACACACAAACAAAAAATGCCATGGGAACTTGGCACAGTGGCTCACACCTACAATCTCAGCACTGGAGAGGCGAAGCCTGGAGGATTGCATTGAGTTTGAGACCAGTCTGGGCTACAGTGTGACACTGTCTCAAAAATAAAACAGAAACAAAGAAGCAAACAAAATCTAAAATGCCACTGTGTAGGAAAGAACATTAATACTGTATAGATGTATATTCTAATTGGAGATGGTGGTTCCTGTCTGTAATTCTAGCACCTGGGAAAGAGATGTGATTTGAAAACAGCCTGTGTTATACAGTAAGATCCTGCCCCTTACTAAAAAAAGAAAAAAAAAAGACCCAGGAAACTTCCTTTCTGGACTGATTCTTTGGCTGGGCCATTTCTTCTGTAAGGCTGACAGGGATTTCTGACAGACCTCTTTATGACCTTGCCAGACAGCAGAGGAATGTAGCTCTGTAAGCCCCAAGCCAGTGGCTGTGTCCCACTGGGGTTTCAGAAGTGGCGTCAGAGGTAGCACACGCACAGTGAGTCTCACCTCGTTTTCATAGGAGCTGCCGATCACATAGAAATAGAGATCAATGCTGCTTTTATAGACCACCGTCAGCCCTTCCAACAGGGCGATTTCACCTGGGGGAAGAAAGCAGAAACTGAATGGTGGGAGAAGAGGTGGCGGAACAGGAGTTCCCGTGAAATCCCGGGGCCAGCTGCCTGGGCCAAGGAAAGGCCAACTGTAAGGACCTCCAAGCACTGAAGCCATTTATTGTTTCGAGGGGTAGGCAGAAGGGACTCAGAAACTCAGGGGAGTCTCTGTTCTCTGGTTCTCCCTCCCCCACTGCACCTACTTCCCTCCCTGCATATGAGGCAGGGTAGCAGCCGATCCTTCGGAGGTAAAAACGCAGAGCGGTCACCTTTACAGGCTTCCATTTACCTGCCCTAATGGATGCGGTACAATAAGCAGAGCTGCAGTTAAATTTGTCAAGTGAGGCTCATAAATCCAGGGACTAGACAGGTAGCTAACAGCCAAGCTTCTACCACGGTATTCCCGTGTGAGGTACACTCACCTCCCCATTACATTTCTGAAGAGTTTATTATATGAGGGGAGGAGGAAAAAAAGAGGAGGCCGAGTCATTTTATCTTTTTTTCTAGTCCTGCTGACACCCCCTTCCTGTGGTTCCCTGAAACACAGAGAATGGTGAAGAATGACCTACTATCCGTCCGATGGGTCTTGTTGAAAATGTTCTTCTCAAAGGCCTTTTGCTCCTTGACACTGGGGTAGGTGTCGTCATAGTACTAGTGGGAGGGAAGGAGACATGGTTGGGTCACCATAGCTGTGAGCCCACAATGATTAGTGAGTGTTCTACTCTGGGATCTTGTATGACCCCTTCAAGGCAGGAGGTAACAGGGGAATACTGAGACAGAGAAGCATGGACTACAGAGGCAGGGAATGGGAAGGGGGCGGGAGAGAGGGGGGAGACAGAGAGAGACAGAAAGAGACAGAGAGATAGATTGCTGCCAAGCCTCAGAACCAGAACCCACATGGCAGAGAGAGAGAGAGAGGGGGGGAGAGAGAGAGAGAGAGAGAGAGAGAGAGAGAGAGAGAGAGAGAGAGAGAGAGAGAGCCAACTCCTGCTAGTTATTCTCTGGCCTCTCCAACAAGTTCACACATATACACCCAGAAAAGAAATAAATTAAAAAACAAAACAAACAAACAAGAACCAGGAAAGGACTGTGCTATAATCAATCCTACAATTCTATGAGCTGTTTTTAAAACTCTGAGGGCACAGACCCAGAAGCTCTCAAGGATACTTCCACCACATGCTTCCTAGGAGCCATTCCTGTCAGGGACAGTGCTGAAGAAACAAGGAACACTAGATGCAGAGAGGCTTCCTCAGATTCTCCCTCACTGCAGGAAGACCAGTACATTTTTTTTAGTTTGGTTTTTCGAGATGGTTTCTCTGTGTAGTCCTGGCTGTCCTGCCTCTGCCTCCCTGAGTGCACAAGGGCTAGGATTAGAGATGTGCACACGACCAGTTGGCTGGAAGACCATCTCTCCCACAGCAAGGCAAGTCCATGCCCTATGCTCTGCACATCTTGGCCCTTTCTGCTGGCTGAGAGAAGTGGGCAGTCAGTACTTTACTGAGCCCACTCCCAAGCACTCCCAGCAAGGGGGTGGGAATGCAGGCTGCTAAACCGCCTGCTCTTTAGGGGCTAATCCGTCGCAGTCAGCTGAAGACCTATGACAGGTCTGGCATTTAGTAACTGGATAACTGTTTCCAAAGGTGTCCTGTATAGTTACATCCAATTACAGGGAGGAACAGCTGGTGAATTCTAACTAATCTCCACCTGCTGATTGATTTATGCTCTGCTCACCCAGAGTTAATACACCAGGGACAGAAGATATTTCTACAGGAGGGGGAGAATGGGGGAAAAGGGTGTCCTTTCTCCTCTCAATCCACCCAAAGTTAGCAGCAGCTCACGGGGCATGCAGCTTGGTGAGGTCAGAAACTGGAGGACTCCCTGAAAAACTCAGGCCAGTGACAAGGTAATAGGGTCTAGGGCAGAAGAGAGAAGTAAAACAGACATAAATACAGGCCTCTAGCATTGAGATAGTTTTTGCTCTGGAATTAAGACTCTAAAGCTCTTCCTTGCCCTGATGAGAGTAATCATAGCAGGCAGAAAACACTCTAAGGAACAGAAGATTGCCAACTTGGATTTACCTGGAGTAGTCAAGGTAAGGTGAAAGAATTATCAAAAATCACCCCACCCCTGGAGAATCTGAGTTAGCACAGTCAATCCCAATATTTAAGTCTCCAATGTTTCTGTCCTGCTCCTAAATTAAAATGAAAGCAAATCTTACCTTGGCGAAGAGTCGGTCTCCGTCATTGTCCAGAATCAGGATGGCTTTGACAGTGTACAGGGAGGGCTCCTGAAGAAATATGAACACACCTTCAGTTCTGAGGGCAGCACTACTAGCAAGCCTAATACCTTCTTTTTTTTTTTTTTTTTTGGAGCTGGGGACCGAGCCCAGGGCCTTGCGCTTCCTAGGCAAGCGCTCTACCACTGAGCTAAATCCCCAACCCCAATACCTTCTTTTCCTGGCCCCGCTGGGCTGCAAAGGGTCACATAGGGGTTTGTGTGTTCCCTGCTTCACCATGATTAGGTCTAATACCTTCCCCTGAGACTACCCGAGGCCCAGAGAGACAGTCTCAAGCTCACAGGCCTTCACCATGCTATTTCCAGGTCCTAAGGCCAAGTCATTTTCTAAATCACCCATTCTCCCTGGCCTCCTGAACACAGGTGGGCATGGGATGTGACCATGCTAATGAACAGGAATTTAAAAGAGGGCTGGATGCCCTTGGAAGTCATTGCAGTCTCAAAGCAGAAGCTTAAAGCAAGCCACACACACAGCAGGTCTGTGTGTGCATAAACACACACACACACAAACACACACACACACACACTGGTTCTGAGACAGACATCATCCAAAGTTCACATATGAAACCCTTCCTCGATATATATGAACCATTACCACTTAATCTGCTAGGATAAAAATCAACTTGAATCTTAAGTGTGGTAAACAGAAAAATATTTGAGACATCCAGGGTCTAGGAGGTAGCTAAAATAATAGGAGGGGAATTTTCTTCCAGTACCAAGAATGGAGCTAAGTGCTCAGAGCCATAGTGCATGTTTGTGTGCAGGGAGCCCTGGGTTTCATCCCTAGCCCCTCCCCCTGTAAAACAGAACAAAGCCCCAGAATGACAGAGTTGCTGATACTGGGTCACACAAAGCCATCACAGCTCAGCCAGCTATAATGGTTACATTTTAACACCTTTCTTCAATTGCAAACAGATGATCTGGGAAAAGCTATCGAGCCTGGTGGTCTCTGTGCCCTCACAACTTTCAGAAGGAAAAAGGAAAGTGAGAGGAGTTGGCCTTGGGCACAGAAGGCCTCCGCCATTCATAGTATTTGAGGTCTCACCAAGACTGTTTCTCACTATCTCTTGTCCAAGACAAGACTATCTGCTTTGCTCTCCTGGTCTTTAAAAACTCACCCATCTTCAAAATACATGTTTAACAAAGACATGAGGCAAAAGAAAGAATTACTGCTAAGGATCCAGAGACTATTCAGCCTGACAGAGGTAGAGGGAGGTTCCTGGAGAGGTGGAGTTTCATGCAAAAGAAGCAATCCTAGCTCAAGAGAAGTGGGTATTAACCTAGCCTTTTTTCTTTTTTTCTTTAACATTTATCTATCTATTTAGATAGGGTTTCTCAATATGTAGCCCAGATGGCCTTGAACCCACAAGACTGCCTCCAAAGTGCCATCACTCCACCCATCCCCCCACCCCCCATGTGTATGAGTGCTTTGTCTACGTGGGTACCACTTGCATGCCCTTGGAGGCCATGAAGAGAGTGTCAGAATCCCTTACAGCTGGGATTAAAGATGCCATGTGGGTGCTAGAAATTGAACCTGGGTTTTCTAGAAGAGAAGTCAGTGGATTTTGTTGGTGGTGCTGGGTTTTGTTTTGTTTTGTTTTTGAGACAGGGTCTTACTATGAAGCTCTGGCTGTCCTGGAACTCATTTTGTAGACCAGGTTGTCCTTGAACTCACAGAGATCTGCCAGCCTTTTGCTTTGCTATTGCTGATATTAAAGGTATATACCACCAGACCCAGCTTAAAAGTCCGTGTCCTATTTCTCTGTATGGCTGTGGCTGCACTGAAACTCTATGTAGACCAGGCTGTCCTCAAACTCAGAGACTTGACTGGCTCTGTACCTGAAGTTGCTGTGATTAGAGGTAAGTGCCATCACCACTAGACAGAAGCCAGGACTCACTCTTACCTGCTGGCCTATCTCTCTAGCTCACTAATCCAGTCTTTTTTTTTTTTTTTTTTTTTTTTTTTTTTTTTTAAGATTTATTTATTTTATTTATATGTTATTACACTGTAGTTCTCTTCAGAAGAGAGCATCCCATTACAGATGGTTGTGAGCCACCATGTGGTAGCTGGGAATTGAACTCAGGACCCCTGGAAGAGCAGACAATGCTCTTAACCGCTGAGCCATCTCTCCAGCCCCACTAATCCAGTCTTTAGAAAACAGTATAAGAGTCCAGCAGTTCTGGCTCAGAATTTGGGAGGCAGAGACAGGCAGATCTCTGAATTCAAGGCTACAAAATGAGTCCCAGAACAGCCACAGATACACAGGTACTGTCTCAAGAAAAAAAAAAAAAAAAAAAAGAAAGAAAAGAAAAAAAAAAAAAGAAATGCCCTAAGAAATGTAAGCTTTGTTTTCCCAACTTACTTTTTTTTTTTTTAATGAGGCAGGTTATGCTATGTAGTCCCAGTATATAGCCAAAGATAACCTTAAACTTAATCCACCTACTTCTTCCTAATTACAGATGTGTGTCTTTATGTCCATCTGACTTGAATTCTTAAGAATGGTAATTTTTGATAAGGTCCTATCTCAAAAAGCAAAAAGAAACCAGCCAAAACATTCACCAATTTTTGTACTTCATTCATTAATTCACCTCAAGTATACAGAGCAATGCCTGGCACATTTCGAACTCTCAATATTTGTTCAAGATTGAGAATAAAGTTTAAAAAGAAACCTCTTGGCATGATGATGTATTATAACTGGATTTTGCATCTGAGTGGATTTCGTGGTGAGACTGTTGTGGGATGATATTATTGCCAGCCCACCCTCTCCTCTGACACATTGAAAACTGCCCACCCTAGCCACACTGCCCTCTGGAATAAAGAACAAATGCATTTCCTCTGCAGCTGGGGAACTGTGCTGTATGGCAGAGGGACGTCTTCTCAAGTAGAGTCTAAGAGCCACAAACAGAAGTTGTTCTTCTAACTCCTAGCTCCATATAGAAAGATCATCCACAGAGCAGGTTCTGTTCTATAGCCACTTGGCCGGCCATTCAAGTACCAAAATGGAGCCCTCAATGGGACTGAGTTCCCTTAATGGACAAAACGTCCTAAAAGAAGGAAATGGTTGTGCTCCTCCATGCACACTCACAGCAACCACACAGGGCTAGTTGCCCACAAGCTGAAACTGGACCTTAATCTGGCATTGGTGACTGTTCTTGCAGCCAGAGTCTGGCATTCCTGGAAGGAATGGGAGCACACACCCCATCCTCACAGAAGCCAAAATCCCTAATGGCTACCTGCCAAGCGGGAGAGCCAATGCTCTTGTGGCCAGCACAGTTTAAGCACCCACAGGGTCATGCTAACAACAGAAAAACAGCCCGGGGTTCTGCTCCTGGCTCTCTTCACTGGCTGCCTAGAAGACAGGATCAAAGAAACCTTAAAACAGAAACACTGAGTCTTCCTGGGAAAGGTAAAAGACAGGCTGAGGGAGAAAAGAGAGACCAGACCAGCTTTCAGGCACTAAAGGTCTGGAAGAAGAGGGAAGGCAGAATGAAGTCTGAACATTTCAGACTTGCAAAGGAAGACCCACAGCAAGGAGAGCTGGGGTATTCGGCAGGAAATGCCACCCGACAGCATCACCATGCTGCAGTAGCGCCTGCCCTCCTCTCATCTGTTGTAGCTGACCCCACTCTGCCCTACGCCTTTACATCTCAGGAGAGGGGTCGCCAGAGAGCTCCCCTCATGTCATAACGCCAGCCAGTTCAAAGGTTCCAGAAGCCATTACTAATAATGTAATTTCACTCCGAGTTTTGCAAAGGACATGTTTATAAATAACTCCCAGTACTAAAAAATGAGCTTCCTGGACAATGGACTAGGCTTTGACCTTGTAATGCATTAAATACTGACTCTTTTTTTTTTTCTTTTTTTTTGGGGGGGGGGGCTGGGGATTGAACCCAGGACCTTGCGCTTCCTAGGCAAGGGCTCTACCACTGAGCCAAATCCCCAACTCTGACTCTTTTTTTTAAAATACATCTTTTTTAAAAAAGATTTATTTTAGTTATATGAATATACTGTTGCTGTCTTCAGACACACCAGAAGAGGGCATCAGATCCCATTACAGATGGTTGTGAGCCACCATGGGGTTGCTGGGAATTGAACTCGGGACCTCTGGAAGAGCAATCAGTGCTCTTACCACTGAGTCATCCCTCCAGCCCTAAATATTGACTCTTGAAAAAGACCCTACAATCTTAGGGTCTTTCAAGGGATTGAAAAGATCTATTCTTCCTCTCACTCCCCAAATGGGCAGCTGCTAGAAAGCTTTCGAGACAAAGTTCTGTGATGCACTGACTTTCAGAGCCACAGCCTGAGTGTATAACAGAACTTCACCTCAAATGCTAAGAGTGCCTGTAAATGATGGATAGGCAGACTGGCTTGTAGGAGGAGGAGTGGCAGGGATAGATTTTCATGTCTGTTTTCACTATCAAGAAAACTAGAAAGCTGTCCTCGGGACAGCTGAAATATCATCCAACAAGCACCTCGGCTGCGGCAACCAATTCTCTGATCTCAATCGGAGTCTCCAGGAACCTGGTGGGAGTGACAAGTCTGGAGCCCCAAGGCCTACACTGGGAAGGCCAGAGGAAGAAGAGTCCTTCCCAGTGCTGCCCCCTGTGGGCCTCCTGCCTGACACACAGCTTCCTCAGGGTCATAGCCCAGGCAAACAGTGCTACAAAGGCACTGGTTTGGGCGCAGTGCTCACCTAAGGTGTGAGACCCCAAGTTCAATCCACACACAAAACAAAACCAAACCCCACCAAACTCTATTTGTATTTTGTATTTTAAATAAAGCTAATAGAAACAGATTTGTAAGAGAAAACATGGAAAGCTAAGAGTAGTGGCACATGATTGTAACTCTAGATGCAGGAGGATCACAAGTTCAAGGTCATCCTCAGCAGCTTGTCAAATTTTAGGACAGGCCTGGACAAATGACCGTCTCAAAACAAGTACAAACAAAACGATGGGATTAAGTCTACAGGGTTGAGGATTTAGCTCAGTGGTAGAGTACTTGCCTAGCAAGCACAAGGCCCTGGGTTCGGTCCCCAGCTCCGAAAAAAAGAAAAACAAAAAAACCAAACAACAACAACAACAAAAACGATGGGATTAAGTCTATTGGCAATATATATGGAATAGTAAGGGAATACTTGGGTAAGATCATTGTATGAGACTAAAAATCTTGGAGAAACTGTGTAGAGCAGAGAGACAGAATATTTTAGAACTATGAGTAACTATTTGATTCACTTAGGTCACAAAACCAAAAGGCCTAAGAATCTGTAGAGATAGATAGCTCGGAGGTTAAGAGCATTTGCTGCTCTTGCAGAGGCCTCAGGTTCAGATCCCAGCTCCCAGTTCCAGGGGGTTCTGACACCCTCTTCTGGCCTCTGATGGTACTGCATGCACATAGTGCCCATTTATGTATAAAGACAAAACACTTGTACGTGTAAGGGGAAAGGGGTTGTTGGGGAAGGGGAACACCCTTACAGGAGAAGGAGGAGAGAGATGGGATAGGGGCTTATGGATGTGAAACCAGGAAAGGGAATAACATTTGAAATATCCAACAAAAAAAAAAAATAAATCAGAACTAAAAACAAACAAATACATTCGTACATACATACATACATTCATACATACAGACAATCTGGCTGAGATTCCTGGAAAGTTCTGTGTTCCCTACTTACAAAGATATTCTTGGGGCCACAGTAAAAGGGCTAAGCTTAGCAAATTATCCACCAATTAAAAATTGTAACAAGATGGTCTCCTTCAGGGCTGGAGAGATGGCTCAGCAGTTAAGAGCACTGACTTCTCTTCCAGAGGTCCTGAGTTCAATTCCCAGCAACCACATGGTGGTTCACCCATCTATAATGGGATCTGATGCCCTCTTCTGGTGTGTCTGAGAATAGCTATAGTATACTCATATAAATAAAATAAATAAATCTTAAAAAAAAAAGATGGTCTCCTTCAACCGTACTTATAAAGCGAAACCTAGAGTTAGAACTAAGAGAGCCCTTCATAGTGAACACATCTGTAACCCTAGAACTTAGAAGGCTGAGCAAGGGGGCTGGAGAGATGGCTCAGTGGTTAAGAGCGCCAACTGCTTTTCCAAAGGTCCTGAGTTCAATTCCCAGCAACCACATGGTGGCTCGCAACCCTCTGTAATGGGATCCGATGCCCTCTTCTGGTGTGTTTGAAGATATCAAAAGTATATGTGTATGTAAAATAAGTAAATAAATTTAAAAAAAAAAAAAAGAAAAAAAAGAAAAGAAGGCTGAGCAAGATCAGAGTTAAGAGGCCAATCTAGACTACAGAGTAAGCTCTAGGCCAGCCTAGGATAGAGTGGAACCTTGTCTCAAAAGCAGAACAAAATTAGAAGGAGAAATTCTTATATACCAGCACCACATGAATACGCAGATATTCTGTTGCCTAACCCTGTGTTAACATTTTTTAAATTAAAAGCTGTGCTGGGACTGAGAGCTCTAATTTACTACAGAAGCCTATAGACTTCAGATAAAAAGAAAATTTAGCTAAGTTTTGACAAGGACAGCATTTAGATTTGGAAGACACAGCTCAGGGGTTTCAGTGGTGGATTCTGTGCTCAGAATATGCTTTAGCATGCACTGTGCCACATTTCCCCAGCACCAAAGACAAAATAATAAACACATTAAAAACCAAAAACTCAGCAGAGCTGAGCAGGTGGGTCAGCAGTTAAGAGTGCCTCCTGCTCCTTCCAGGTCTGGGTTTGGTTCCCAGCAGGGGATCTGACACCCTCTTCTGGCCTCCACAGGTGCTCACACATAAGGCGCTCACACACAGAGACATTAAAACCCAAAACAACCAAAAGCTCCGAGGAAATAAGACCCAAGAGGTAGAAAAAGGGAGTTCTCTGTAAGTTCAGGGCCAGTCTAGTCTACATAAAGTTCCAGGACTGCTGGGGCTGTATAACGAGACCCTATCTTTAAAAAAAAAATCAAAAAACCAAAAAAAAAAAAAACATGGGTCCTGGAGAAATTATCTAGTCTACATGAGATCAAATTTTGGTTAAAAAAGAGGAATCAGAACACATATTCAGGAGGTATTGATGGCAGAAAGACAGGTTTTAAAAAATCATTTTAGGAACTGAGACTACAGCTCAGTTATAGTATTTCCTCAGCATGCATGAAGCCCTGGGTTCAATCCTTAGTGTTACATAAAACCAGACATGGCCTTAAAGCCTGTAATCAACCACTCAAGAGGCAGAGGTACAAGACTCAAAGTTCAAGATCATCAGCTACATAAGTTCACAAGCCTCTGTCTCAAAAACAAACAAACAAACAAACAAACTGGAGTGATAGTTCAGTTGGTGAAGTACTTGCGCATTTAATCACATGCACTGTCAATCCCAGCACTCAGGTAGCAAAGAGCAGAGGATCCCTTGGGTTCACTAGCCAGCCAGCCAAATTAAAAAGGTAAACAACAATAATAATAACTTAGCTGGGCAGTGGTGGCACACATCTTTAATCTCAGCACTGGGGAGGCAGAGGCAGGTGGATCTCTGGGGTTCAAGGCCAGCTTCGTCTATAGAGCAAGTTCTAGGACAGCTAGGGCTACACAGAAAAACCTTGTCTCAAAACAGTAACAACAACAAAACACAAAACAAATGAACAAACAAAAACCAACTAGGTGACTGGCTGCTGGGTAGAAATGGCACCCGAGGTTAGTCTCCACCCTCCACACAACATGTGCAGGTGTGGGAGTCACACACACACACACACACACACACACACACACACACACACACACACACACCCCTTCCTATAGCATATGATAGGGCAAAATTTCTGCCACTTGGAGGAGCTGACATCTCTGAATTCTGGGTAAGCTATTAACTCAAAATTTCCCCTCCCTTTTTCTGATACTCAATTTCCTCATAGAAGTGAAAGGCTGGACCTAGATCAGCTAGGGTTGGTACCTTTAAATATCTGAACTTTGTTCCTAGCAAGCAAACAACAACAAAAACCCCACATCACACAATTATGAGACTGAACTAGGTTTAAAATCCAATCCTCTTTAGATTATGTGAAGAGCCTGGGTTGGTGGCCCACATCTTTAGTCCCAACACTTGGAAGGCAGAGGCAGACTGATCTCTGTCAGTCTGAGGACACCCCAGTCGATGTAGTGAGATCCAGGCTAGCCACAGCTACATAGTGAGACCCTGTTCAAAAAAAGCCAAACAGGGGTTGGGGATTTAGCTCAGTGGTAGAGCGCTTGCCTAGCAAGCGCAAGGCCCTGGGTTCGGTCCCCAGCTCTGGGGAAAAAAAAAAAAAAGTCAAACATTCTTTTGAATGTGAAGAGGAAAAATTGAGGAAATGAATGGCTTTCTGCCTTCAACCAGTTAACAATTTAATAAAAGTATGTGGCCTTTGTAAGTTAATATGACCAAGGATCTCGCACTGCCAGCAGGGGGAGTGAGGGTCAGCACCATATCCCTCCAGCTCTCAATGGCCGGATTTAGTGACCAAATCGCACAAGTTAACCAAGCCTCAAGCTCTTAGGCAACGCAAAATATCAAGTTTTTGCTTTTCTTCCCTTTTTTAATTGTATTTTATTGTAAAACATATTTATTTTACATGTATGAGTTAGTGAAGGGTGTGATCTACTGTGGGTGCTGGGAATCAAACCTGGGTTCTCTATAAAAGCAACAAGAGCTCTTATGTGCTCAGTCATCTCTCCAGATCCCCAGGCATCTCTTTCCTTCCTTCCCTCCCTCCCTCCTTCCTTCTCTCCTCTCCCCTCCCTCCTCTTTCTTTATCTTACACCCCCCCCACACACACACACACAGGGTTTCTTTTTGCCTCTGCCTCCCAAGTGGTGGGATTAAGGACATGTACTAGTATAGCCCAGCTCCCCAAGTAATTTCTGAAAACTCAGGACACCTAGCTGCTGAAGAACTCCCCCAGCCAAGGGGTCACACAACTCCTAACTTCTCAGCCATTACCAGTGAAAAGATTTCACACAAATGAGGTGGCAATGCTGACAACCAGGTGAACTGAAATCAGATGCATTCCTCAACCAGGCCTGAGGCTACACCAGAATACCCTGCCACCTGAATCGGGTACTTCAGAAACCCACACTCAAATCATTCAGCAAAGGGAAGAAAAATCAAAAGGGACTAGGGACATCTTTTGCCCTTTTTCTTTCCAATGCTATCATTGTGCGATATCCCCAACCCTGTCTCAGCATACAGCCCAAATAAGCTGGCATTTGCCATCCTCCAGCTAAGCCTCCCTGGTGCTAGAATGGGTCTGTGCCCATGCCTGACCGGACATCTAGATTTAAAGCACCCCAAAGTCTTAATTTCTTTCTTTCTCTCCCCCCCCTTCAAGATTTATTATGTATACAATGTTCTGCCTGCAGTCAGAAGAGGGCGCCAGATCTCATTATGAGCCACCACCATGTGGTTGCTGGGAATTGAACTAGGACCTCTGAGCCATCTCTCCAGCCCTCTTAATTTTTTTTTTTTTTTTTTTTTTTTTTTTTTGTTTTTTTCTTTTTTGGTGTTTTTTTTTTTTTGGTTCTTTTTTTTTTTTTCAGAGCTGGGGACCTAACCCAGGGCCTTGGCGCTTCCCAGGCAAGCGCCTACCACTGAGCTAAATCCCAACCCCCACATCTTAATTCCTTAATGTGGATTTCTTTTCACATTTTTCCAAGGCAGGATTATACTACAATTTTCAGCCTGGCCTCAAACTCTCAGCTTCCCACGTGCTGGGAGTTACAGACATCCACCATCAGCTTGCATCCACTTATGGTTCATTCTTGGCCCTAGTTTATATCATGATCAACCCTGCTGCCCTCTGCTCCAGACACAAGGATCTACAGACAAAGTAAAGAGTGTCTGTGTTCTTCAGTCTAACCACATAGCAGAGAAGACGGAAGCTGGGTTTGGTGGCACACACCTGCAATTCCTGTGCAGGAAAATGAGACAAGAGGATCATAAATTAAGGCTAGCCTAGACTATATAGTTAATCCCCCCAACACACACACACACACACACACACACACACACACACACACAAGTTGGGGATAATCGGCTGACAGAGCAATTTGGTGCAAGTGGAGTTATGTGCACTGATTGTGAAGAAAAGATAAAAAGTCAGTGAAGAGGCAGACTTTCTAGTCTTTGATTGTTTTGTTTTGTTTTGTTTTTTTGGAGGGGGAGGTCCTCAGGTATTCCAGGCTGGCTTCAAGTTGCCATGTAGCTGAGGATGACCTTAAATTTCTGGTCTTTTTGATTCTATCTACTGAGTACTGAGACTACAGTGTGTACCATCATGTCCAGTTTATGGAGTGCCAGGTATGCACTCTACCAGCTGAGGTACGTTCCTAGCACCAAGACAAGCTTTCGTCTGCAGCACATGAATTAAAAGGATTTCCTGAAGGTACAAAGGTGACAGAGGCTAGGCAATGTCAGGACAGAAGAAACCTAACTGTAGATTAGAGTCTGCTGTAGAGGCAAATCTGGAAGGCCTTTGCCAACACTGGCATCTCACAGTGGACATGGACTTAAGACTCCCAGGGCATCTTCATCATTCCAGTGTAAGTGGCTGCACCGGCCCCGATGACGCCTGTTCGTCTTTACTGCTCCCTCCAGCAGCTCCTCTCTCCTCTAGTTTTTCTGTCAGCCCTACCAATACCAGCCACGCCACGCCAGTGGAGTAAGAAACAGCAGCAAGGACACAGATGAGAGAGAGCCCAGCCTGCCTGAGGCCCCCTCACACAGGTGGGCAACTGCACTCACACTGCCTCCCAGGGAGGACCTGGCTCTCTTTATGTAGAGGCCTCCTCCTCCCTCTCAGACCATGTGATGGCTCCTCTAGACCTTTGATGTAATTTATACCTTGCCAGGGACCAACCCTTTCCCACCACTGTGAAGGAGAGGAAAAAATATATAAATAAATACGTCGGAAATCTATAACGAGGTCTTCTTAGAGGGCAAGACATGGGGAGAGTAAGAAGCAGCGTCAATTACTCTTTTGGGGTTTTAGTTCAAGCCAAGGTCTGCTTCCAGCAATCAACCATTAAAACAAGCCGGCCAGAGTAACAGCACAGTTTATTCTGATCATTTAATTTGAAGTGTCAATAAATTAAACTTCAATCAATTAAACTAGGTGTGCAATAACCCAGATGGACACCCCGACACCAACATAATCACAATAAAAATTTTTATGGCTGCCAGGGACCTCACCGGGGGTAGTGCTGGCACTGCTCAAGCCCTGGCTGAGAAATATATCTCCTCAGCGCAGGAATGAGGAGATTGCTTCTCCTAACGAAATGGAGGGGCCAAGCACCAGCAAGGACGCAGCTGGGAGAGGGGCACAGGGGACTGCCAGGAACGAGATGGGAGTGCTTTGGGGGCTTAATGTAATTGATACCTTTGCCCAAAGCCGGGGGAGGGGGCACTCAGGCCAAGTACCTCTACTGTTAGTGCCAAAGGAATTTAACAAAAGCCCCATTAAGATGATTCAGGAAGCAAAGGCCACTGAAACAATGTCAACCTTTGAGTCACCAACGTGTCCTGCAGCTTCCTCCTCTAGATACATATACATCCTGGTGCACTTTAGATGGCCTGGTATTTGAATGAGACGTGGAAATCAGGGTTTTGTCAGTTTTAGGATTAAAAAGGGAGATGGTGGATGGAATCGAGGTCTAATCTGTAAAACACTGGAAATGCACTCAGAAATTAAAACCCGGAAATAGGAAGAAATAATATCTCTGAACAACGTTTTTACCCATCTGAACTGCTACAGTAACTCAGCTTTGGGAGTGGGGAAAAAGTAAAGGCAGAAGGAAAGTGTAAGTTATTAAGATTCCAGATGGTAAGTGGAGAACGGCAACCTGCAGATTCCTCTCCACCAACACCTGAGAACAGGGGAGCCAGAAAAGAGCAGCAGAGGGGGCTGAGGCCAGAAACAAGCTGGAAACTGAGAGACAAAGGACTGGAAGATTCGGTAAATCCAAATATGAGCTAAGGCCACGTTGCTTTTTTTCAGTATTTACTTTACGACTGTTTTGCCTGCCTACGTGCGTGTGCCTTACAAGCTTGCCTGAGGCCCAAGGTCAGAAGATGGCGTCGGATCCCCTGAAACTGGGGCTGCAGATGGTTATGAACCACCACACAGATGCTGGGGCTAAAGCTGGCCCAGGTTCTCTGCAAGAAAGCAAGTGCTCTTCTTAACCACTGAGCCATCTCTCCATTCCCCCAGGCTGGCTGCTCAATTCCAGAAGGATCCACTGTAAAGTCCTCAATGAAGGAATCTATTGTTACCTAGAAATGCCCACACTGGGGCAGATTTTGACCCATTTCCTGGCCCTCTAGATCTCCCCTTCCCTCTTCTCAACATTGTACAGTCCTGTGCCTTGTATAGGTGAGGCCAGAAAATGTTTGATTAGGCTTCCCCAGAGGTTCTGCCAAACCAGCAAACAGAAACGCAAGAGGAGGAAACCTGGAGGCAGCTTAGTAGCATGTCCTCTCTAAGAGTAGTTTCTTCAGTGCTGTCCAGGTACAGGGAACTCTTTTCTTGAATTTTTGCTTGCTGCTTTCTTTTCTTTTCTTCCTTCCTTTTTTTTTTTTTTTTTTTTGGCACAGGGTCTTGCCATGTGCTTAAGCTAGTGTTAAACTCAAAATCCTCCTGCCTCTTGCAGATGACTTGAGTTCAGTTCCTAATACCCTCATGAAGAAGCAATTGCCTGGGGGTTGGGGATTTAGCTCGGCGGTAGAGCGCTTGCCTAGCAAGGCCCTGGGTTCGGTCCCCAGCTCCGAAAAAAAAAAAAAAAAAAAAAAAAGCAACTGCCTGTAACTCCAGTTCCAGAGGACCCAATACCCTTTTCTGACCTCTGCAAGCACCCACCTATATATACACATAAGATAATAAAATAAAATTTAAAGACCCTGCCTCAAAACAACATAGGATATGGTTTATGGTGGTTCAAACCTATAATCTCTTCACTTTAGAAGTTGGAATCAGAAGGGTCAAGAGTTCAAAGCCAGATTTGACTACATGAGCCCTATTCTCAAAAATAGTATTAATAGGCTAGGTGTGGTGGTACATGCCCTTAATCCCAGGACTTGTGAGGCAGAAGCAGGTGGATTTCTGTGAGTTAGAGGAGAGCCTAGTCTACACAGTGAGTTCCAGGACAGCCAGGACTATATAGAAAGACTCTATCTCAAAAGACAAATAAATGTAATGATGATGGTATAGGTGGGCACAGAAAAAAACACTGTTAATCCTGGTACTCAGGAGCCAGAGGAGAATCTTTGAGTTTAAACCAGCATGGTCTATACAGCAAGATCCAAGCCAGGCAGGACTACATAATGAATGAATGAATGAATGAATGAATAAAGTTGGAAAGAACACAGAAGTAGAAAAGAAAGACACTAGTTTAATCCCCAAGAACTCTAAAAATCAGCACAAAAACTAATACTTGTAAGTTTGGGATTTATTTATTTATTTATAGACAGGATCTCTCTGCATAGTTTTGACTGTCTGGGAACTCACTAAGTAGACCAGGCTGGCTTCAGACTCTCAGACATCCTCCAGCCTGTGCCTGCCAAGTACTGAGATTAAAGGTGGGAGCCACATTCTATAGCTTCCTGTAAGTATTTTATCAACAAAAACTTTATACAACCCACGGCTGAAAGGAAAATCCTGCAAACTAAAGAGGTGTAAGAACCTACAGAAACTTCAGAAACCTAGTGAGGCCGGGAAGTGACAAATTCAGGCCCAGTCCAGGCTACATAATGAGACTCTATCAAAAAGAAAAAAAAAAAAAATTTGTTCTGAGAGAACAAGGAAAGTAAAATGGAATGGAGTTTTGGCACTGCCCTTCCTTAGGAAGAGTCTTTTCCTACAGCTCTGCATCCCTAAACCCAATACATAAGGTGCTTGTGACAAAGACCTGGTACAGTTTTTAAAGTAAAAGTATGGGGTTTCCAAGCAAGTTAGCAAGGGTCTGTTACTACATGCAGCTGGTGAGCTCAGCCGAAAGGTAAGAATGAGGAAGAGGCAGGGTGAGACAGACTACCCAGTGTAAGAAGAGACAGAAAAGGGAGGGAAAATGACACAGAGATTACCCCATACAACTTCAGCTCTCCCAGGGCTAGGGGCCGAACACAGGGCCTTTAAAGTCGGCTAGACCATGTGCTCTTGGCATAGCATTACACCCAGCCCAACAGAACCAACGGTAAAGGAGCTCCCCAAGTATCACCTTCCTCACTCTTTAAGCTGGTTCAACTAAATTACATTAATTTTGGTTTTATGAGACAAGGTCTTATTTTGTAACCCAGGCTGGCCTCAAACTAGCAACAATATGGCCTCAACCTGAGTGCTGGGGTTACATATGTGAGCCATCACATCTGATTAAAAAGGCTAAAAACATCCAAGAAAATCAATTTCACAAACTCTATCCACATCTGTCACAAGATTTTAAAAAACAGTAAAAATACAGTAAATACTTGAACTACTCAAGACATTTTGCTTCAACTTATCCAACTCACATGATGAGAATAAATTCTCTTTGACATTTGAAAGAAAGAAGGTTTGGACAGATAGGCCAGTGGTTAAAGTGCTTGTCATACAAATAAGAAAACCAAAGTTCAAATTCCCACATAAACACCAGGTGAGAATGGAGGAGGTCTGTCCTTGGCTACATGGCAAAGTTGATTCCAGTCAGACCTTATGAAACCTTCAGTCAAAAAACTAAAACGAGCTGGAGTGGTGTCACATTCCTCTAGTCTCAGCACTTGGGAGGTAGAGGCAGGTGGATCTCTGTGAGTTTGAGGCCAACCTGGTTTCATAATGAGTAGCCAGGGCACCAGAAAAGGGAAAGGGAGGTGGAGAGGGAGAGAGGGACTCTGTCTCAAAAAACTTTTTTCCTTTAAAAAAGAGAAGGAAAAACTTGGTTGTTTTTTTTTGTTTGTTTGTTTGTTTGTTTTTTACTGACAAAGAGTTTGACATGTACACTTACAAGGAATAGAAAGGAAAACAGAAGCTAAGGAAGACTCTTGGAAACAGTCCTGGAATACAACTGAAAGGAAGAAGCTGAAAGTTAAGTTCCTATACTAACATTCAGACACAGGTAGGCCTCCAAACTGCCAGCCAGTGCCTTGACAGGCGGAAATGCTCTGGTTCTGTTCTAAAGAGGCAGTGTTTTATTTGAACAAGCAGAAGGATCAGGGGAGAAGAGACCTAATGCACTGCTGGTATCAATCACCACAGTTCTCATGTAACCAAGCAGGAGAAGGCAGACAAGGGGTCTTACAGTATGAGTTCCTAAAATCTGAAGGAGGAGGGAATAGGACAGCAGAATAAGGAGTCAGAAAAAAATATTCCAAAATCTAGACTAGCTCTACCAAGTACTCCTGAACCTGGATGGAATGCTGACTTACTCTCAATCATGACCGGATTAAATACTAAAGATTAACAGGAAAACGAAAACAAGTTTTGTGAAGGAACAGGACATGGAACTGCCAATATGCAGTCGAATTCTGACCACCATCAGGAGAATCTGGGGCTGACAAAACACCTCTATTCTGCCGTTGCAACTTGGGGGGAAATATGGAGGTTTGGGGAAACTCAAGTAGGTATGATCCACAATGCTAACCATCAGGGAGAACTTGAACTCCCCCCCAGCCCCCGATCCAGTGCACTCAGAATTCTCCTAAGGTCCCTGCATGTTCTCTTCAACTTTGCCACCGGCTCTTGCCTCTTCCCGGTCAGGCTTCCTACTCTAAACCGCGGCTCTGGCTCCCATGTAGGCCACACTTGCATTGCTCAGACAGCGGGAGCTTCGGCCCCGAGGCCTGCCCAGAACCCTCTCCCGGCTCCAGTTGATGAACCCCACCTCCCGGACCCCCTGGACACCACGGCGGAGCCACCGGCCCTCCAGCTCCTACCAAAATCAGCGCCTCCATCTTGCCCGCAGCTGCTGCCGACGTGGAGTCGCACAAGCGACGTCGCCGCTGATTGGCCCTGAGTCTTCGCTAGATCCCGCCCCAAAGAAGCAACATTGGGTGAAAATAAGCCAGCCTTCGCATCTGGACCAGTCAGCGTAGTCACTCTCTTCACGGAAGCCAACTGTCCAGCCAGAAGAAGCGGATGTTTGATTGTCATCCGGAATTTTCAATGAAAGACCAAAACCTCAGCGCTGAAGGGGCGGGAGGATCATTGAGGGCCGTGTTGTTTCCATGGGGAACAGAGGAAGCGATTGTTACTTTGCTATTGGTAGGAGGAAGCCACGTGATTCTGTCAGCCTCTAATTCGCACTCGCTGTAGGGGGTGCTATGTGTCTCTAACCCTTAGCATTAGCCTTGCTGTAAAGCCCTACCTGAGTCCAGATTCCCAGCGCCACCACTAGGTCCTGCGGGTTATCCGCAGCTGTAGTGTCCCTTGGGTCATTTCAACAACATTGAGAGTTCACCAAGTTAGCTATGGACAGTCAAGCGTTGCCTACACAAACCAAGGTCTGGAGAAGTATATCCCAGGATGTGCACATGTCACGTATACATACCCAATAAATATTTTAAATTTTTTTTTCTTTTTTTTCGGATCTGGGGACCGAACCCAGGGCCTTGCGCTTGCTAGGCAAGCGCTCTACCACTGAGCTAAATCCCCAACCCCAATATTTTAAATTTAAGAGCTCATGCTCTTCTTGTGGAAGACCTGAGTTCAGTTCCCAGCTCCCACATTCCGTTGCTCAGCTCCAGACAATCTGCCTCCCACTTTCGGTCTGGGAGTCGATGCAGGAGACCTGCACTTTGATGGACAACGTCCTCCCCACTTCCCCCCATTCCCTTTGGTTCAACAGGAAATAAGATATTAGGGCATTGGAGACAAGAGAGAATGAAAGAATAAGGACCAAGGCAGAAAGGGATGAGAATGGTACATTCTGAGTGGATAAAGTAGGTTTGTAGCTGGGCATGGTGGTGCCACCTTTAATCCCAGGACTAGGGAGGCAGATCTGAGTTTGAGGCCAGCCTGGTCTACAGGCAACACAGGACTACACAGTAAGACGGTGGTTAAGAGCATTCGCTGCGCTTCCAGAGGACCTGAGTTCAATTCTCATCACGTGGGGCAGGCGTGGGGAACAAAGAGGAGGAGGAGGAGAAGGAGGGGGAGGGAGAAGGGGAGGGGTAGGGAGGGGGAGGGGGAGAAGGGGGAGGAAGAGAGAGAGAGAGAAAGAGAGGGGGAGAGAGAGAGAGAAGAGAAGAGAAGAAAGAGAAGAGAAGAGAAGAGAAGAGAGATTGAAATTTCCAGGTTTCCATAATAGGGAAAGGTTTTGTTGCAACTGAAGGAGCACAGGCTGCTCTGGTTGCTCTTTTTTTTTTTTTTTTTTTTTTTTTTTGTTTTTCTTTTAAAGGTCCTTTGTTCATTCCCCGCAGCTACATGGTGGCTGGTAACCATTTATAATGAGATCTGGTGTCCTCTTCTGGTGTGCAGGCATACATGTAGGCCAAACACTGTATACATGATAAATAAATAATTTTTTTTAATGGAAAGATTTTGTTGAAGTTTGATTTCCCCATGCCTCTGTTCCTGCCCCGAGTAAAAGCCAAACCCACTATCCTCTGAAATCTTCCTCTAGGAGATTTCTAAAAGAGCGTTCAAATTTAACAAAGTTTCTCATAATTTCAGAACAAAGCTGAGAAAAAAATTTTAATATAAAATGAATTTCATAGTTAATATATTCTAGGAAGTAATGGTTTTTCTGGTGAAGTCCCACTTTATAAGGCTCAAATTTAAGCAAGATAAAATTTTGGCTTTTTTTTTGTTGTCGTTGTTGGGGTTTTTTTGTTTGTTTGTTTGTTTTAGGACAGGGTCTTGCTATGTAACCCTTACTGACAGACATTCACCTGCCTCTGACTCATAAGTACTGGGATTAAAGGTGTGTGCCATCACACCTTCACACCCAATCAGGTTTGGCCTTTTCCACTGATGGACAGTTATCCAAGCTAAACACACTAGTATCACTCAGTGGAGTGGCTCTATCATCATCATCATCATCATCATCATCATTATTATTATTATTATTATTTGGGTGTTTTGCCTTAATGTATGTGCACTAGCCTGTCTTATGTCAAGTTCACACAAACTAGAGTATGTGAAAGAAGGGAACTTCAGTTGAGAGAATGACCGGTTTGGGAGACCTGGCTGAATGCACCAAGAAGATCAGAATTGTCAGGAAATAGGGGACCCACTATGGTGCTCCCCTCCAGAAAATGGTGAAGGAAAATGAAATCAGGCAGCAGGCCAAGTACATTTGATCTTTCTATGGTGAGACCAAGATAAAGAGACGAGCCATTAGCGTCTGGCACTGTTGTTCCATTGCTGCGTGAAAACAGCATGAAGCCGGGCTTGCACCTACAAACCGCTCTGCTGCCACTGTCAAGTCCGTTCTCAGAAGACTGAAGGAACTGAAGAAGGACTAGTAGAAGCACTGCCGTTTGAGACTCGCCTTGCCTGCAATTAAATGGGTTCGTTTAGATGGTTTAATTTATGGAGGGGGGCGGTCCATAAGATTCAGCTATAAGACATAGTGATTCGATGAGGCGCCAGCTCATTGTGGATGATGCCATCCGTGGGCTGGTGATCCTGTGAACTATAAGAAAGCAGGCTGGGCAAATCATGGAGAGCAAGCCAGTAAGCAGCTCCCCTCTGACAGAAGCCATCTAGGAAAGCCTATGGAAAGTGGGTTTCCTGGAGATGACCCACCATTTTGCATAGGTGCAATGGGTGCACTCTGGAAAGGCACAGCCCAGAGTCTTCATCCCAGGATTGCTTCTTGCTGCTGATATATGTCCTTTCCTGTCACTATTACATTGCCTAGTGATTACTGGGCATCAGCCCACCCTACTAGGCAAATCTCCTACAGGTCAACATGAAGATGAGCCTTCATGAATTAACACTATTTAGATGAATTAATTACTTTATAGCATTCCTGATTTGGTTCAAATAATTTTAAGAAGAAAGTTTAAGGAGATGGTTTTAGTTGTTTTGCCAGAGAGATGTAATAAAGTCAGAATCAAGAATAGAATGTGGGGCTGGAGAGATGGCTCAGCGGTTAAGAGCACTGCCTGCTCCTCTAGAGGTCCTGAGTTCAAATCCCAGCAACCACATGGTGGCTCACAACCATCTGTAATGGGATCCGATGTCCCTTTCTGATGTGTCTGAAGACAGTGACAGTGTATGCACATACATGAAATAAATAAAATCTTAAAAAAAAAAAAAAATAGAATGTGCCGGGCTGGGGATTTAGCTCAGTGGTAGAGCGCTTGCCTAGGAAGTGCAAGGCCCTGGGTTCGGTCCCCAGCTCTGAAAAAAAAACAAAAAAAAAAAATAGAATGTGCCTCATCCTCAGAGAATAGTAAGTAAAGACTACATAATAAGGAATGCAGTGAACTTCCATAAATTACACGAAGAAGAGAAAAGGGCTTGGGGCAGATTTGTGATCAAGGAAAAATATTCATTCAATGTCAGATCCGAGGATGAAGCCACAGGTATGCGTTATGATAAAGCAAGACCATATGAAACTGTTGTTTTGAGCTTATAATGAGCTTAGAAAATAAAACACTGCATTGAACTTACTATCAACATCCTTCTGTAACTCCTCTTTTGTGCAACATTTCATCTACGAAGTAATTTTATAAGGAACTTTGTCTAAGAAGGTATAACAAAGTCAAAGAGAAGAAATAAAGTGTAGCCTTTGGGGCTCAGCCCCATCCACCAAATGTATATGTCTGTCTGCCTACATATATGTGTAAATGTACGTGTGTGTATGCATGAATACTTGTGGGATTGCTGAGACAGGTGGTTGGTCCCAGCCATGGGTGTGCTTGAACTCTCCATTTCTTCTTCTTCTTTTCTCTGGCTCATGAAGAGCTAACGAACTCCAAGCTTCTCCTCTGGCCAGAGAGGGGCTCTTGAGCCAGACAGAAACTAAGCCTTTTTTCTTAATTCCTTGCTGCTATCAGCAGGAGTTAATTGCCAGAAACCAGTGGCTTTTAGCCAAGGAATAACAAGAAAGTTAGATTGCTAGAAGCCCTCAGCTTCTGGCCCCCAGAATAGGAAGAGAGCATTACGAGGCCAGAGATCATCTGCCTTTGACTGGCCCCTGGCACCCCTCCATGATCTCTGCATCAGCCCCTGCCTCCAGGTTCCTGCCCTGCTTGAGTTCCTGTCCTGACTTCCTTCAATGATGAAAAGTGATGTGGAAGTGTGAGCTGACTAAACCCTGTTCTCCCCCACTCGCTTTATGGCCATGGTGCGTCATCACAGCCATAGAAACCCTTAGTTGGCATGTCTGTGCACCCCTTGCATGCCTGGTACCTGTAGAGGCCAGAAAATGATAGCAGATCCCTTTGAATTGGAGTTACAATGGGAGTGTGAGCTGCTATGTGGGAATCAAACCTGAAAGAGCAGCCAGAATTGTTAAAGGATGAACCCAGTGGCGTTGTTTTTGCTTTGGAAAATTAATGATAATACTAACATTTTCTGTTCATTTATTAGATGCCAAGCATAACGCTCAGCCATTCAATTATGTATTGTTTAATATATCTGGCAGGGTTGTTTGTTACAATGAATTTTGATCACGTTCAGAACCTCCAACTCCTCAATTCCTCCTAGATCTACCTCTGTACACCCCAACTTCATGCTTTTGTTTTTTAAAGACAGGGTCTCCCTTTGTATCCCTGACTTGCCTAGAACTTGAACTCACAGAGATTTTCCTGCCTCCGTCTCTAGGTTACAGAGATTAAAGGTGTGCACCACCTTGTCCAGTTCCTTTGTTGTAGTTTTGGTTTCGTTTTTTTGAGGCAGGATCTCTTTCTAGCTCTAGCTGTGGGGAGTTTGTAAATCAGGCTGTCCTTGAACTCACAGAGATCTGTCTGCCTCTGCCTCCCAAGTGCTGGGATTAAAGTCACGGGCCACTGCCACTAGTTGCTTAACTTGAAGTTAATAAGCCATTAGCTTCAGTTCGTGCTGTTCTTTATATTTCTGGATGTGGAGCCCTCTATTAGAGCATAGTGTTGCTTTTTTTTTTTTTAAAGATTTATTCATTTATTATATATAAGTACCCTGTCTTCAGATGTACCAGAAGAGGGCATCGGATCTCTTTACAGATGGTTGTGAGCCACCATGTGGTTGCTGGGAATTGGACTCATGACCTCTGGAAGAGCAGTGGGTGCTCTTAACCGCTGAGCCATCTCTCCAGTCCCCATAGTGTTGCTTTTTGAGACAAAGTTTCACTCTAGCCCAGACTGGCTCAAACTCTCAAACTCCCCACAACCCTCCTACCTCAGCTTCCTGAGAGCTGGGGTTACAGGTGTGAGCCAAGAAGCCTGATTTGTTGATACATTTTTCTAAGAATCTCATAAGGGTTTTGATGATGATGATGAAGATGATGATGAAGATGATGAAGATGATGATGATGATGATGATGATGATGATGATGATGATGATTGACCAGGCTGTCCTGCACCTCTTCTAATTCTATTTGAAAGGCTGAAACAGGAGAATTACTTGAATCCAGGAGTTTAAGAGTAGTCTGGACAATAGAGTAGGACCCTGCCTCTTGAGAAAAAGAAAGGAGGGTCGTTTAGACTATAGCTTACTTTGGTAATGCGTTTGCCTATCGTGCACAAAGCCCTGGGTTCCGTCCTTGTGGACGCACAGACCTCTAATCTTATCACCCTGGAGTTGGATTCAAGAGGATCAGAAGTTCAAGTTAGTCCTTGGGTACACATTGAGCTTGAGGCCAGTCTGAGGCACCTTGTCTCAAAAAAAAAAAACAAAACAAAACAGGCTGGGCCTGGGCATGGTGCCCATATCTGTAATCTCAACACTTGGGTGGCAGAGGCAGAAAGATCAGGTGCTGAAGACCAGCTTCAGCTACTGACCTGTGTAGCAAGTTTCATGCCAGTCTGGGCTAAATGAAACCCTTTAGAGCAGTGGTCCTCAACCTTCCTAATGCTTGCTGGGATTAAAGGTATGTGCCACCAACCCCTGGGAAGGGGATTTTTCTTTTAAATGCTAATAAAAATATTCTCAAGGTGAGAAAGAGGAAGGGAGAGAGAGAGAGAGAGAGAGAGAGAGAGAGAGAGAGAGAGAGAGAGAACAACCAACCAACAAAAAAGGAAAGCACTTTTTAAAAAAAAGTTTGAAGTATGTGGTCATTACACCCATTTTTCAGATGAGAAATAGAGTCCAGAGAAGCTGTTAGTTGGCAGCATACATTTGAGGTCTGAAGAACTAGTCCTAAAACCATGTTCTTGACCAGTCCACAGCCCTCTAATCCCTGTGAGCACTCTGCTGCCCCAAGTGTGTGTGTGTGTGTGTGTGTGTGTGTGTGTGTGCACGTGCACACATGCACGTGCACACATGCACGTGTATGTCCATTTCTCAGGGAAGAATACCATGACTTTATCTTTTCTGTTTGTTTCTTCGAGACACAGAGTCTCTGGTAGCATAGGATGACCTTGACTTTGCCTATGATGGAGACTGCGTTTGAACTTCTGATCCTGCCTGAGCTTCCTGAGTGAGGGGATGATAGCCATCAGCCACCACACACCACAGCACACTTCCCTCATTTTTTAAAATTACTGTCTGCCGGGTGTACACCTTTAACTCTAGCATTTAAGAGGCAGAGGCAAGTGGATCTCTGTGAGTTCGAGGCCAGGTTGGTCTACAGAGTGAGTTCCCAGACAGCTAGAGCCATAAAATGGGATCTTGTCAACAAGAAAGAAAGAAAGAAAGAAAGAAAGAAAGAAAGAAAGAAAGAAAGAAAGAAAGGAAGGAAGGAAGGAAGAAAGAAAGAAAGGAAGGAAGGAAGGAAGGAAGAAGAGGGGGCACAACAAAGTTAGTAAAGGTGTTTATGGTACAAGCCTTATTACCTGAGTTTACCTCCAGAACTCACAGGAAGAAGAGAATTAACCCCAAAAGTTTGACCTATCTTTCTTTCTCTGCTCTCTCTCCTCTCCTCCTCTCCTCTCCCTCCCTCCCTCCTCCTCCTCCTCTCCTCCCTCTCCCCCTCCCTCCCTCCCTCCTCCCTCCTCCTCCTCCTCCTCCTCCTCCTCCTCCTCCTCCTCCTCCTCCTCCTCTCTCTCTCCCTCTCTCACACACACACACACACACTTTTGGAGAAAATGTTTCACTTGGTAGCACAGACTGTCCTGAAACTGACTATGTAAACTAGGCTAGCCTTGAACTCACAGAGATCCACCTGCCTCTGCCTCCTGAGTGTTGGGATTAAAGATGTGCACCACCACGTCTGGCCATAAAAATAATTGAACAAAATTTTTTTAAATGTGGATAAGCCAACCATGGCAGCTCATGCCTAAATCCCAACATTTGGAACACTGAAGCAGAGGATTGCCTTTGCTTTTTTTTTTTTTTTTTTTTTTTTTAAAGATTTATTTTATTTATACAAGTACACTGTCATTCTCTTCAGACACACCAGAAGAGGGCATCAGATCCCATTACAGATGGTTGTGAGCCACCATGTGGTTGCTGGGAATTGAACTCAGGACCTCCGGAAGAGCAGTCAGTGCTCTTAACCTCTGAGCCATCTCTCCAGCCCCGATTGCCTTGCTTTTGAGGCTAGCCTGAACTATACAGTATGCTGACCTAAAAGGGGGGGGAGGCTGAGGATTAAATGAGATAACATACTTGAAAAGTATGTGAAGTATGGTTAAATGTTATACTATAGCTATTTCTTGCAAATAATTGAACCCTCTTAAGATATACTGGGTGTGTAGCACAAGTCTGTGATCCCAGCTCACCCAGGAAGTGGAAGCAGGAGGATCAGGAGTACAAGGTCAGTCATTCTGTGATACATAGTGAGTTTGAGGCCAGCCTGGGCTACATGAGAGGCTGTTTTTAAAAAATTATGTTATTGAGATAAAATTTTTAAATTAAGATGAAATCCACATAAAAATTAACCATTTTAGGGTCTGGAGATGGTTCAGCAGTCCAGAGCCCTAGTTGCTCTTTCAGAGGACCCGTATTTCATTCCCAGCACCCACATAGCTGCTCTTAACCACAAATAACCCCAGTTCTAGCAGATCTGATGCCCTGTTCTAGCCTCTGAGAGCAACAGGCACACACATAGTACACAGACTTAATGTAGGCAAAACACACACACACACACACACACACACACACACATATATATATGGATTTACTTTCATGTGCATTTGGTGTTTTGCCTTCATGTATGTCTGTATGAGGGTATTGAATTCCCTGGAACAGATCCTTACACGTTTATTTTTAAATTAGCTACATTTTAGGGTTAGAGAGATGCCACAGTGATTAAGAGCATTTGCTGCTCTTCCAGAGGACCTGAGTTCAGTTTCTAGAACTCATATTGATAGTTCTAGGGTATCTGATGCCCTCTTCTGGCCTCCAAGAGCATGTGCTCACCTGCACACACACACACACACACACACACACACACACACACACACACACACACACACTGTTTTTTCTCTTTTGGGGGTGTTATAATATAGTCTCCTTCCCTTTCCTCTCTTCAAACTATTCTATATACCCCTCCCTGTTACCTTTAAAAACTTTAGCATTTTTTTTATTAATTGGTATTATTAAATGAGATTAAATGAGGATTAAATGAGATTACATACTTGAAAAGTATGTGAATGGTTAAATGTTATACTATAGTTATATATAACTATAACTATATATATATTCCTAAGTACAACTTGTTCAATCTATATAATGTTACCTGTATGTATGCTTTCAAGGCTGATCATTTGGTATTAGATAAACAGATGGTATACTCTTCCTTGGGGAAGACTATTTCTCCTGATTCCAGTATGTCTTAGTTGCTGTAGTTCTTTGTGTAGGAACACAAAAATTTTTTTAAAAAATACATTTTTAAAGATTTATTTATTTTGTTTATATGAGTACACTGTAGGTGTTTTCAGATACACCAGAAGAGGGCATTAGATCCCATTACAGGTGATTGGGAGATACCATGTGGTTGCTGGGAATTGAACTCAGGACCTCTGGAAGAGCAGTCAGTGCTCTTAACTGCTGAGCCATCTCTCCAGCTCTAAAAATATATTTTTACAGAAGTGGAGAGCTGGCTCAGCAGTTAAGATCATTCACTGCTTGTACAGAGGACCTGGGTTCACTTTCCAGCACCTACATGCTACATACATACACTTAGCTATACATACAAGCATGTAAAATAAAACAAATTTTTAAAAATAGTTTTGGATTCAGGAGAGACGGTTCCACAGTTAAGAGTACTTGTTCTTGGGGTTGGGGGTTTAGCTCAGTGGTAGAGCGCTTGCCTAGCAAGCGCAAGGCCCTGGGTTCGGTCCCCAGCTCCGAAAAAAAAGAGAGAGAAAAAAAAAGAGTACTTGTTCTTTCCAGAGAATCTGGGGTCGATTCCCAGATGGTTCACAACTGTCTGTAATTACAGTTCCAGGATGCACATGACACCCAGGCATACATGGGAGCAAAAGAATCACACACATATAATAAACAAACAAACAAACAAATAAATAAGCAAGCAAACCTAATATAAATATTTAGAAATCATTTTAAAATGTTCAATTCAGAAGTTGTTGATATTTGTGGTGTTGTGCAACCATTCCTCTCTATTTCCAAAATGCTTTTATCATTCCCAAAGAAAATCAGTTGTTCCTGAGTCCCCCTCTCCAGTAAGCACCACCAACCACCAAACTGCTTCCTCTCTGCATTTAAAGGCAATTAAACAAGTCTTCTTTTACACTTTGTGTGCATGTACGTGCATGGATATACATGTGACAGAGCATCTTCAGCACGTGGGCTGACCTAGAACTGACTCTATAGCTCCAATTGGCTTTTTAACTTATGATCCTCTTAGCTGGGAGGACTTGAAAGAAGTTGTGGGAGGTCTCCCAGTTTCTCTGCATCGCCACATACTCTTAGTCACTGCAGTTTCTGATGTTTGTTTGTTTTTGTATTTTGTACAACAGTTCTCACGGGGATAAAGTGGTGTCTCATTGTGGTTTGATCTGCATTTTCCACATGACTAATGCTTTAGCATCTTCTCTGTATTCTTGTTGTTCACTCACATATCTTCCGGAAGAACAGCGTACACAAGTCCTTAGCTCATTTTTAGGTTAAGTTGTTTTTTTCTTGTTGTGTTATAAGAATTGGAGTGAACTGAGTGGTCACCCTCAGTTGGGGGGGGGTAGAGGAGGACCTGGACAGACGATTAAGAGCACATAATACGGGGTTGGGGATTTAGCTCAGTGGTAGAGTGCTTGCCTAGGAAGCGCAAGGCCCTGGGTTCGATCCCCAGCTCTGGAAAAAAAGAACCAAAAAAAAAAAAAAAAGCACATAATACTCTTGAAGAGGACTCCAGTGAGTTCGATTCCAGGTACCTATATCTATGGCTTACAACTACCTCAAACTCAACTACAGCTTCAGGGGATGCAACACTTCCGGACTCTGCAGACACTTGCATTCACCTGCATAGACACACAGACATCACATACATACGTACACACACACACACACACACACACGCACACACACACCCCTTTTTTAAAAGTTTGTTTTGAAACAGGATCTTTCTTTGTAGTTCTGTCTGGCCTGAATTTGCTATACATCAGACTGGCCTTGAACTCGCAGAGATCCACCTGTCTGTCTCTCAAGTCACCAAGCCCAGCAAGTTATAGGCGATGTCAATGTATTATAGATTTCTGGATGCTAAACCATTACTTGACATATAAATCAGATGCATTTTCTCCTACTTTACAGAGGCTATTATTATTATTATTTTGATATGGGATCTTGTTATATTGCCTAGACAAATTTTTAATTTTCAGTTTTCCTGTCTGTCAGCCTTCCAAATAGCTGGAATTGCACCACAGCACAGTTTTTTTCTGGGAGGGGGTTTGTTTGTTTTTTTTTGAGACAGTTTCTTTGTGTAGCTTTGACTGTCCTGCAACTCACTCAATACACCAGACTGGCTTGAACTCATGGAGATGCATCTGCCTCGGCCTCCCAAGTGCTGGGATTAACGGTGTGCACCACCACAGCTTGGGTCACGGCAGTGGTTTTTAAGGTGGTGAATGTGACATTCGTACGCAGAAAGGATTGCAAGAGATGTAGAATACAGAAAGGCCATGGTTTTTCGGTTTACAGTCAGAATAATGCAGTCAGAAAACATACAATTAAACACAATATAGTCAGAAAACGCCCCCAGAGAACAGTGCACTGCGGATAAAACTGGAAGAGCAAATGGTGCTAGGTTAGGTCAGCCGTTAGTGGAAATGGCAGGTGATCTAATGTAGTTCCAGGAAAGCATAATTCCGTCAATGTATCTGTACTCTAGCAACCTAATCACTTAAAGTGAAATAGCTACAGCCTAAATGCAACCAAGTTCTAACACAGTCAATTACAGTAGCATGGCTGAAGGGGATATAAACAGAAGCAATTACATTAACTTGGCTAGAGCTGAAACCCAATCAACTGAATTGTGCCTTGTCTTCACAGAAAGGGGAGTCGCTGCCTTCAAAGAATCCACACCACCATGATCTATTCTTCCAGTGATGTTTTGAGAAAAAAAAAGTTCTCTGCTTGGCCAACATGAATGAATGTCTGCTATCTTTACTAAGGTAACAGACGCAGGCTCATTACTCATGAAAATTATAGCCAGTTCTTCTTGTTCACAGAGCAACCTTTCTAATTATCATTTGCCTTCTGAAGTAGCCAACTACTAGAATTAGGCAATAGAATTGTCCTCTATGGGCACTAGCACATACCTGAACATACACACACAGAGGCACACACACACACACACACACACACACACACACACACACACACACACACACAAACGCACGCACACACACACACACACACAACTAAAAATAATAAAAATAAATCTTTAAAAATAAAGCTTACGGGCTGGAGAGATGGTCCTCAGCTCCGGGGGGTGGGGAGGGTGGGGGGAAGGAGTGAAACCCGGGTCACAAAGATATGAATCTCTTAAAGGGGTTGACCCCAAGTTCCTGAGGAACATGTACTTTGCCAAGAAGCACAACAAGAAAGAACTGAAAAAGATGCAGGCCAGCAATGCAAAGGCAGTAAATGCTAGAACAGAGGCCATCAAGGCCCTGGTGAAGCCTCAGGCCATCAAGCCCAAGATGCCAAAGGGCCCCAGCGGCAAACTCAGCTGTCTGGCTTTCATTGCTCACCCCAAGTTTGGGAAGAGGATTCGAAGCTACATGACCAAGGGTTGTAGGCTCTGCCAACCAAAGCCTAAGGCTCAAACCAAGGCAGAGGCCACAGCTCCAGCTAAGGCCCAGGCTTCAGCTCCAACCCAGGCTCCCAAGGATGCCCAGGCCCCTGTAAGGGCCCCATAGAAAAGGTTCCTGCCAATGTGAGGACAGAGGGACAGCTGTGACACACCTACCCACACACTATTTGCAGATGACCAGCGTCCTATGCTGTTTTTACAAATAAATCTGAGACAAGGGGAAAAAAAGGAAAACAAAACAAACAAACAAACAAGCTGTCTTCAGACATACCAGAAGAGGCCATCAGATCTCATTACAGATGGTTGTGAGCCACCATGTGGTTGCTGGGATTTGAACTCAGGACCTCGGGAAGAACAGTCGATGCTCTTAACCACTGAGCCATCTCTCCAGCCCACAAACAAACAAGCAACCCTAATTGGATTCCCAGAACGGCCATCAGGTTGCTCAGAAACCACCTGTACCTCCAGTTCCAGGATATTTGGCATCTCTAGCATCTATGGGCACTAGCACATACCTGAACATACACACACAGAGGCACACACACACACACACACACACACACACACACACACACACACACAAACGCACGCACACACACACACACACAACTAAAAATAATAAAAATAAATCTTTAAAAATAAAGCTTACGGGCTGGAGAGATGGCTCAGCGGTTAAGAGCACCCGACTGCTCTACCAGAGGTCATGAGTTCAATTCCCAGCAACCACATGGTGGCTCACAACCATCTGTAAAGAGTTCCGCCGGTTGTGGTGGCGCACACCGGTAGGATTTGCTGAAGGAGGCAGAGGCAGGAGGATCACGAGTTCGAGGCCAGCCTGGGCTACACATTTTAGGGGTTGGGGATTTGGCTCAGTGGTAGAGCGCTTGCCTAGAAAGCGCAAGGTCCTGGGTTCGGTCCCCAGCCCCGAAAAAAAGAGAAAAAAAAAGAGTTCCGATGCCCTCTTCTGGTGTATCTGAAGACAGCTACAGTGTACTTATATATAATAAATAAATAAATCTTTAAAAAAAATAAAATAAAGCTTACAGGGGCTAGAGAGATGGCTCAGCAGTTAAGAGCACTGACTGTTCTTCCAGAGGTTCTGAGTTCAAATCCCAGCAACCACATGGTGGCTCACAACCACCTGTAGTGAGATCGGATACCCTCTTCTGGTGTGTCTGAAAATAGCTACAGTTATAAATAAAATAAAATAATAAAAAAAATAAAGCTTACATATCAAATCACTAAATTTAAAGGTGTGTGTGTGTGTGTGTGTATGTGTGTATGAGAGAGAGAGAGAGAGAGAGAGAGAGAGAGAGAGAGAGAGAGAGAGAGGAGAGAACCTAGGTTCTCAAGCATAATAAGCAAGTAAGTACCCTGCCAATGAGTTACTCCCAAATCCTCTTCCTACCTTCCACTTTTTATTTTGAGATAGGGTCTGCCCAGGCTAGGCTTATATCATTCTATAGTCAAAAAGACCAATGGATATATATGACCAAACTGAAATAGCCAGGAAACGTGGCTTGACACAGGCACTTGACACAGGCCTTGGGGAGTAGATCACGGGACCAGCGTTACTAGACTTTCAGTAATAGACACTGTACATTGCCTCATCTGATCCCACACATCCTCTGACGGAAGCTTAGTGCTCCCCATTTACCGAGAAGAAACTGAAACTCGGGGAAGTCAAACAATTTGCTCAGGTTCACTCTGCCGGCCAGGAGTTAGGCTGAGGCTCAAACCCAGATTTTTCATCTGTTCTGACTGGAACAGCCAAGGAGGGCATTCTGAGTTAGATAAGCAGCAGGGGCAATCATAGGAGGCTGGGATGCAGGATGCTTCTGAAAGGAGTAAGTAAATAGCTCGGCACCCACCCTTCCAATCTGAGGGTGGGATGTCCTCAGTGGTTCTACCCCTTGAAGAGGATTGCAACAGTTGGGTAGTGTAGGAATTCTGGGGTTGCTAGAAGGTGACTGAAGCCCATAAGACATTGTGGCCAGCATGAGCTCCTCCCAACAGTGTTGGTACGGGAGAGCCATGGCCTAAGGCTAGTTCCTGGAAGTCTAGCTACCAACACTGTATCTGGGTTCCTTGCAGAACCAAGCTGCCTCCTGGCTTCAGCTGTCTCAAATATTTTTTTACCAGTGTGGCCTCCAGACAGGGAATTCTGATGCCCCAAAAGGCTATGACCTCCTGATACTTAAGCGCTCATTAGGAAATAGATAGTAATCAGCTATTTTGTTTATTTTTTTTTACTAATTAGCTTAATTAATTTAAGGAAGGAAGACAGCAAAAGCACGAGGCTGTTGGACACATTGGGTCTGTGGTCAGGAAGCAGAGATGAACTATTTTATTTTATTAATATATTTATTTTATTTTATTTGCAGTACTGTGGCTCACACCTACGGCTTTGAACATGCTAGGCAAGAGCTTTGCTACTGAGCTAATACACACTTAGCCCTACACTCATTTAATACTCACCCTGCTAAAGAATATTTTAATGACAATATCTCCATTTTTTTTTTCAGGTAAAATGTAAGGCTCAGAAAGGTTGTGTTCCCCCCCCCGGGGGCCACACAGCTAATAATAAACTCCAATAATAAACGCCAAGACTGAAACACAGGTTAGAATAAGATTCAATATCTAGGAGAAAAGCAAAGGAGGGGGGAGGGGATGGCAGAATCAAGATTTGGTCCTCAACTAGGCGTGGTAAGTGAAGCCAGCAATCCTAGCACTGAGAAAGCTGAGGCAGGAACAGTACTGAGAGTTCATGGCCAGCCTGGGCTACATAGTGAGTTCCAGGTCAAGGCTACAAAGTAAGACAATGTGTTTTTTTTGTTTTTTTGTTTGTTTGTATGTTGTTTTAAAGGAAGAAGGAGAAAGGAAGGAAGTAAAGAAGAAAAAAGAAAGAAAAAAGGAAAGGTAACGAAAGAAAGCAGCAAGCAAGCAAGAAGAAAAGCTAATCCTTGATGTATTAGGTGCTAGGACACTTAACGTTTTTCTCCTAGATCTATTTGGAGTGGAGCTCGAAAGTGTTTTTGTTTTGTTTTGTTTTGTTCTGTTTTGTTTTGTTTCTGGGATTTTCTAACTCTGGGCTCCGTGAGCAAGACTCAACTCTTAGCCGCCAGAGTCCAGGGAAACTGACGCCCACTCAATTCGCTGGGAAGCCTCCCGCTGTTTTAGCCTTAGCGTGTAGCATGCCTTCCCCTTCACAGTCCTCTGAGAATTCTTATTTGAGGGAAAGGGACCTCCTCTCGAAATTGGGAAAATCCTATCCTCTCTTAAACTGGAACACAAGGAAAAGAACCGATGACTCTGGAGACCTGACTCCACTATCTAGTATCAGTTTATATTTTATACCCAACTCCCGACTTCATAAGGGGAGCGTGAGTATTCCCGGGTCCCTGGCGTCCTTCACCACCTCCCCCATCCGGGGCAACCGCCCAGCTCTGCTGCTTAGGATAACACCCAGCCCTCCCCCTATCCCCACTGTGGCTGCCTCCCCCTTCCGTCTGTTGAGAGAGGAAGCCAGGGGGTGGCGGGTGCAATGCTGCGGGGCACTGATAAAAGGCCAGTACTATCCCCGCCCTCTGGGGCCACTGCGGTCACACCAGTAGGCAATCCAGCAAGGCAGCCAGTTCCCTGTGGGACCCATGGCCCTCCCCTGGTTCCACCTCTACCCACCCCGCCCTGCTCACCCTTCTCGGGAAGCTGGTTGCATAACCCAGTGGGGTGTTTGGCAACATTGCTTGTGGCTTGACCTGATGCTGCTGGTGGTGTGCACATACATAGTGGGGGTGGATTGGACTGGAGTGACAGATTAACTATTTAGGGGTTGGGTGAGCAGCAAAAGTGGAAAATGCTAATATAATAAAGCTATGTGGCCTCTCTTCTATCTGTATTCTGCCTCTCCTACCTTTGTTAAAGTGGAAGAATTCTGGAGACAGGAAAATCTTAGTCATTGTCACTTGGCCAAGTCTATGCAATCCACTCAGGTGGCACTCCCCTAACACCCTGCAGATTGTAAGTCAAGCCAAAGAGGCATTGTTGCCGGGCATTGACTGCGGACATGCAGATCTGGCAGAAGGGGACTAAGGGAATCAATCCCCTTCTCCCTGGGGTGACTTGAGAGGGGAGAACACAGCCCAGAAACCACAGGACAGAGCTCTGCCTAGGGAGGGGGGTGAGGTGAAGTGGGTGGTAGTGCCTCAGGGGCTACTTACTTAGCTCATTATACCTGGCCACATCCCAGCAAGTAAAGGACTTCAAATACTTCTAGGAGTGTCTGCAGGAGAGAATACATGCTCCCTAATTTGATTCTCAGAGAGCCTTGCTCTTCAGCCCCTGGTAAAGTACACAAGCTTCCTTATCCCAGATTCCAGGACCTAAGAAAATGTTTGTCACTAGGTGATATCCCCAGCTCCCGGGGGGGGGGGGTGTTTAGGCTTATCACCTACTTGTCACCTCAAGCCCACTCTAGAAACTTCTGTATTTTATGCTTCAGTGTACCCACACCTTTGCCAGAATACTCTTCTTTTTTCTCCACATCCCAGATCCACTGGAACACCTTGCTTGAATTTCACCAACTAGGATTAACTTCTTTCATTGAATAGTGCTATGCCTAGACTTTTTGTGTTGTTTTGTTTTTGAGACAGGGTCTTCCATGTATCCCTGGCTGGCCTGGAACTTACTTTATATTACTGTATAGATCAGACAAGCCTGGAGTAGTGGTTTTGTTTTTTTTTTTTTTTCTTGTCTTTGTTCCATGAATGCTTTTTTTCTTTTTTCTTTTTTCTTTTTTTAGGAGCTGGGGACCGAACCCAGGGCCTTGTGCTTGCTAGGCAAGTGCTCTACCACTGAGCTAAATCCCCAACCCCTACTTTTTTTCTTTTTTAAACAGTGTTTCATTATGTATCACATGTTGTCCTGGAATTTACTATGTAACCCAGGGTAGCTTTAAAAAAATCTTTGACTTTCTGCCTCAGTCTCCCAAGTACTGGATTTTTAGGCATGTGTCATCATGTACACTGGCTATAGTTCTGACTGTGTGTGAGAATACGGACTGTCTTAGTCATATTTGTTTCTGGAGTAGAAAATAAGTATCTCTTTAAATAATTATTTATGTATATGAGTACACTGTAGCTGTCTTCAGACACACCAGAAGAGGGCATCAGATCCCATTTCAGATGGTTGTGAGCCACCATGTGGTTGCTGGGAATTGAACTCAGGACCTCTGGAGGAGCAGTCAGTGCTCTTAGCCACTGAACCATCTTCCCAGCCCCCGAAAATAAATATTTTTGAATGAATGAAAGCTAAGGTCTATGTTGTGTATAGATGTATCTGAAATTCCACACACTCTGTTCACAGATTATCTGTAACCTGATATTATATAATCAACTGCATGTGTGACTATTACTATCTTTTATTCCCTATGAGGACCCAGATAAGTATGCAAGGGCATGCATGTGACCTAGATCCAGTCCCACACTAGGCCCCAAGCCCACATCCAGCATGCAGTAAAGTCACTGGATTGCCTCCTGTCCCACATAAACCATACAGGTGTGTGTGTGTGTGTGTGTGTGTGTGTGTGTGTGTGTGTGTGTGTGTGTGTGTGTGTGTGTGTGTGTGTGTGAGATCAGGTTGGAATGGGAAGTACTCAGCCTTGGGTCTGGCTGAGTGTGAGCAATCTCATCGATGTTAGCTTGATGGGAGAGGTTCTTTGTGGTATCAACACAGTCCTTACTTGCTTGACCGTGTTGCCAGGTTGTAGAGGATAGCGGGGAGAACTAGAGTGGTAAAAGAAGACGGTTTTGTGATGGAAGGGTTGGAAGGCTCCCAGCAGCTGTAGTTCGTGTTCAGGACAGAATACTCCCACTATTCTAACCACAAGCATAATCCTATCCAAAGGGCTAGCAGAATGACACCTCTAACTTGGGGTAGGACTCATCTGATTCCTGTCTATCTTATTATTTTGTTTTTCAGAGGCAGGGTCCCATGCACTTCAGGCTGGCCTCAAACTCCCTATCTAGGCAACGTTGACCTTGAACTGATATTTCCTCCACCTCCTGAGTACAGGGGTTCTAGGTCTTTTGCCAAATACTCAGCTTTCTTTCTGGCCTCAAAATGTTTCCAAATTTACTTGAATATCAGTGAGAAAAAGTGTAAACTGTATTAATCAGAACCAAAGTTAGGTAGACCAAAAAGACATGTTGCTTTGACCTGGAGCAAACACAATGAGTACTCCTATAACTCCAGCACAGGGAAAGCAGAACGACGAGAGAATTCTGGGAAGGCACAGTAGTCTGATACAGAGCTGTTGTGTACCTGGAGATGAATCTGATGTATGTATGTATCCTGGCCTGCAAGAAAGAAAAGATCCCTTTTAGGGAGACTATTAACCAACAGGACAGCCTACCACTTAAGGACCCTCACACCCCATACACGTTGGCAATCCATCAATCAATCAACCAATAAATAGATGGCCAAAAAAGAATCCTTTGTCCTATAGCATCTGAGGTAGGGTTTGGGGAGGGGTGTACACATAAAAGAATACCTCTAAGCAGCTAGCAGCCTCTCATCCCCAAAATAGCTTCCTTGGAGCCCAGGCTTTCTAGAAGTGAAGGCTGTTGCCCCAAGCAAATTGGACTCAGATACTTGTCCTTACTGCCTGCTGTCTTTTGCCTTGCTATGACTCAGTTTCCCTGTCTTTAAGAAACACCACCTGAAAGAAAGAGGAGGCTGCTGACCGTGTTTAAGCTTAGGAGTCACTTGTGAGTGGACCATCGGCTGTGAAAGAACAGGGAATGCACTGTCCTGAATCAGCTGGAGAGGGTCGGGAGCCTGTGAACCCCGGGTGCCCCCGCCGCCATTGAGAGGCGGGGGCGGGGTGCAGGCAGAAACCACACCGGGCTCAAGTTTCTTCTCTTGGCCAGAAGGGGCAGGAGGAGAGGAGGGCCACGGGGAAAAGGGAAGGGTTGGAGGAAGCACTGCTAACTCTGACCGAGGGCTTCGGAGAGACCGCCGGTGCGCCCGCTTCTACCCCGGCCAACCGGTGCTCCGCGCCCAGCCATGGCCCGGGGGCGGGGCTCGGCCCTCAATAGTGCTCAGAGGCAGCGCTCAGCGCCCAGGAGGTGTCAGCTCTGACCCAGCCTCTCAGGGACACTACCCGCAGCCTCATCTCTCTTCTCGCCGGGCTTGGAATCTGCCACAGGTGCCTAAAAGGCGAGTCTGGAGGGAGACTTTAGTGGGCTCTGGGGAGGTCAGGCTGGGCAGGTGGAGGAGGTACCGGGAGGAATACCTAACTTTCTGTCTGGATGTTTCTAAGACATCTTCCTAGACTGTCCCTGGTGTAGGAAATTGATACGTTTGGAGTAATACGACTTGGAGATACTTTGGAGACACTTTTAGATAACTTCCTGGCTGTTCTTGAATCCTTGGGGTGGGAGGGAGGTTGTAGATGGGGACCACACAGTGTTTTACTAAAAAACACCCTGGAGGAGCAAGGGAGTGACCAGGAGGAACCCTTCATTTGGCCTGCTGACTTGGGGAGCTCGTAGGCTCCAGTAATAAGGTACCCCCCCCCCGTACAGAATACCTCACGGTATTCTGTAGCCCCAACCATCCGAGATTTGTGGGAAGCAAAGGGGCGGTAGTTATTGGATGTCTGAACTTCCGAAGAGCCTAGCTATAGCAAGGGTAGTTGGCCGAGTTCCCCCCGGTTGCCTCTCCTCTACAGTCCTAAGCTGGACCTGCAAAGAGGAGGGCATTCAGTCTCAGTACAGATGCTTCTATGGAAATTCTTGGCTGCTAGTAGCAGGAGGTTGAGATGCTGTGGAAGAGAAAGAGAGCTACCAGATCTGTGGACTGCGGCCTCTACTTATTACTTCCTACGAGCCAGGGTTCTAGGGATAATGTCACAGGAGAGCAGAAGAAATTTGTCCCCTTTTCCTTGTTCCCTAGCATCATGTTGAGTCGTATATGCTCCCAGGGGACTAAGCCTTTATGGCTCAAATCTTCGTTCTATTGGCTTCTCTATTTCGCTTTTGTGTGCCTCTCCCCTTTGAGAAAGTCTCCCTAATCTTTGTAACGAGGTTGCTTACCTTCTAATCTACACACCAAGCTTTACTCATATCTCCCCAATCCTTCCTTTGTCTGTGTTGACACCAAGAGAGATGGAGTAACCTAATCAGCCTTAATACAGTACCCCAAGGCAAGCTCCCTGTCAAAGAAGTTCAAAGTCTTGGACCAGCAGTGGAAGCTAGACTGTCTTCTTCTCCTACCTCTGCAAATGATCCTGTGTCCCTAGAACATTTCATAACCTGTGAAGTCTTAAGGGTCATAAAAAGATCTTTGGAAGATTCCAAGGATGTAGCTTGGTGGTAGAGTGTTGGCATGGTATGTTCAAGGTTCTGGGTTGGTCTGGAAGGAGGGGAGGAGGAAGGGAGGGAGGAAGAGAGGGGAGAGTGGGTAGGTGAAAAGGAAGAATGGAGGTTTCTGCAGTTGGCTCAAGTTCTACCAGATCTACAGTGTAGAGGACTAAAGAGAATAACCAGCCCGGCAGATTCAGTGTTTGTATGGCCTGAAGAGGAAGGCCAAAGTGTAAAACAAGAGCAGCTTTTGCTAACGAGCCCCTGGAAACCTAGCTCACATTTCCTGTCTCTTTTCGCTATCATCTCTGGTATTCTATTTGTCTGGCTTCTAGTCAGTCCTACTGGCTGCAAGCTTGCTGATTCTCTGAAAGGCAGGCTCCCAAGACCTAAAGGGCCTGTGCCTGGTGCAAGCCAATGGTCTGGTGGTTTCCTTTATGAACTTCTGCCCAGGCTCTAGCCCAGGCTCTAGCTTCTTCCTGCCTCCTCTCTCTCTCTCTCTCTCTCTCCCTCTCTCTCTCTCTCTTAAATCCCAGGAAGAAGAAGAAGACTCACCTTTAGGTCTTCATAGGAAAGGGTTGATAGCTAGGTACCACCTGGAGTCTGACTTTGCCTGGGTTTGCAGCTAAAAGAAGGATATAGACCATTTGCTAGTCCCCTTTCTGACTTTGTGTTCTTTCCTGAAAATTCATCTAGACGTGTGTTTTTTGAGGAGAGACTGGCCTCACCTCTATGTCTAGAGCATTGTTGTTCTTAGGTGCCTGCACATGAAATCAGTTCAGTAGACACAAGGCCTTCAGGAATGGTTTTTATACACTCCAAGTGAATGTGTCTGTCTGACTAGATGCAGCTTGTTCCTTCTCATAGTAGTGGAGTTCTCTAGTCCTGTCTTTATTTAGCTGGAAACTCTGATGCAGTTTGTCCAAGATGCATCTTGAAGACAGGAGAACCTTGCCTTCTGGGGCAAGATCTTTGTAAGGTACCTCAGATTTGGACCCAGGAAGACAGGTGAGACAAAGAGAGGTTGAGTGGGAGAAGAACTATGAGGCAACAGTATAGTCCCTGCCTAACCCCCAAACTCCTTCTTCATTCACTATGCCTTTGGGCAATTTCCGCCAGAACCTGGGTGGGGAGGGTGGAGTTCCGGTGTTGAAATGGCATCCTGGACAGACATAAACACCCCACCCATTCTACCCATTGGTCAAAAGCCTGTGCCTATATCAACTCCCATTTCTGGGGATGGCATTATAGCAAGAGGGTGGAGACAGGGCCTTAGGCAGATCAAATTAAAAAGAGGGAAACTCGGTAGTGGGTATACATTTTGTGGTAGGTCCAAGAGGGGACTACATAACGAATAGCAGGAGGGGCTATCTTTGTGACAGGTGATATAAAGTCATATTTGAGGTTATCCAGCCCCATCCTCTGGTCTTCTGTAAGATGTTTCCTTTTTTTTTTTTTTTTTAAAGATGTATTTATTTATTTTATGTATATGAGTACACTTCAGACATACCAGAAGAGGGCATCAGATCCCATTACAGATGGTTGTGAGCCACCATGGGGTTGCTGGGACTTGAACTCAGGACCTCTGGAAGAGCAGTCAGTGCTCGTAACCGCTGAGCCATCTCTCCAGCCCAAGATGTTTCCTTTATTTATATGGTGTGTAGAGTGGATGTGAATGCATGTATATGCTGTGCTGTGCCTGACCCTGAGAGATCAGGAAAACCTTGCTAAGTAAGTGTACTTGGAATCTATTTGGACACAAAGAAAACAGATTCAGATAGAGATGGGTATTGGGGAATATGGAGGCAGGATGAGGAGATGGATGGACCAAGAGGAGATGGTGAAAACCAGGGTGAGAGTTTGCAATTGTCCAAGCAGTGAGGAATTCCCCCAGTTCAAGTTGGGCTGTCTAACCCCCTGACTTTACTACTGGGAGAACTAACCAGGAGCAGTGAAGTGTCTTACCCAACACCTCACTGCTACTTTGCAGCAGAGCTGAAAGCTAGAACCCAGATTAAAAAGAAGCACAGAGGAGGCAGCACTTGAGAGCCCAAAGAGATATTGAAGAAGAAAAAGAAAGGGGCCTGAGACGCTGTGGGAACTTGCTGAGGTAGACTGCCTATAGTGGCGTGGGTTGTGGATAGCGAGCACCTTGGGAACCAAAGGAGCCTAGAAGGCAGCGAGGGGTGTGATCAGGTTCCAACTTGCCATCTATCAGCGTGGGCTTCAGTGTCTGCCTTCTACCCCCTTACAGGGTCTTTGTGACATCCAGCCTGATAAGCTATGCTTTTTTTTTAAAATGCCAGCACAAGTCTTGACAAGCGCTTGCTAAATCTTTGTCGTGTGTTGACCTTGGAAGAGAAAGGAGCCATGGTTATGTGGGGTGGGACACGACCAAGTGACGTGGTTGGGATACAGGGTAGAGGTCCAGTGTCTCCTGGAGCCCATTCCTCCTCTGCCTCTGCTGCCTGCAGCTGATAAACCCCTTATCTGGCCCAGGCAGGGGAGCCTAAAGTAAGGATGGGAGGAGAGGGAAGGGCTGCTATCACCAGCAGGCTTGGGCCCTATCTCAGGGAAGGGGAGGGGCTGTCTGCCTAATACTTCCCACAACACACTCCTTGAGGATCCTCAAGCTCTCACATCTTGGGAAGAAAGGGCTGAAATACGAGGTGTGGTGACATATGCCTTTAATTCCACCACTTGGGAGGCAGAGGCGGGTGGATTTCTGTGAGCTAGAAGCCAATCTGGTCTACACAGCAAGTTCCAGGACAGCCAGGAATACATAGTGAGACCTTGTTTCAAAAATAAAATAAATAAAGGCTTAGACCTTACACTGAAGACCCAAGAAGAAGACAAGGGTGACTGACTCCTGTTGTTTCCTCCCAGAGTGGAAAACAAAACTTCAATCCTAAAACACCAGAAGGCTGGATTTTGTCTCTGGACAGGAACGCCGTTTTTAGGGAGTAAGAAAAGGCATCTTGCTGAGAAAAAGTAAAGATGCCTACTGTGTGCCCAGAGGACTGACTGTGGTCAGAGCAGGTGAGGTAGAGAGTACACCACTGAAGAAAAGGACATTATAGCTCATAGGGTGGTTGATGGCACCCGTGAACCACTGACAATGCTCCTTTCTTATGGGAATTCTGCATGAGGACAGGACAAACTTTCAACCTGGTAGAAGCAATCCTAATACCTTTCTTCCTTCCACACAGGTTGCGGGAACCTGTGCTTGGGGGAAGCTGGGGCTATCAGCTGGCACAGTAGGATGCCCCCGTGTCCTCCCCAGCCAAACAGAAACAGATTACCACAGCTGCCTACTGGGGAGCTTGGAGAGATGGAACTGACTTGGCAAGAGATCATGTCCATTACTGAGCTGCAGGTGAGTATGGGTGGGCTCTTGCCCGGCCAGAAGCAGAGAGTAGGGGGATAAAGAGGAACACCGGGGGGGTTGTAGGCTTCTGTCCAGCTGCTCTGCTAACATCTCTCGCTACCAGCCTCTGCTCTACTTCTTCTCTCTTTTATCTTCTCCTCTGATCTGACTCTCTTCCAGCTCTGCCCATCTTCCCTCATTACCACCCCTCACCCATAGCAACAAACTCCTTTCCTCCAGGTAGCAGAGCCTTAGTTAAAGGGCCTCAGAAAGGGGAGATAGACTGTGCTGGGGTCCTCTCCTCCTGAATGTTGGACAAAGGGGTGTCTGTTGGTTTAACAATGGTGCCTTTGTCCTCAGCTAGGCTCGAGCAGGATAGCTCTGCTACATAAGTTGGGGGCCTTGTTTGTAATATGTGTTCTCCTCACTGCACCTGGGCCTGGACAGAGGGTTAACCCTCAGCCTGGGCTTTGTGCCTACCTCTGCCTGGTGTCCTCAGGATCTGCCCTTAGACCCTCCTCCCACACACTGGCTCCCTCTGCTGGGCACCCAGGGAATGACAAAGCCCTGAACTTGACCCTTTGACCCTAGATAACCACAGTAGAAGTTCTGAGGATCCATCTTGGATAATAATGACCTTGTCTTCCTGAAGAGAATAAAGGAACAGGAGCCATTTGGCCTAGTAAGGGCTTCTCCTGATAAAGAAGACTCTGTAACCAGTTCAATGTGAGGTTGTCTTCTCTGAGGGTCTCAACAGTGACTTTTATTCCTGCTTTTTTTTTTTTTTTAAATCTTTATTAACTTGAGTATTTCTTATTTACATTTCGATTGTTATTCTCCTTCCCTGTTTCCGGGCTAACATCCCCCTAACCCCATCCCAACTTTTATTCCTGCTTAAACAGCCTTTTCCTCTTCATAACCCCAAACCCCCCTTTCCCCATTTTGATACAGGATTTCTTTGAGTAGTCTCAGTTGTCCTGGAACTCATTCTGTAGACCAGGGTGGCTTTGAACTCAGAGATCTGGTTGTCTCTGTGTCCAGAGTGCTGAGATTAAAGGTGTGTCCCACCATGCCCAGCTTCTTTCTTTTTCCCAGAGTTTCTCTATGTAGTCCTGGTGTTTACTGTATAGTGCAGGCTAGCCTAGAACTCAGATTGCCTTTGCCTCTTGAATGCTGGGATTAAAGGGGTTTACCACCACTGTCCAGCATAGTCTATCTTCTAAGCCTCTTTTTTTTTTCCCTCTCTTTGCAGGGTCTAAACGTTCCAAGTGAGCCATCTTTTGAGCCTCAAGCACCCACCCCATACCCTGGGCCACTGCCACCTCCAACATACTGCCCCTGTTCAATTCATCCAGATGCAGGCTTCACCCTTCCTCCACCACCTTATGAGCTCCCAGCATCCACTCCCCATGCCCCAGACCTCCCATACTCCTATGGCAACATAGCCATACCCGTGTCAAAGCCACTTACCCTTTCAGGCCTGCTCAATGAGCCCCTCCCAGACCCCTTAGCTCTCTTGGACATTGGGCTGCCAGTGGGGCAACCCAAGCCCCAAGAAGATCCAGAATCTGACTCGGGATTATCCCTCAACTACAGCGATGCAGAATCTCTTGAGCTAGAAGGCGCAGAGGCTGGCAGGCGGAGGAGCGAGTATGTGGACATGTACCCGGTGGAGTACCCTTACTCACTTATGCCCAACTCTTTGGCCCATCCCAACTATACTCTTCCGCCCACTGAAACACCCTTGGCCTTAGAGTCATCCTCCGGTCCAGTGCGGGCTAAGCCTGCTGTCCGTGGGGAGGCAGGGAGTCGGGATGAGCGGCGGGCCCTGGCCATGAAGATTCCTTTCCCTACGGACAAGATAGTTAACTTGCCGGTAGATGACTTTAATGAGTTGTTGGCACAGTATCCGCTAACGGAGAGCCAGCTGGCTCTAGTTCGGGACATCCGTCGGCGGGGCAAGAACAAGGTGGCAGCCCAGAACTGTCGCAAGAGAAAACTGGAAACCATTGTGCAGTTGGAGCGAGAGCTGGAGCGGCTGGGCAGTGAAAGGGAGAGGCTCCTCAGAGCCAGAGGGGAGGCTGACCGCACTCTGGAGGTCATGCGCCAACAGCTGACAGAGCTGTACCATGATATTTTCCAGCATCTTCGGGATGAATCTGGCAACAGTTATTCACCAGAGGAATATGTACTGCAACAGGCTGCTGATGGGGCCATCTTTCTGGTACCCCGTGGGACCAAAATGGAGGCCACAGATTGAGCTGGCCTAGAGGGGGTGGACACTGGTGCTAGGAACTCCCCTCATTCCCTTCTGATAAAGGTACTTCCCAATCCCCAATCAAGGCTGAGTTCTCCAGACCAAAAGACCATTTGGAAGTTCAAAGATGTATTTGAGGTTTGCCTGGAGGCCAGGTGAGTGTTGGCTTCTCAGGTCCCCACCTCCACCTCTTGTCCAAGCTTTGGTCCATAAAGAGCTGTGTGGAAATAGCTTCCCATTGTGTCTTCTTTGAGGATCATGAAGCTAAACTGTCTCAGAAACCGCTGTTTATTGGAGATAAGGAAATCCTAAGCTCATTTAAAGCATACATAAAATTAGGGCATGAGCAATTTGACAATCCACCTGCCTTCACAGCAGCTTCCAGAGTCAGGAGCCCAGTGCTTTGAGGAACCCCTGTCCTTGGTGGCCCCCCTATTTCATAAATGCCAAGAGCTGCTGTATCCTCTGTGGAAGTTCTCTGGAAAACACACACACTCCTGATAGATTCACAAACTTTTTCTCCTGCTTACTTTTCACTCTGGGTCTGAGAGGCCAAAGATCTTTTGAAGCCTAAGTGACTGGATTGTAAAGTTTGAACAAGCACTCAAATTGAAGGCATTTCAGTCACACCTTAGTAATGTCCCACATTCAGGCATGCATTGTACCAAAGCCTCAAAACTAGGCAACTGAAAAGGCTACAAACCAATCCTTCTTGGTTAAGACAACTGCTATGTTGGGGTTGGGGGATGCTATCACTACCACCTTTGAGACAGGGTGGACCAAGGTACCCTCCAACTCAAAGATCCATTCACCTGTCTCCAGAGTGCTGGGATTAAAGATACTGGCACCACAATCCAGCCTTTCTCTTATGTGACTCAAAATGTACTACATCCATGCAGGAGCCTGGTTATTGGAGAGGTGTCTGTCTCCTTCAAGTCATAGTGCTGGAATACTCTTTAAACAGGGTCCCACACTAACTCAAGTTGGCCATCTACATGTAGTGGAAAATGACCTTGATTCTCAAATCCTTTCAAATATTAGGATGCTGTGTGGCACACCCAGCTTGAAATCTCCCATATCTTTGCTTTTACCTTGATACACAACTATCAGTTGTGGTGTAAGCCTAGAGCTCTGGAGCTACAGGCAGGGAGATCTAGGCCAGCCAAGACTATAGCGAGACCCTCTCAAAACACTCTTAGGTGTAAACCACACAGACTCCATCCTCTAACTGAAGAAATTAGATGCTTGGGTCAGAGTGCTGGGATTGGAGGCATTTGCCACCCTGACCAGATCACGTCTTTAGATTTTAATGTGGGTTTCAATCTGTGTTAAGGAGTGAAAAGACTCATTGCTGCTGTAAATGCCACAAAGGAAGACAAGAAACAGAGCCAAGTTAATTAAAAAGTTTATTGTAAAAAAAGTAAGCCATTCACAAAATTGAATGATTTTTAGCAGTACAGCTAAAACCCAACTGCATGGCAGTGAGAAGTAGTAGAGTGGCCCAGAATAAAGGCTCTTCTCTTAAGGATGTTCCTGTAAAGGAGAAGAAAGACAGTTATGCAGCTTTACATAGACAGTGGTGGACTCCTAGTTTGTATGTACAGTTCTAACAAATTATCAGTCAAAAACTCACCTTTTAGCCAATAACTTCTGTAGAATGTTTTTTTAACAAATTTTATGACAGCAGTTAAGCCTCATAGCAGATTCCTTCCTAAAAAAGCAAACAACATTTAGAACTAGCCTTTTGTGGGGCCAATTCCCATCATTAAACTAGTCCCACCCCCTCCCATTAACAATCCACCCACCCTCCCACCATTTTGGGGAAATGTATCTAATATTACTTTGAGCCATTGCTTTAAGAAAATGGGTCAAAGGAAGGTTAAATAAAATTAAAGGGCCAAAACATTGTCACAATAGAAATGTATTCATTTCCTTCAAGTAGGATTAATAGGGCATTAATTAAATAAAAACAATTCATCTCCAGAAAAACCAAGTGCAGCTTAACTGGACTAGTTTTGGCTCAATATAATATAATTAAGAGAAATCCAACAGAAAATTGGACTATAATTTACAACTATACGGATGTAAGTAAAATCTGTTCTTACCTAGCAGCATAGCAATAAACCTTTCCTTCTGGCTCTGCCTGCTAGTCCTAAGAGTCAGGTGTGCCTTACTCTCGTCTGCCTCCTTCCTTGCGATGGTCACTCAAACTTCACTCCCTCCTAGCTTTCATGGAGGTGCCGTGGCCTGCCCCTGGCTTATCTGTACTCCACATACCACAAGTGTCTACTCTCAGCTGTAGAGATTCTGAGCTGGAAGCCATTCGCGCTATACTTGCTAGCAGTTCCTAGTAGCTGAACATCTCCTGGATCTTTAAAGGCATTGTCCCGATTCCTGAGGTATCTGCAAACTCCCTCAATAGTTAAGGTTCCACCTGCTATTGCAAACTCAGCCAGTATCATGGAACTACCATCCATGCTTCCCCCACCCCCACCTCCCACCACCCCACTTCCCCCCTCCCCAAAACTTCCAAGCAATATATATATACCCATGAGTAGGAATACACAGTCATCTATGCTACCCCGTACAATGGCACTTAAAAGGGGCACCAAATGGGAAACTTGTAAGAACCTATGCACAAGTAACAATTATCAGATAGTAACTGTTTTGAACTCATTTTCTATACAATTAACACTTGAGGACAGTAGTGTGAAGGAAAACTGCCGTTAATACAAAATTATACATTGTTAATTATATTCGTAACTTAAAATTTCAACGAACTAGAATCACCTTCAGGCACACCCACCCACAACCCAGTTAAAACTGCAGTTTTCCTTCACTACAGCCTGTGATTAGGGCAATTAAGAGTTCTTATAAAGATGCCCCAACACTGCTAATCTCTGGGCTTATAGGTGGCATTAACCAGCAGTTGGCTTCTATGCTGGCAGAGCTTTGAACTTACACTGTGGTAACAAACAATCAACATTTACCAGGGGTATTGGGTAGGGAAAGTCCAAATCTCTGCCAGTCCCAAATCCATACAGTTGTCATTCCATTCAAGAGAATTAAATCGTTTATTGAGTACACATGATAATGGATGATACACAAGCTTCATTCCCATCTGTTATTTTATCTGATACCGTTATTCAATTTTGATATTGCATAGGGTGTGCCAACAACCATTTTATAACCAAATTGTGATCTTGCTTGGATGACCCTTTAAATGGTGAAACTCATTAAGTTACAACAGTAACTGGCAGTTTAGCAACACCAAGGTTTTTGAAGACAATGGCTTCTCCACCCAAGCAACCATAAATAAATTCCAAATGGAATTTGGCACCACCCTGAAGGAATTCTAACTTCACACTGTTGGGGAAGTTTACCAAGATGGCTTCAGAGTAGACTAACTTTACACAGCACATTTAAAAAAAAAAAAAAAAAAAAAAAAAAAAAGACACATTTATTCAGCGTCATGATCAGACTTTTACATTTAGCAATCAACAGCATGGGTGAAAAAGGTCTACAGTAAAACCCTTCGTTGGAATGCTTTACACTTTCCACAGAACAGAAACTAAAATAACCTGTTATACAATTAGTCACAGATACAGTCCTGGAGTTTTTGCCCACACACATGAGTATTGTCTAAAACATGTCTTCTTTGTAGCAGCTAGGCCCTGCCACCACTGTGCTTGGCTGAGTTCACAAATCTGTTGTAACCTGTAGCTTCCCTGTCACTTCTCTGGCTCTCCTCTCCTGCTAAGCTTTGTTTCCTGTTGAACAATATGGAATAAAGTTGTTAATCTAAAACACATTAAGACTCAAGGCTACAATCCAATAGAGCAAGTTGTTTCCCACAAATTTTGCTGAACTGCATATTAACTTAATATCCACCATTTTACTGCAGTTATAATGTTAACTATGTTGCACTGCTCAGCTACATTTGGGTTACTGGGTTCAATTATAGAACACACACAAAGGAGGCACTTACCTGGCTGTAATTAGAACCTCCTGCCACTGCCATAGCTACTGCTGCTGCTGGAACCTCCATAGCCACCTGAAGTATTAAGACAATGCTTTGTTTTAATACTTTGTGCTAACGATTTTGTGGTAATTGTCAACGATTTGTTAAAAAACGTCCCTAGCTTAAATTAAGATGACCTAACAAGGATTACATGACCCTCTTGGTTGATGCCCTTTGAAGGGAGATTTAACTATCAGTCTTTTATTACATCATAATACTATACCTTGGTTTCGTGGTTTAGCAAAGTACTGGCCTCCACCACCATAAGGGCCAGAGCTCCTGCCTCCAAAGTTTCCTCCTTTCATCGGTCCAAAATTTGATGACTGGTTGTTGTAATTGCCAAAATCATTGTAGCTTCCACCACCTCCAAAATTGCTTCCTAAAATGGAAAAGTCTTTGATGACTGACAAGCCAATGTGTTTAGGATCCTGAATCTTTATTATATATACCTTCTGTCAACTTCAAGCCCTTACATTTCATTCTGAGTGAGGCATTCAGTTAATAATCCAGCATTTAAAGAAAATCAACCTAACTAATGACACAATTAAGTTTCTCTCAGTGGCAAGTTAGAATCGAAGGTCTTTGTGTACATATTCTAGGCCAAGACAGACATTTCTTGGATATATCAACTAAATGCCTGAAGTCCCAGCAGAATGTAGACAATCCAGCTATGTCTCTAACTACCTCACGTGGAAGACACTAACCACTCATCCACCTACTCACTTTGGGGGAGGCGGCCCCAGCTTAAAGCCAGGAGGAGGTAGCACAGCAAGCCTATTTGCACGCACCATGCAATGTACCTACAATGCTCTAAGAGCCAGCCGCGAAGTCTGAGACGGGCATAAACCCTGGAAGTCTCATCTAGCTCCGCACCAAGTACCTGCGTCACTGGATACCTACCACTACCACCGCCAAAGCCGCCTCCGCCTCCTCCGTTGTTATAGCTGTCATAGCTGCCACTCCCGCCATAGCCACTGCCCTGGTTTCCATAACCCTGTCCACCACTTCCATAGCCTCTGCTTCCTCCAGAGTAACCAGGGCCGCCTCCTCCATAACCACCTACAAGAATACAAGTCTTCTCAATAAGACAAAAGTATTTAACAAGAAAAATCTACGCAAGTTCAATAGCTAAAGGCTGCTCAGGGCATGCATTTTATGGGGCTGACTGAACTTTGTCATGCACTAGGTTTAGTCTCTAGTAGCCTATTCTAAAGGTAGAGGTCGCCAGAAACCACTCCTTACAGACTCCTTAAGAAACTTACCATCATTGCCAAATCCATTATAGCCATCCCCACTGCCACCATATCCACCACCACCACGGCTGCCACCAAAGCCACCTGGAAGAAACCAAAGCTTTAAACCAGGCTTTGTACGTGAATGAATACTTATCAAATATCAAAACCTAGTGCTGGGGACACAGGGTAGCAATTACTAGTTACAAGTTCTAAAACCAACAAGGAGCCAAACAAAACCATACACACCACGACCACTGAAGTTCCCTCCTCGACCAAAATTGTCATTGCCACCGAAACCACCTCCACGACCACCACCAAAGTTTCCGGAACCACTTCGACCTTAAAAGAAATTTTGGATCATTAGGTTAACCTGTAATAACTAACAGTGTCCCCCTCACCCCAAGTCTAACCAAGCAATAAACACACCTCTCTGGCTGGATGAAGCACTAGCCATCTCTTGTTTCGACAGAGCCTTTCTTACTTCACAGTTGTGGCCATTCACAGTATGGTATTTCTGAACTAAGAGGAAAAATTAAATTCAGGACTTTTTAAAAAACATGTGAACTCCAGAAATCATAAAGGAAAATGTAATCCTCTGATACTTACTAACAATCTTATCCACAGAGTCATGGTCATCAAAGGTGACAAACGCAAATCCCCTCTTTTTTCCACTGCCTCTGTCAGTCATAATTTCAATCACTTCAATTTTCCCATACTGCTCAAAATAATCTCGTAGGTGATGTTCTTCAGTGTCTTCTTTAATACCGCCAACAAAGATCTTCTTCACAGTTAAGTGGGCACCTGGTCTCTGAGAATCCTAAAAGGAAAAATGACTCCAGTTATTTAGTAGCAGCACATTCCTAAATGATTGACACCTGTGGTGGCACATGCCTTTAATTTCACTCAGGAGGGAGGATCTCCCAGTTGAAATCTGCCCCATTACAATCTCAAGTTAAAAAAGAACCAGCTATTAGGAAAAACCACTCACTTCTCTTGACACAGCTCTCTTAGGTTCCACAACTCTTCCATCCACCTTGTGTGGTCTTGCATTCATGGCAGCATCCACTTCCTCCACAGTGGCATACGTGACAAACCCAAAGCCTCTGGATCTTTTGGTGTTTGGATCTCTCATTACCTGTTTAGAGTTAATTCAATCAACACAGTGCCTGATCTGATCGCAAAGCCAAAAGTCATTCCTAGTCAGAGCGTTGCAAACATGAAACTCCATCCAGAGTCAGAAAATAAAAAGCTCTTTACAGATCTTGTTAGCAAAGCTCCACAACGATGATTTTTAGTATCCCATTAATTAACTTCACAAAACATTTAGCTAAGAAGCGTCAAGGTTAAGTCAGAAGAAATAAGGCAGCTCTTCCTTTTGTTTTTTTAAATCTTACCACACAGTCGGTGAGTGTTCCCCATTGCTCAAAATGGCTCCTCAGACTCTCGTCGGTTGTTTCGAAGCTCAGCCCTCCAATGAAGAGCTTCCGCAGCTGTTCCGGTTCCTTGGGGGACTAAAATAAAGTGGAGGAAAGAGGGGGCTTAGTGGAGGGCCTGGAACTTGGGCGAATCAATCAACACCATTCATCAACACACGCCACACTTTTTTATTGTTCTTTATTACTGCACAAGACCACGTGCTCCTTCCTGGGCTTGACTGGGGACTCGAGTTGCACGCGGCGCATGCGTCCTTACTGTTACTTCATACGCACGCGCAACAAAAGACACAGGTTGGTCTGGTCCATCGCCATTAAGACTTAGTATCTCTTTAACAAGAGATCATTAGACCAGACAGGGAAAAACGAAAAAAAGTCCACAAACCCCAGATCGTTAAGTTTAAGAATTCTGCCACAAGGAACAGTGCGTAGAAATTAATGGCTGTCGGATCGCAGCCTCATGGTGACTATGAGGACAAAATGGCGACCTGCATTTTTTAAAGTAGGCCTCAGCAGTAATCGATCAAACACCGAAAGCACGGGAGCCAGCGACAAAACAGGTCACATCCCGCCATATTCAGTAAGTGTGGAAGAAAGCGAAGCTGCAGAGCGCGCTCAACTCACCTCTGACTTAGACATGACGGTAGGATGATGAGAGCGTTCAGCGATGCTTCCTCGCCAGCGTCAAAGAGCAGAAAGGAATAAGATAACGAACGTGTCTGGCAGCCTACCTTCTGCTCTCCCTTTTATCCCGCCTCCTCGCTTTCGGCATTGGTAGACTCCGCCCTTGCTTCAGTCTTATTGGAGATTTGAAATTGTTCCCTCCCACCATTGGCCTGTGAAAACGCCCTGCTAAGAAACGGCATCCGTTTGGGCGTTCTACTCAGTCCCCGCCCCTTTGAGTCATTGATGCCCCAAGGGATCTTTTTCTTAACCACATTGATTGGCTAGCTAGCCAGTAATTTATATTTGAATGTACTCACGTCTTTAAATGTGTTTTATACCTTCCCCACACCCAAATGTTACAAACTCACTCGGCAAAGGACGATACGTTAGAAAGTAGTTCGCCGCGACTATTCCCAGCTATAAAGCGCATGTGTAATAAAAATGGCGAGTTTACGCCGGCGCAGTACGAAGTTCCGCCTGCTGTCTGGAACACGTGAAATGGCGGGCGGGAGAGGGATACGAGGTTCGTAGGCGCCTGCGTAGTGGAGGGACCTGTGTTCTGTTTTGCGCAGGCGTTTTGGGCGGAGAAAAGGTCCAAGCCCGGGATTGGTTGCGCAGGCGCAGGGAAGGATCCGTTTTGGCGGGCGGTTGGCATTGCGCAGAAGGCGGCGGTAGCGGTGGCTTGTGGTGCCGCTTTGCCACAGAGGAACCGTGCAGGCCTTAGTGTGAGTGATCACTTTAGATCCCGGGTAAGTGGCAGAGTCTTGTCTACCCGTACGAGATCTTGAACCTGCTCCAATTGCACCGGTTATTGTACGAAATGAATGGACCGCTGAACTGGGGGGGGGGGACGACGGTGAAGGGGCCGCGACGGGTCGGGCCAGCCAATAGGACAACTGGGGCGGGATGTTTTATCCTTGCAGGTTCGGTGAAGCTGCGTTGCCGAAGCGTTTGACTGGCGAGTGTATAGGCCAATTGGGTCTTCCTATAGCTGCCTACCAACCCGTCCTTGGGCCATCGGAATGTGGGAGGCGGGTTTTTCTTGCCTGAGTTGCGTCTCTCCGAGCCAATGAACCCCAAGCGCGCCATAGGCCGGCCTTCCCCAAGAGGCAGAGGCTGGACTCCAGTGGGGAGCGCGGGAGTCGGTAGGTTAAATTCATATAAAGCAAACCTGGAGCCAGTAGGACAGACTCCTCTCAAAAAATAAAGCTTAGTCTTGCATTTGTGGGGGCGAACATTTAACTAAAATGACTCCTATAATTAAGGCATTCATTCCGTATATTACCTTAAGGAAAACATATGTTTTCTTGTGCCCCTTGACTTTGGCATTTTTCTTGTACTTTTTGGAACAAAAAGTTTCACCCTTCACTTAGACTCTGGAGGACGTGCCTTTATTCTTTGGAAAGAAGAATGTTAAAATTTTAGAGTGAAATGAATACTTTAATGAAAAACATCCAAGAAAAATAGACTTAACCACTACCACCCGTTTCCAGGGCCGCTGTATTTGTACTTGTATCCCTATGAAAGTTTTTGTGAGCTGTATGTCAAAAGTCAAGACGTGTTGCTTCTATGGAAACAGGTCGAGGCCTGTATGTTTGAGGGGTAATTGTCATTAATGAAACAATGAAAACCTTAATAAAAATGGACACATTTGTTTTTTGTTTTCAGTCATTATGTACTTGTGACCACTATTCATGTTTCCAATTATTCGAGTGTCTCCTCCGAAGAACATTTTTCTCCCCTAACATTCAAGATATCCTAAGTTCCTATTTCTGCTGTTCATTTGAGGATGTCTGATTCTGGGTGAAAAAGCTGATTCATTTGAAAGGTATTTAGGGTGTTGGGGACAGAAGACTCTACCATCTCTTGGGTCATTATTCCTATATCTTTTTTTGTATTTTCTCTGCAGTCTCCTTGGTGTTGATAATGCCCACACTTCTCAGAGGATCTAGACAAATGTATAATTTTCATTTACTATCTGTGTCTGTTGATTTACTTAATAGTCTGAGGTATACTTGTGATAAGAAAATTCCAGCCTACCATAGTAGTCAATGCCTTTAATCCTAGCAGGTAGATGGATATCCGTGAGTTTGAGGCCAGCCTCCTGATCCATGTAGTGGGTCACTTGACAGCCAAAGCATAATCAGACCCTATCTCAAAAAAGAAGAAAAGAAAGGAAGATGCTTTCGTACTTTGTACAAAAGACTGATGATTTCAGTTTAGTTTTCTGTTTTGTTTTTGAGATATTATATGTCCCAGGCTGGCTTCACATGAAGAGATCTACCTGTCCTCCCTCCATAGTGCTATCATGCCTGACAGATTTTAGTGATGTTTCTAATGAATAGATATTTCCACATCACTGGCACTTCAAAAAGGGCAAATATACTGTACAACTATGAGATACTTATTTATGCTAATAATGCAACTTAAGTGCTGAGCTCTAAAGTCACACTAGACTCGGCATCTACCTAGATATGGTTCAAAATTCCTTTTTCCTTCCACATCTCTGTAGCCCTGACTGTCTTAGAACTCATTTTGTAGACCAGGCTAGTCTTGAACTCAGAGATACACAGCCACTTGTCTCCAGTGCTGGGATTAAAGGTGTGAGCCACACTCGCTCAGCCTCTTTCTTTTTCTTTTTTTTAAATTTATTTTATGTGTGTGAGTACACTATCACTGTCTAGGGACACACCAGAAGAGGGCATCTGATCCCATTACAGATGGTTGTGAGCCACCATGTGGTTGCTAGGAATTGAACTCAGGACCTCTGGAGGAGGAGTCAGTGCTCTTAACCACTGAGCCATCTTTCCAGCCTCTCTCTTTTAATGTTTCAGTTTTAAAACAATATCAAAAATGTGAAAATGAATAATAAAGTCTCCATTTAAAGTGGCTAATGCTAGAATTTATTATGTTCAGATATGTAGCAGTTTAGTAGTTAGCAAGCATGGAGGAAATTGCCATCACCACTGCCACCTTGTCTTGGCGACGTCTTACATACTGTTTTTCCTCTGGTGTAGATTAGTTTTTGTGTCTTGAGATTAAAAAGGGAAATTTTACTATTTCTTAGAGAGTAAACATAGGATTATGGCCAGCCAGTCTGCTTTGTGAGTTTCAGGTCAGCAGGGACTACATAGTTCCAACTCTGTTTCATAAACAGGATTGATTACATCTTCACTGTATGTGATTTGTTAAAAAATGGCAAGTAAGGGGCTAGATATGTATCCCTGTCTTACATGCTCATGCTTTTAATTTTTTTTTTTACCAGAGATTACACCTGCCTCTGTCTTCCAGGTGCTGGAATTAAAAATCATGTGTCACCATGCCTGGTATTGTCATTTCTCTGGAATATTTCAGACTCTTTGTCTCTATAGGTTTTTTTTGTTTTTAAGATTTATTATTTTTATATATGTGAGTACACTGTCACTGTCTTGGGACACACCAGAAGAGGGCATCAGATCCCATTACGGATTGCTGTGAGCCACCATGTGGTTGCTGGGAATTGAACTTAGGACCTCTGGAAGAAGAGTCAGTGCCCTTAACTGCAGAGCCATCTCTCCAGCCCTTTTTTTTTTTTTTTTTTTTTTTTTTTTGAGCTGGGGACCGAACCCAGGGCCTTTATGACATGCTAGGCAAGCGCTCTACCACTGAGCTAAATCCCAACCCTCCAGCCCTCTTAATAATTTTTCGTTTGTTTGTTTTCTTTAAGCAAAGTCTCTGTTGTCCATGAACTCATTTTGTAGTCCAGGTTGGTCTTGATTTGAAGGAATCTTCTGCCTCAGTGTCTCAGGTGATGTGGTTACATGTATACACCATACAAGACCCTCTGATTCTGTCTGTATAGTCCATAAAGTGAGTTTCACCAAACAAGCATGTGAAGTACTGTGTTCTCATCTGTTGGATTTATTTTCTTAAAAATCAGGTCAGTTTCAAGGTTGTACGTGTGGTTGGTGGAATTCTGGTCTACCATACCTGGAGTTCTTATCAGGGAATAAACCTGGCATGGTGGTGCTGACCTGCAATCCTAGCAGTAGGGAGGCAATGGAAGAGGATGGTCAAGAGCATCTTCATCATATCAAGTTGCAGGCCGATCAGACTCTGCGACCCTGGCTCAACAGACAGACAAAAGAGAGAAAGTAGAACAGTTTCCATTGACCAAATTCATTGGTACTTACAGAACACCAGATCAACCTTACAAACCTTACATCACCAAGTGGATTCCTCCCAACTGTATTTATCACATGCTAATTGGTGGACTTTATTATTTTTACTGGCACGCCTGCTTGTGCGCTCTCTCTCTCTCTCTCTCTCTCTCTCTCTCTCTCTCTCTCTCTCTCTCTCTCTCTCTGCAGGGGAGTGGGGTAGGTGGTTTAGTTTTTTGAGACAGGGTTTCTTTGTACACAAAGACTTGGATATCCTGGAGCTTGGTCTTTAGATTAGGCTGGCCTCAAACTCAGATATTCCCGCCTCTGCTTCCCAAGCTCTGGGATTAAAGGTGTGTACCACCCAGCATCTGCAGGTGGTTTTAAAGGTCTGAAATAAGCTATGAAAACGACTTAGTCTAGGCTGGGGTAACATGCCTTTGATCCCAGTACTTGGGAGGCAAAGATAGGCAGATCTATGAATTTGAGGATAGCCTGGTCTATGTAGTGAGTTCCAGGACAGCCAGGGAGGTACAAGAGAAACCCTGTGTTGAACCACTCCCATCCACACCCCAAAAAAGAAAATAAAGGAAATAAACTTTCTGCTTATGTGTTCTTTTCCAATGTGTAAGTGTGATAAGCATTTCTCTACAGTAGGGACATTTTTTTACTGATAATTATTGACATTTTGAGGCTATCACATTGAAAATTCTGGGATGCCAGTGAAGTGGTTAACAGCATTGGCTGTTCTTCCAGAGGACCTAGGTTCAATCCCCAGCACCTACATGTCAGTTCACAACTGTAACTCCAGTTCCAAGAGATCCAAGAGCATCTAGCTCTTCACAGATTACCAATACACATAAATAAATCTTTTTAAAATTATTCTAACAATGTTTGCCTTTTCAAAACATACTGTAATAGTACAAGTGTTGAACTACATTTTAAAACTTTAGCACTTGTGTTTAAATGTTAGAGGCCCACTCTTGCAACTAAGCCTAAAGGGATTAGTAAATAAGAAAATAACACAATTCCATTTAGTTTGTCTAAAACTGTGGGCCTTTAATTTTGGAGGCAGAGGCAAGAGGATCTCTGAGTTAGTGCAATCCTAGTTTGCATAGTGACTTGAGGATAGCCAGGGCTATGCAGAGAGACCCTGTCTCAAAAAAGAAATATAAAGTTTGTGTGTGTGTGTGTGTGTGTGTGTGTGTAGTAATAAGCAGGGTGGTAGTTGGGAAAGAAGAAACATAACTGAAGTGACTTGTACATGGTTATGAAAGGATACTTAAGTGTTAGGGATTGAACATGCTAAGCAAGTGCTTTACCATTGACTTTTCTCAGCCTTGACAATACTTTAGAAAAGGGAAAGGTTTGTTTGGTATCCAGCCAACACAGGGTGAAGTTTTCTGAGGAAAGCTAGTGACTTTGTTTATTGGTGCTGGAGTTTCTTTTCTATTTTCTTGATAGAGCATCATTATTGTAGCCCATGCTGGCCTTAGGTTTGTGATTCTCCACCCCTAGCTTCTCATGGTGCTGAGGGTAGAACAGAAGGTCCTCCTCATGCTTGCTTATGAGTTCTGTCATGAAACTACGGTATAGCCCTAGTTTTTGTTTTGTTTTTGAAACAGGGTTTGGTTTCTCTGAACTTGGTTTGTAGACCAAGCTGATCTTGAACTCAAAGAGATCATTAGCTTGCCTCTTCCTCCTGAGTAGTGGGATCAAAGCTCACCACTGTGTAGCTGAACACTTTTATTTTGTCTGATAATTTTTATATATATTAACCTTCCTCCAAATTGGGCCAGTCCTATGCTAGCATTTAAAGGCATTTACTGTTCTTGTAAAGGATCTGAGTTCAGTTTCTAGCAGCCAGATTAGGTGACTCACAACTACACATAACTCCAGTGTTAGGGACTTGAATACCACTGACTTCCTTAGGTACCTGTATGCTCACATACACCCAGATAGAATTTTAAGAAATTTTGAAAAGAACCTAGGTGATTTGGGAAGAGTTGGCTTATATGTAGTACAAGCTATGAGTTTGTTGGATTCTGTAAGGCACTTGAAGCCACATACTCATTTCTGTCGACAACTTTACACTTGTGCTGGCAGAACACCCACAGTGACAACTGTGCCTATGTTTAGTCTGTTCAGGAGCTCAACCTACTATCTGTGGAAAAATCTACACTGTTCTTGTTAGCAACTATGTAAATATTAACCCTCTTAGAGTTTGTCTTAGGCCTGTAGGTTTATTTTGAATGAATTGTATTTTGTATTTTGAGACAATGTCTTAACCATGTAACCCTGGCCGGTCTGGAATTCACAGAGAGCTCTGACTGCCTCTGCCTCCCAAGTGCTAGGATTAAAGGCATGTGCCACTACACCTGGCTATATCACGTATTTTTTTAAAAAAAATATTTACCCATTGATATGAAGGATGAAGGGTTTTATACAACAGGGCATACTACACTGTGAGGAAGAAGCAGGTGGAATTTTGAATTTGGAGCCAGGGAAGCCAGCCTTGTCAGCATAGTGAAATTCTGTCTGAAATTTTTTTTTGTTTTTTTGTTTTTTTTGGTTCTTTTTTTTTTTCGGAGCTGGGGACCGAACCCAGGGCCTTGCGCTTCCTAGGCAAGCGCTCTACCACTGAGCTAAATCCCCAACCCCTGTCTGAAAAGTTTTAAGTTGGTCATAGAGGTTTTACTCCCAGCACTCAGGAGGAAAAGGCGGACAGATATCTTGAGTTTGAGGCCAGCCTGGTCTATATAGTGTGTTTCAGGATAGCCACAGCTACATAGTGAAACACTGTGTTAAAAATGGGACAGAAGGGGCTGGAGAGATGGCTCAGCGGTTAAGAGCACTGACTGCTCTTCCAGAGGTCCTGAGTTCAAATCCAGCAACCACATGGTGGCTCACAACCATCTTGAATGAGATCTGATGCCTTCTTCTGGTGTGTCTGAAGACAGTGACAGTGTACTTGTATATAATAAATTAATAAATCTTTAGAAAAAAAAGACAAAAAAAGAGTCAGGCTAGATGTGGTATCCCACACCTTTAGTCCTGGAATTTGAGAATCAGTCAAATCAGATCTGTGAGTTCAGGGCCAGCCTGGCCTACATAGATTCTCAAAACAAAAATGGAAAGTCTTAGACATTTTTGGGGGGATTATTTGAAGCACACTTCTTATCTTTGTGTTCTAATAGGGTGCTGGAGGCAGAATGCAGAGATTGGAACATGCTAAACACATTCCCTGTTCAATTTATACCACAGCCCCCAGTTATTGATCTTTAAAGGTTTATTTCCTGCACTTAATAGCTTCTTGTAGCTTCTATAACAGCACACTACAGAGGATTCTACAGGCTGGAAATCTGCATTCAATGTCTCGAACCTCTTGTACATACCTGGCTTCTTATGGCTTATGGCGTGAGGTTCCTTTGCTGTTTCACATTCTGTTCTTTGCGTGCTGGGAACTCATTTTATTTCTTATAAAGATGAATGTGATTGCACTTAAGGCCTGCTGGGGTGATCGGGGTAAATTTCTTCTCATCTTTTGTCTTTTTTTATTTTTTTTTCGGAGCTGGGGACTGAACCCAGGGCCTTGTGCTTGCTAGGCAAGTGCTCTACCACTGAGCTAAATCCCCAACCCCTCTTCTCATCTTTTAATAACATTGCTATGTAAGGTAATATTCACAAATTCATAGGATTAGGGTATGAATCTTTTCAGTGAGCCCTGGGGACTGTTACCCAAATAAATTTCATCTAATTTAAAAAAAGATTATTTTAAAAAATGGAAGACAAATGAAAAATATAAGACTCAGAAACCTGGATCTTTTTTCTAAAGAATTGTAAACTTTTTTAGATTAATTGATATGTCTGAGTATTTTGCCTACATGTGTATATTTCATATGTGAATCTCTTTATGTGGGTTCATATGTGAATCTCTTTATGTGGGTCTGTTTCTGTCTCTCTGTCTCTCTCTGGTTATTTTTTCCAAACAGGGATTTTTTTTTTTTCTTTTTTTTTTCGGGGCTGGGGATCGAACCCAGGAAGGGATTTTTTTTTTCTATGTAGTCTTGCATGTCCTGGAACTCAACTCTGTAGACCAGGGTGACTTCACAACAAACATCTGCCTGCCTCCTCTTCTGAATGCTGGGACTGAAGGCATAGATCACCACTGCCCAGATTGCAGCTAACACTCTTAGAAATCACTAAGCTATCTGTCCAGTCCACAAAACGTGACTTTATTTATTTATTTTTGAGGCAGGGACTCTATTATGTAGCTCTGGACATTCTAGAACTTGCTAAATAGATCAAACTGGCCTCCAACTCAGCAATCCATGAGTACTGAGGTTAAAAGATGTGAGTCACCATTCGTCGTTGAATTTAATTTTGAAACTAGTAACTAAGTACACAGGCAGGCCTTGAGCTCATCCCCAAAGCTAGCTTGCTTGCTTATTTATTTATTTATCAATCAATCAAGACAGTTTCTCTGTTAATCCTGGCTATTTTTGAACTGTCTTTGTAGATGGGGCTGACCTTGAACTTTTTTTTTTAGTGCCAATAACTAACAATACAAATTAAGCAGAGTCTGGTGCTGAATGCCTTTTAATTCCTGCAGTTGGGAGGCAGAGCCAGGGGAATTTCTCAGCCTCGTCTATATATACACCAGTTTCAGGCCAACTAAAGTTATATATTCTCAACAATAACAATAATAATAATTCTGACATTTGACCATTATAGCCCTGTGTCATTTTGCCTAGAACTTGAGAGGCAAATACTTGATTGCTGGTTGATTAACTCCTTGGGCTATTAATATAGATAGGCAAACCTGTACTTAAATATATGCATAACTTCTCTTTAAAAAGTGTAGTGAGTTGGCCAATTGGGAGCCATATATTCTGAACTTCCCTTTCCAGTAATAAGTACTTCTTCAGAATTAAGCACTGACACATTCTTTTTGTACCCTAAAATAGGTCATAGATGGAACAAAGAGCTCCATGTGCAGTTTTAATTTACAGGTTTTCTGAGTGTGTGTTGTATTATGCTTCATGGCTAATACATGAGATTGAAAGATTGTTTCAAGGTCAGTCATAACAAATAGTACTCCCGTCTTCTCCATGGAGCCAAGGAAGCACATTGAATTCAAGTACTCCCTGATTGTAATCTACATTCCTCAGAGTACAGCACATTTGCATCTGAGCCAACAGGTATAATTATGTTGGAATAAAATGCCCTGTACTAAAGAGGTCAGCTAACAAGCTGGGAAATCTTAACTTTGGTTTCTGAAGCAAATCCTTGAACTTAGTGTGCCTTGTTCTCATCCCTAAATCATTAAGACTCACTTGTACAGCACTATGGAGGGTGACATACCGCTAATTTGTTCAGTATCTTTTAACAGTAAATTATGTCTAAAGATCCGATAAGACATAGTAAACCTCTTTTATTTGAGTAGTTGGAGACAGCAGAGATAAAATTAAAGATAATTCAGAAAATTCATTAAAGTTATTTTTTAGCTTCCTTTATTGTTAAACTTTTGCCTCTATTTCCAAAGTGCTCTCTTGTTCTTTTTCCATAACAGACCTATGAGATAGATTGGGCAAATAACAGCAGGTTAGTTAATTAAAGAATCCATTCATCAAGAGGACATAAGAATCTTGTGTTTATACAGCTAATAATAAAAGCTTCAGGGGCTGGGATACAGTTCAGTGATAGAGCGTTGGCCTAGAATGCATTAGGCCCAGGGTTTCATCCTCAGCCTCACAGTGGAAGGAGAAAAGATACATGAGAAATAGCAAACTTCTGTGATTATATTTGGAGATTTAACTAATTGATAAAAACAAATGTAGAAAAGTATTGAAGTGGAAGACAGTATTATCAGCCAGTCTGACATTAACATCTGTAGAATAGTTTACACAACAGCAAAATGTTTTTAACTGGTATGGAATATAAGTCTCATTCAAAAGGCTGCTATTATATAAAGTGTTTTCTGATCTTAGTGCAACTGGATTAGAAATTAGTAAGACATCTAGGAAGTCTCCAAACAACATCAAAGTTACTCAAGGGTCAAACAACTGGGATGCAGCTCAAAATTTAGCTTATGCAAGGTGCTGACTTGGTTTATTTCCAGCACCAACCCCGAACAACAAAGAATTTGAAAGGCAAAGGTAGGAGGACCACATGAGTTCAAGCACAGCCTGAGCTAATAGTGAGAGTATCTCAAAAGACAGAAGTAGGAAAACCAAACTGAAAGTTACTTGAGAATAGTAAGAGTGATAAATCAAAAAGAGTAGAACACATAAATAACTAATTTGGAACAAAAGAATTGATGTCTCAGTTGTTCCTATAGACCTTGGAAAAGTAATAAACATTAAAAAGCCTGGTTTGGTGCTTCTCTAACCCTATCATCTGGGAGGCAGAGTTAGCAGGATTGCTGCAAGTTAGAGACCAGCCTAGTCTACAAAATGAGTCTCTAGCCAGACATCTTTCACTTTTCAACCGGGGAAAAGAGAAACTGAAAGTGATGCATCTGTTTTCCTTGTCTAATGAAACCCCTGTGCCCAAATTGTTTTGTCTTTTTCTCCCACAGCAGACCTATGAAATAAATAATTAGGGCATTGATTAACATTTAAGGTTAAGTGAGCTATTCTGTTTCATCTTTGATCGTTGATATGGATAGGATCCATGTCTACTTACTGCAGTCTTCTTTCCAGTATTAAAGAGATGTGCTTGGGTCAGGTATGGTGACAAGGCCTTCAGTCCAAGCACTCTACCTCTAGTAATGATACTTTGTTACCGCTTTTTAAGTTGCTTTACTGGGGATGGTTGCTTACTCGAGGTCAACCTGGTGGTCTGGAGTCCATCCCAGAACCCACATGATGGAGAAAACTAACTTCTCCAAGTTGTACTTTGACCTCCGTGGGCATGCTGTGGCACAAATGTGCCCCAACACAAACATACCTATACAGATTGTATATGTACCACATGCTTGCCTGGTGGTGCCTGTGGAGGTTAGAAGAGAATATGAAATTCCCTGGAACAGGAGGTAACACACACTGTGACTTGTTATAATCTATCAGTCTTCATCTGTGGACTGCTAGGTGCTGGAAACCTAACCAGGTCTTCTGCAAGAGCAGCAAGGAGCTGCTCTTAACAGCTGAACCAATTACAGCTGTAGTGTTACCTCTTAAGTAGCCTTCCTTTACTTTAATTTTGGGACACTTAAATCGTAGCTTAAGGCCTTAATGGAACTTACTATGTAGTCTAAGTTTGACTTGAGCTTTCAGTGATCCTTCTGCTTCAGCTTGTGAGTGCCATGAGGTTGGCGACCATGCCGCCTTTTTGATCTTTTGGATTGGCTTTGTAGTATTGGATGTTGAACTCTCAGCCTTCTGCATGCCTCACAGGCACTAACCCTCAGCAGATGAAGTTTGGCTGCTTCCAAAGCCCATGTAGTCCTCTTTTGCTCATTCAGTTTGTTGTTGTTTTATTTTTATTTTTTGTACATTGGTAATTTGACTTCATGTATATCAATGTGAGGATGTCGGATCCCCTGGAACAAGAGTTCAAGACAATTGAGAGCTATAATGTGGGTGCTGGGAATCAAACCCAGGTTCTCTGGTAGAGCAGCCATTGCTCTTAACTGCTAAGTCATCTCTTCCAGCCCCTCATTTGGTTTTTGATTTTGTTTTTTGTTGTTGTTTTTGTTTTGTTTTTATCAAAACCTTTATGGAACACTGACTTAACCAAGGAGAAACTAAGTTTTCAGCCCATAGGCTGAAGACGGTAGATTTAGTGGCCATGTGGTGTTTGACACTTAGTGGGCTCTCAACAAATATCCCAGAGCCCAGCTAAACAGTTTTAGAAAAGGAACAGAATGACTATATTAATCATCTTTTTGGCACAGGATTTGAATTGGGAATGTGGTTGGAAACTGGACAAAAAAAAAAAATTCTTACTTGGCTTAAATAACAAAACACTTGAAGAGCTGGGTGGTCTGAGATCAGCCATCCCCTTAGCCATTTATCTGATGATGGCCTTTCTGTGCATTTAACTATCAATATATTTGAAGTGTGGAACACACTTTTATTATATTGTGCCATAGTAACTCACACTTAAATGTCAATAGAGACACTTGCTAAGACCTGCAAGGTTCAATAACTTCTGGTGTGGGTTTGTTTCTTCTGTCATCACCCATTATGTATTTTTTTTTAACAGCTTTTAAATTGCCACAAAGCAAAATTGGTCAGGATCATAATAGATGGCCCAGAAGCTACCAAGGATACCCTTGTATGGAATGGGAAAAATTCAATACTGGCTTGATTTTATTTATCTAAATTGTAGGGTCTGACTTCAATGTAATTCATGTTGCACATATGCCAAGGTGACCGAAAAGCACAGAGCTGTGCCATTGGCTGACGAACGCTCTCTTTAGTCCCTGAAGTTTACAGTCTGAGATCTTTCTTACTTTACTTTAATCATGTAAAAATGTCTTTCTTTTCAGCATGTAATTAATATACAATTAGTCAGATTGTGGTATATTGACTTAAATAAATCATCTCAACAGTTAAATTAGTAATATTTTAAATTATGGTTGTATAGGTTAATTTTTATGTCTACTGAATGCCATTACCAAACACAGTATTAGGCGAATCAAAATTTCCTGACTTAGTATATGCTAATGACCTGAAGCCCTGAGCTATTGAACTATAAAATCTGTAAACAATGCCAGGTAAAGACTTGAGTTTTATGGCTGATGTTTGAAAAGTCTTTCATGTCAGTTTTATTTAGGTAGAGGAACATTTAATTTCTCTTTTAAATTAACTTCCATTGTTTTGAATTGGAACTTACTATATAGGCTAGGCTGACCTCACACTCAAAAAGATCTATCTGCCTTACCTCCAGAATGCTGGGATTAAAGGTATGCACCACCACACCTGGCTCCAGCTTCTATATTTTATGAGGATAATCTGCCCAAGTGGTGTGTATAAATTCATGGTAATTTACCCATATTTTTAAAGATTTGTTTATGATGAAATCACAGGGTGTGTGTGTGTGTTTAACACCCACTTGAGAGTAGGGTCTTAAGATGAGTTAGGACATTCCAGAGGTGGTAGAGTTTTTAGGAAGCACCATCTGGAAGACATTTTCCAATAATGATGCCAAGTTCTACTTTCTTATAAATCTTGGAACAGCTCGGTATATAGTATGTGTCCAGTGGTTAATTTACCAGCACCTTAACTAAATTTTATGACAACTTAAGAGGAGAAATTCAGTAGATTTTAATGGGAAGGGGACAAATATTCAAGTAGCCTTATTTTGAAATATAAGAATTTGTATGCAGTTGCTAGGCATACTAGTTTATCAGACTGACATGTCAAACAGTTCTGAGAATTGAGTTCTATAGTCCACATTCATTTATATAAAATAATAGTGGTCAGGGCCACTACCTCTTGAAGAACCCATACCCAATCTTGGTAATGTCTTACTCATACCTCCTGTGCTGCTTGCTTGCTTCTCCCTTCCTTCCTTCCTTTCTTCCTTCTATTTTTTCCTTTTTTGAGACAGGACTTCTCAGTGTAGCCCTTGCTGTTCTCAAACTCTCAGAGATCGAGGTGCCACCACCACCTGCCTTAATACATCTTTTTTTTTTCCTTGAAGATTTGTTTATTTTATGTATGTGAGTGCACTGTGGCTGTCTTCACACACCAGAAGAGAGCATCAGATCCCATTACAGATGGTTGTGAGCCACCATGTGGTTGTTGGGAATTGAACTCAGGACCTCGGGAAGAGCAGATAGTACTCTTAACTGCTGAGCCATCTCTCCAGCCCTTACTACATCTTTATTAATCCCCACCTCTCCTTTGTTTAAGAGAGTGGTCAACTGGGTGTGTAGCACACACCTTTGGGTGGCACATAGAGGGAGTCTGTCATTGCTCTCTGGGCCAGCCACAGTAGTACTGTCTTTTAGAGAACGGTTAGAGTTAGGGATGGGGCACAAACATTCAAATGGAAATATAGAATGGCCTTTAACAAGGTCTGTCATATAATCTAAAAAAAGAAGGGAAACTGGGTAACATCTGTAATCCCAGTGCTCTGAAAACAGGCAGGAAGATTGTTGTCCATCTAAGGTACTAGTCAGAATGAGGCCTTGTCTCAAAACCAAAAATCAAATAAAGATTCTTTACTTTTTTGTTGATTGTAGCAGGAGGCTTTATAGAATTAATAGTACCCAGCTTCAATGTAGTTATTAGTTGGTTGAAACTGTGCCTTAGTGTTTCATTTTTGGGAAATATTCTAGTAATTGAACTCAGAGCTTTGCACATACATGTTAAACATTCCCCTTACAGGATTTGAGATGGTTCAGTGGTTAAGAGCACTGACTGCACTTCCAGAGGTCCTGAGTTCAATTCCCAGCAACTACATGGTGGCTCACAGCCATCTGTAATAGGATCTGGTGCCTTCTGACAGGCAGGTATTCATGGAGGAAGGACGCTGTATACATAGAAAATAAACAATAAAACAAAACAAAAAACCATTCCCTTTACTACAGGCTCCACTCTCAATCACTTAGTCTGGTTTTTTTTTTTTTTTTTTTTTGGTTCTTTTTTTCGAGCTGGGGACCGAACCCAGGGCCTTGCGCCTCCTAGGCAAGCGCTCTACCACTGAGCTAAATCCCCAACCTAGTCTGGTTTTTAAAGTATGAATTGTAACTGCTAGCCTCAGGGAACACACTTTTCTGTATTACTCTGTAGAGTAATAAAGTTTGTGTTTCCTGTGTGAGGCTTATTAATGATAGGTCTGTTAGTGGCCACAGTTAATCCTTCTCAACTCTTTCCTAATTGAGTCTCTTAAATAGATACTTTAAAAGCTTTGACTTCTCCTGAATTGGGTGTTCATATGCACAAGTGTAGGTGGGGGGTGTTAGTTATCGGCCCCATGTAACAAAACCTGAAACAGACACCTGGACAGCTATAGTGTGCAGCTGTGCTGTGTTCTTGTTAATATGCTACATGACCCAATCTTTAGAAATTATAGCTCCAGTGCAAGAAAGTGTCTTTACGTTGTTTGTGTTACATACCTGAGATCATTGATACTTTAATATTCATGAGGAACAAAAGACGTGAATAGATTAAAGTGGTTCTGTAAGTTTGACTGTTTGTATCTGTTTATTTGCTGTGATTGCATAGAACACTCCTAGAAGTTAGGACTGTTGCTAACAATTGAAGCTTCCCATATCCTACAAAGTTTGTTCTAGGTTTTTTAAGACTTACTTATTTTATGTATGAGATGTATGAGACAGTGTTGCTGTCTTCAGACACACCAGAAGAGAACATCAGATCCCATTACAGATGGTTGTGAGCCACCATGTGGTTGCTGGGAATTGAATTCAAGATCTCTGGAAAAGCACTCAGTGCTCTTAACCTCTGAGCCATCTCTTGAGCCCAGTTTGTTCTGGTTTTAGTCTTTGAGACAAGATCTTGTTCTATGGCCAGGCTGGCCTCTTGCTTCTGCTGCACCCTCCTGAGAAGTACTGGAGGACTGGAGGCAGCACTACAATGCCCAGCAACCCTGAACTAGTGTCTTTCTTCAAGGGTCTTAGAGAAGAAATTTAAATTTTTCTTTGAGTATAGTGGTATGTGCCAGTAATCCCAGAACTAGGGAGGCAGAGGCAGGAGGGTTACTGTAAGTTGGAGGACAACATAATTGATTATATAGAGAGAGAACCTGTCAGGGGAGGGAAGATAGAGGGGAGGGAGCCTGGGTCATATGAAGCCTTTGATCAATAGCATTTAATTTGTGTGATAAGAGGGAGATTTGCACATGTTTTTCCCTTCCCTTTTTTAGCCAGAGCTTGCTGTCTGGAGAATTTTTGCTGCTGTTTTGTTTTGTGTCAAGCCAAGGTTTCTCTGTTAGCAACTCTGGCTGTTTTCCTGGAAGTCGGTTTGTAAACCAGACTGGTCTTAAACAGATTCACCTGCCTCTGCCTCCTGAATGCTGGGATAAAAGGTGTGCACCATCACCTGGCTGGCTTACGGATTCTTACTGGGATCCAAAAATGGAGAATTCATTGATTATGCATCTGGATACTACTACCAAATAACTTGATAATTCAGTGAAGTGTTTACCAGTTAGTTATCCATATTGCTTTGTTTATTTAATTGGTAATTTAAAAAAAATATGCTTGCTATGCCATGATCATTTAAGACTAGAGCAGACCAGCAGACCAGGGACTTTGTGGGGAGTTTCATTCAGTAATTGCTTAATGCTAATAGCTAGCCACTATACCTATTATTCTGGATTGACAGGGACTTTTTTTTTTTTTTTTTTAAGATTTTTATCTATTTATTTTTATGTATGTGACTACATTGTCAGACACACCAGAAAAGAGCATCAGATCCCATTACAAATGGTTGTGAGCCACTATGAGGTTGCTGGGAATTGAACTCAGGACCTTGGCAAGAGCAGTCAGTACTCTTAACCACTGAGCTCAGACTTAGGAATTTTTTTTTTCTTTTTTCTTTTTTTCGGAGCTGGGGACCGAACCCAGGGCCTTGCCCTTGCTAGGCAAGCACTCTACCACTGAGCTAAATCCCCAACTCCCAGACATAGGGATTTTAAATGCTCTTTTCTTTAGTCTAGAATTTTGTCCCCATCCCCTCAGGATTCTTTGTGTAGCTCTGGCTGTCCTGGAAATCACAGTGAATGACCTGCCTCTGCCTTCCCAATGCTGGAATTAAAGGCTTGTATACTACTGTCTGGCATCCCTTATCTTCTTTCTGCAATCCTCCCCCCAACACACACACACACACACCCCACACTTTGTTTTTTGAAGATTCATCCTTTAAATAATCCTTTGTCAGTGGTTTGGAATGTGGGTCTGACTGCCCGACCACAAAGTTCTTCGCTGCTTTTCCAAGACTGGTTTCTATCCATGTTCCTGGCTGAGGACACTATAAGGTGAAGTTGTCTTATGTCATTTATAGGAAGATCTGTTGGTACTGGTCTTTTCTTAGCCCTATGGGCTCTAGTTGCTACAGGCTATGGTGTATACTCCATTAGTATTTAAGAGACGACTGAAAGCTGTTTTGCTTAAAAAGGCTCTCTAGAAACCTGAGAAGTTCCTTAGCTCTTCCCATGAAGATTTCCATAAGGATAAGGTTACTTGTCCTCTCTTCCTCTGCCATAGTATCAGGATTCTGCTGTAATCACTCCATCACCTGCCAGCTATATCATTTCTCATACTCGAATGCTCCTTCCCAGGCTCAGTTTGATCCACCAGTCTCGATGCTTCATCTGGTGCAGGGACGAGCCTTAAATTGTCCATCTGGCTTTGTGTTTCATTTGACCCTAATACACTGGGTCGCACTGTCTAAAAGAGAATTATGTCCCCTCCCATGTCTGAGTGCATTTCTCATTTCTAACTGCAGCTCCTGAGCAGATCTGTAACTTCAAGGTTAAGATAAGACACATTCCATCAGAACTATGTCGTCATCCTTGCCAGCTTCTGATCTGTGACCATCCAGGAGATTTATAATACACTTGTATGCCATTCTTTAAAGAACATTATGGTTGGACTCTGACTCCTGGCATCAGGCCCAATTTGATTTGTCAGCTGTTAGAAAACCCATTTCCCATAGAAAAAGGGACCTTGATTCACAAGCCCTTTCAGGCTGCTCTTATAGATAGACAGGAGTTAGTAGATCTGAACCTTTTTATTTCCTATTGTCCCCCCCCCCCCTTGCCGGAGCTGGGGACCAAACCCAGAGCCTTACGCTTGCTAGGCAAGCGCTCTACCGCTGAGCTAAATCCCCAACCCCTCCTATTGTTTTATAAGGGTAAAAATGACGAGAATATTTTGTCCTTTGTTGTTTTGTGCACACACACATGAGCATACTTCGTAGCAGGGTATTTACACCATGGCAAGGAGTAGAGGCCAGAAGACAACTATGTCAGGGTTTCTATTCCTGCACAAGCATGACCAAGAAGCAAGTTGGGGAGGAAAGGGTTTACTCAGCTCACACTTCCACGTTGCTGTTCATCACCAAAGGAAGTCAGGACTGGAACTCAAGCAGGTCAGGAAGCAGGAGCTGATGCAGAGGCCATGGAGGGATGTTACTTACTGGCTTGCTTCCCCTGGCTTGCTCAGCTTGCTTTCTTATAGAACCCAAGACTACTAGCCCAGGGACAGCATTACCCACAATGGGCTGGGTCCTTCTCCGTTGAATACTAGTTGAGAAAATGCCTTACAACTGGGTATCATGGAGGCATTTTCTCAATTGAAACTTCCTTTCTCTGTGGTAACTCCAGCTTGTGTCAAGTTGACACACAAAACTAGCCAGTTCAATTGACCCCTTGTCAACTTGACACACAAACACATCGCTTTAAGCCTCAACCTTTACTTTCTTATTCATCCCCAAGATCTAAATAACTTTGAGTTCCACAGTCTTTACATATTAAAAGATCAATCCATTTAAAATATCCAATATCTTTTAAAATTGAAAGTCTTTAAAATTCAAAGTCTCTTAACTGTAGACTATACTAAAATACTTTCTTCCTTTAAGAGGGAAAAAAATATCAGGGCACAGTCACAATCAAAAGCAAAATGAAACTTCAACTGTCCAATGTCTGGGATCCACTCATGATCTTCTAGGCTCCTTTAAGGGCTTGGGTCACTTCCCAGCTCTGCCCTTTGTAGCACACACGTTGTTTTCTAGGCTCCAGCTGCTGTACTCCATTGCTGCTGCTGCTCTTGGTGGTCATCTCATGGTACTGGCATCTCCAAAATTCTGCTGTCTTCCACTGCAACTAGGCTTCACCAATAGCCTCTCACAGGCTCTCTAAATGCTACCAAGTCTCAACTCCTTTGCATGACCCCTTCAGTCCTGGGCCATCAGTTGCAACTGAGGCTGCACCTTCACCAATGGCCTTCCCTGGCCTCTCACAGTGCCCAGCCTCAGCTGCTCTTCATGACCCCTTCATTCCTTCAAAGCTAGTACCACCTGGGTGACTCTTATACACTATCAAGTCCAGCCACAGCGTGAGGCACAACCTTGTCTACCTCTGGAACACAGCCTCAGTGGGCTCTCAGAGAAAACTTCCCAAAAGATTTCACCTCAGTGGGCTGGAGAGATGGCTCAGTGGTTAAGAGCACTGACTGCTCTTCCAGAGGTCCTGAGTTCAAATCCCAGCAACCGCATGGTGGCTCACAGCCATCTGTAATGGGATCCGATGCCCTCTTCTGGTGTGTCTGAAGACAGCTATAGTGTGCTTATATAATAAATAAAAGATTTCACCTCAGTGAGCTGGTTTCTTCTTAACACCAATTTCTTAGGCCCAGCTGACCAGCATCAATAGTCCCAGTAATGCAAAGGTTTTGATTTGCAGTTCTGGTATCTTGTTAATCACAGCTGATTCATCAGCCCTAGCTGACCAAAACCATAACATCTTCACAATCAAAATAGCAACAGCCCTGATAAGAGTCTTTAATCTTTCCTCTGAAATTTCACAAGCCAGGTCTCCATCTTCTGCACTGTTTTCAACATTATCTTCCAAGCTTCTACAGAAGCTCTTAACATCCCAATAGCTCTTCTAGCTCAAAGTTCCGAAGTCCTTTCACGGTTCTTCCCAAAACACGGTCAGGTTGTCACAAGAATACCCCATTTCTGGTACCAATTTGTCTTAGTCAGGGTTTCTATTCCTGCACAAACATCAATGACCAAGAAGTAAGTTGGGGAGGAAAGGGTTTATTCAGCTTACACTTTCATGTTGCTGTTCATCTCCAAAGCAAGTCAGGACTGGAACTCAAGCAGGTCAGGAAGCAGGAGCTGATGCAGAGGTCATGGAGAGATGTTAACTTACTGACTTGCTCAGTCTGCTCTCTAATAGAACCCAAGACTACCAGCCCAGGGACAGCACCACCCACAATGGGCTGGGTCCTGCCCCCTTGATCACTAGTTGAGAAAATGCCTTACAGCTGGTTCTCATGGAGGCATTTTCTCAATTGAAATTCCTTTCTCTGTGATGACTCCAGTTTGTGTCAAGTTGATACACAAAACCAGCCAGTACAACAACCTTGAGTGTCAATGTTCTCTTTTCCACCTTTGTGTGGGATCCAGGGATCAAGGCTTGCATAGCTCTTTTATAATATAGCTCTTTCAATATAAATCCAACCATTTCCCTTGTGGGTATGCCATGAGGACCTATTACTCTAGATTTTTAATTTATTTTTATTTTATGGGTATGGGTGTTTTGCTTGTGTGTATGCTTGTGTACTCCAGGTCAATTGTGCTAGTCGAAATCAAATGAAGGGATTAGAGTTACAAACAGTTGTAAAACCACCAGTGGGTGCTGGAAATCAATTCTGGTACTCTGGAAGAACAGCCAGTGCTTGTCAGTGCTAAGCTGTCTATGCAGCCCTGGCTTTTTTTTTTTTTTTTTTCTTGAAACAAGATCTTACTATGTAGGTGTGGAATTCACTGTGTAAACCAGGTTGGCTTTTAACAGTGAGTCCACCTGGCCCAGCTCTACCTCTTCAAGTGCTGGGATTATAGATAGGCCTTTGCTGCTGCTCCAACTGTTTGTTCCGTTTCAGTTATGCTGAGGTTTAATATAAAGGTTATTTGCTCAAGAGTAATTTACCAGGTAAATTACTACTTTGACCATATTTTATTTTCTCTGGTTATATTTTTATATTCTTTAATTAAAGAAAAAGATGAGGCCAGGCATAGTGATATACACCTCTAATCCCAGCACTAGGGAAGCAGAAGCAGGTGGATCTCTGAGTTTAAGGCTAGCCTGGTCTATACAGAGTTCCAGGACAGCCAGAGCTACATAGATCCTGTCTCAAAGTTTTGGGGATTTTGTTTTTCGGGGTGTGTGTATATGTGCGTGCCTGTGCATGCACATATGCAGTGCACATAGAAACCAGAAGAAGGCATCAGATCCCCTGAAGACAGAATTACAAATAGTTGTAAGCCACCTGACATGGATGCTGAGGGTCCTCTGGAAGAGTAGCAAGCTCTCCTAACTACTGAGCCACCTTTCCAGACCTCAGTTTGTTTTTATATTTGTCTTCTTATTATAGCCCAGATGGGCCTCCAGCTTGTGATAATTCTCTTTTTACCTTCTGATGTTGGTAGCAGAGCACTGCTACATTGACTGGGGGAACGGCTTGGTGAGTAAAGATGCTTGCTGTCAAGCCTGATAATCTATTCAGTGTCTGGAACTCAACAGAGGAAGAGGAAGAGTATCAGCCAATTCCCAAAGTGTGTCCTTTGATCTCCATATAAACATTATGGCATGCAGGCAACCAAACACTGTGCGTGCGTGCGTGCGTGCGTGCGTGCGTGCGTGTGTGTAGAGAATATGGTACATAGTATATATATATATATATATATATATATATATATATACTATAGTATATACTATGTAGCACATAATATACTATAGAATATATGATATGTACATAGTATATGTATAGTATATAGTATGCACTATTAATGTATAGTGTGTATATACACTTGTATCTTTTTTTTTTTTTTTTTTTTTTTTTTTGAGCTGGGGACCCGAACCTGGGGCCTTGCGCTTGCTAGGCAAGCGCTCTACCACTGAGCTAAATCCCCAACCCCTCCTTGTATCTTTTTTTAATTTGAAAAGCTGTGATAGTGCGGGACATAGTGGTACACACCTCTAATTCCATCACCTCAGGATGTAGAAACAGAAAACAGAGATATAGATCTATGAGTTCAAGACCAGTCTGGTTTAAGTTCTTAGTTCCCCGGGGTGGTGGTGGTACACATCTTTAATTCCAGCACTCAGGAGGCAGGTAGAGCTCTGTGAGTTCGAGGCCAGCCTGACTCTACACAAAGAAACCCTATGCAGGGGGAGGGGAGAATGAGAGACAATGAGAATTAGTGAGTTGCAAGACAACCAGGGAAACAGAGAAGCAGTCCTTTAAAGAAAGGGGGGGAGGTGCAAAAGTCCATAAGTTTCTGAACTTTGAGAAATTCTCTAGTGATTTTTTTTTTTTAATTTTTTTTTTAATCATAGTGGCAAGCATTGCTTGATTCAGGAAGCTGAGGCAGGAGATTGTAAGTTTAAGGACTTCTTGGGTTAACTCGATGAGACCATTTCTCTGAATAAAAATAACTAAATGGACTAGAGAGATTGTACATTGGTAAAGCACTTGCCCAGCAGTGTTCAGTGTGCTTGGTTCAATATCTAGTACCATAAAAACTCTCATAATCTGACTTTGGTATGATAGCCAAAATTACCGCCATTCTCTACTCAAAAGTACCTCTCTCCCACCCCCACTGGCCATAAATGTAGATATCCACCTGCCTCTGTCTCCTGTACTGAGAGTAAAGGTATGAACCACCATGCCCTCCTGGCCTTCTTTTCTTTTGTAAAGTTTTTATATAGATATGTATTATATATTGAACATAGTTCCCTACCCCATCCACTCCTATCCTCCCATTTCTCATCCCTCTGTAGTTCCTCTTTACCCCTACACAGTTTTAGTTCTACATACATGATTTTGTATCTATCTATAAAGTAGGAGCTACTATTGAGAGAACATACTACATTTATCTTTGAGACTGGCTTCTTTCGATATGATTATCTCCATATACATCTGCTTTCCTGCAACTGATGTATTTTCATTCTTTATGTCTGAAAAAGATTTCATAGTGTATGTATGCATTTACTTTATCCATCCCTCTGTTGCTGGGCACCTAGGTTGGTTTATAGAATAATATAGTTTTTGTTGTAGATAGCATTACCATAAATGTTGATGTGCAGTATCTCTGTGGTTTGCTGACTTGTAGTTCTTTTTTTTTTCCTTTTAAAAAGTTTTTAAAATTTTTATGTTTAAGTGTTTGATTGCATACATACATGCCTGTTACCCTTAAGAGGGTGTCAGATCCCATGGGATTAGAGTTATAAGTGGTTGTGAGCCACTCTGTGGATGCTGGGAACTGAACCCTGGTCCTCTACAAGAGCAGTAAATGTTCATAATTAGTTGAGTTACTCCTCTCTCTAGTTCCTGTAATTCTTTACTTTTTGACTATCTTTACTCTCCCATTTCTTTGATTTCTTTACTCTCCCATTGAAGAAGCCACAAAATTTAAATTCCGATATGTGAAACAAATATGTTTATTAGAGCCAAGTGAAAAGACATTGTATATATGTCTATATGTGTCTGATTTTCTTTTCTCCTGAGACTAGATCTCTTGTAACTCATGGCAATGTAGTTGTGTACGACCTTAAATTCCTGATGTGTTTCCTCTTAATGGTCTTTGCTCTTTTATTATTATTATGGTATTATAATACCCTTCTTTTCTTGGGTATTAGGGATTATTAATATGAAGATTTATATATGAGTAATATATTGGGATATTAATTACTAAAAGTCTGCTTTATAGCATTATAAGAATAACTAATAAATACTGTGATGGCTGTTGCCAACTTGTTCTCCCTTGCCTTTAAACTAAGGAACTAATTTTTCCCATCTGTAAATTCAGTTGAAAGGGTTTTTTTCCTTCTTTTCTTTTTTTTTTTTTTTTTTTTTTTTTTTGTTCTTTTTTTTGAGCTGGGGACCCAACCCAGGGTCTTGTGCATGCTAGGCAAGCGCTCTACTGCTGAGCTAAATCCCCAACCCTGTTCTTTTTTTTTTTTTAAAGATTTATTTATTTTATTTATATGAATACACTGTAGCTGTCTTCAGACACACCAGAAGAGGGCATCAGATCCCATTACAGATGGTTGTGAGCCACCATGTGGTTGCTGGGAATTGAACTCAGGACCTCTGGAAGAGCAGTCAGTGCTCTTAGCCACTGAGCCATCTCTCCAGCCCTCTTTTTCTTTTCTTTTTCTTTTTTTTTCCTTTGGTGGTATGGGGTGTAGCTCAGTAGTCTGTATGGTTAGCATTCCTTCTAGGCTGCTCCCCACAGTTACCTGGCAATAGCCAGGTATGCCTTGCTCACTATAAAAGGGGCTGCTTGCCACCTCCTCTCTCTTGCTCTTATTCTCATACTCTCCCTGACCACTTTCTCCCTTTCCCCCTCCCTCCACTTGTTCCTGGCAGACCTTTCCTCCCTCTCTCCCTCCCTCCCTCCCTCCCTCCCTGCTTCTCTCTCTCAACTCCCTTCCCAACTCCATTTCCCATGCCCTAAATAAACTCTGTTCCATACTCTAGCTGATACTATATGGCTGGTACCTCAGGGGGAAGGGATGCCTTAGCTTGGGCCCATAGAGGCACCCCCTCCCACCTCACCGTACCTGGCTCTATCAAACATATCCTGGCTCTTTGTTTTTTGTTTGTTTGGTTTGTTGTTTTGCTTTTTAAATAAAACAATAGTATAATGCCCTGGTTTCCATAACCAGCTCCCAAAATTACATAGCTTGATCCCTGGTCATTGTTTGTTTAAAGTCTTTGGGTTCTGTTGTAATTCTCTCAAACAAGAGATGTTACATAGTAAAATATTTTCCCTCTCCCTTTCCTGTTACTTTTCCCCCTCAAGCAATTTTAATTAACTGGACAGATGGTGGGAAAGCCTTTGTCCCGAATGATTCTAGATAAAGGGTTGTTTGTCCTGATCTGTTGTAGTACCTACTCTTGTTTTTCCCCTTCTTCCAGTGAGCGATAATCCTGTTAGGTGGTCCTAAAATGCTATTGATTAGTTCACAGCGCTTTTAGAGAAATAAGCCTAAATTTTGGACTTTAAAACAAAGAACCTAACTCCCTTGAACTCTGAAAGCCTTAGCCTCGGGGCCAGGGGAAGATACCTTCCAACTTCTCCACCCAGTCTGCAGTGAAAAGGAAAGTTAAGCCTTTTAACTTTTTCATTTGCCTCTCCCCCCCCTTAGTCTAGTACGGCTGCCAGTTGTCATGGCAACGGACTGGGACAGCTGCGCAGTGGCGCCCAGGCAGCTGGGTGGGGGCGGGGGAGCTGCCAGCCCGCCAAGCCCCAGACCTGGGAGGGGAGGCCCCTCCTGTTAGCCCAGAGGGAAAGAACGAACTGGGGCGATCCGGTAGGTAAGGTAGGGAACCCCTATTGATCTACTTTGAGGGCTTCTCTTCAACATGAAGGTATAAAGAAAAAAAATTCTCTTCCTCAAACTGAAGAACACATATGTAAATCCTTGTTTTTTTTTTTTTTTCCTGGTGAGGCAGGGAAGGCCATAGCCACAATGCTTAACTGCATGCTTCCAACATGGGGCTGGTTTTAACCCAGCGCTCTGACCTAAAGTGCTCAGCTCCCGGAAATTCCAAGGTGAGTGGGGGTGGGGGTGGGGTACTCTCCCTGGAATATGACATTTCCTGTCTGTGGTGAGGTCGGAGGCTGTGTTTATTTTAAATAAACCTTATATATTTTTTGATGTTTATGAGTCTTCTAAATAAATGGAAAGATTATTTCAAAACCCCTTAACTACATTCCCCCAAGCCTTCTTTCTCAAATAAAGTTACCATAGGTCAGAAATTAATATAAGCAGTTTTTGAGGCGGGCATACCTATTTGCTAATCAGTTTTATAGGTAGGATTTTCAACACTTTATTTCTGTAATAATTTCTTACAAATTAATAATTTAAATAAATTGTTAAATACAACTTCTGCTTCTTTGACTTGAACATGATTTTAAGATTAGCTGCCCTTTTTATTTCTGAGATTGGCTTTCTGGCCAAGATGGGAATGTTCTGAAAAATATCTTTAGAGATTATAGCAAAATAACAATGGAGTCAACTGAGAATCAATTCTTGCTACTTGGTAATTCAGACTATGGGTGCCATTTAACATTGTTAGGAAAGAATTATTTTAAAATGATTATGGTAACAACAGTGTGGGAATTTTAAAAACTAGATTCTCTGTGAGCACTCCTGATGTGCATATTTCTGAGCTTAACTCAGTTTCCATTTGTGCTGCCTTGCTGTGGCTTTTCTGGGGCCTGAGGCTGATGAATAAGTCCTCTGTGTTCTTAGGAGGCTTCATGTTGATGCAGAGTCTGGGGCCAGACTTCTCCTTCCTCTTCCTTTGGCCCAAAGTCAACTTCAGTTAAGAGACAAGGTACCTCCTGAACTATTTAGGTTAGTTGAGCTCTGGGAATTACAGACTAGTCCAGTGAGTAATTCTGAAATTTTTTTCTCTGCCCCTCTTCCCTTTTATCCCCAACTGAGCTTGCTAAAAAGAAGACTTAGTATTTTGAGCTGTCAGCCTTGCTTCTGTGAGCTGATAGATAATCTGAAAGGACAGGCTCAAATTGTTTAAGGGAAATGTACCAATTCAATGGAAATGTAAGAGATGGCCCAAGCAGGATGTGTGTGTGTGTGTGTGTGTGTGTGTGTGTGTGTATCCTGAGAGTTCAGAGTATAGAAAAGTTAAATTCAGGTGCATTGGGGGGAAAGGGTCTTTTATTCACCTTGGAGGAAAAAGATTTTTTTTTATTCTTTGTTTCTTTAATTGAAGGCTTTCCATATTTCTCTTTGAGTTCCTGGCTCACAAGTAGATGTAGAAATGGTCAGGAGTAACACCCATGCTGTTTGATCTTTGGGAATATGAAATTAAAGAGTGAAACAATTATTCCATCTAATAATTTTGATCTCCAGCTGAAGAGAAGTTGTTAGAGAAGTGTGGATTGACCCATGTTAAATTTGTAGCACTGTCATATAATAATTGTAGATCAAAGAGAAGGATAAGTGTCTCACTGGTGTTATATCCTCTGTTCCATCACAAAGTGACAATTTTAACCCTCAGATAGATTAAACCATTTCATCTTTCCCCCTTTTCAGGAACCTGGTGGCCGCACTCCTTTAGGTGGACCAACACATACCCAACATGGGAAAGAAGACCAAGAGGACAGCCGACAGCTCTTCATCAGAGGATGAGGAGGAGTATGTGGTGGAAAAGGTGTTGGACAGGCGCATGGTTAAAGGGCAAGTGGAGTATCTGCTGAAGTGGAAAGGCTTTTCTGAGTAAGTGCTTTCTTTTTCAGTCTTTAAGACTTTGTAGAGATTAGAAAGCTTTGGTTTCCTTGTCCATGAGCCATAATCTGTCTTTTTCCATTTACATACTGTCATGAAAATCAAAACAGGCAGCAGACCACACACTGTCCCTATCATGGAGCTGATACTTTAATGGTTTTACTTTTGAAGAGTAGTTTAAGGAATTGGTTGGAAACACAGACTTGGGAGCCAGATATCCTGGGACCAGATTCTTGTTCCATCCCCTAAGATACAGGTGAATGACCTTGGTTAATTTCTTTTTTTTATTATTATAACTTAAATTTTTTTGCCATTTTGTTTTGTTTATTTTTTATGTTTTTTGAGACAGGGTTTTTCTGTGTAACCTTGGCTGTCCTGGAACTCCCTCATTGGACCAGGCTGACTTTGAACTCAGGAAATTAGCTTGCCAAGTGCTGTGATTAAAGGCATGTGCCACCACATGGAGCTAATTTTTTTTTCTTATTTTATGTGTATAAGTGTTTTGCCTATATATACTACATGTATGTTGTCTGGTGCCCACGGTCCAGTAGAGGGCATCAGATCAGCTTGAAGAGGAGTTACAGGTGGTTGTAAGCTGCCATGTAAATGCTGGAAATCAGACCACAGTTCTCTGGGAGAGCAGACAATCCTCTTAAACACTGAACCATTTCTTCAGCCCATTGGCTAATTTTATAATCCCCCAACCCTCACCCCACCCCCACTCTAATAAAATAGGTATAAGAGGTTGGTAGGTGTAGCTTAGTAGTAGAGAGTTTTCACCCAGCATACTCAGGGTCCTGTTTTTTTTTTTTTTTTTTTTTTTTGGTTTTTTTTTTTGGTGCTGGGGACCGAACCCAGGGCCTTGTGTTTCCTAGGCAAGCGCTCTCCCCCTGGGCTAAATCCCAACCCCAGGGTCCTGGTTTTGTCCTCACATATATACCAAAAGAGGAAAAGAAACAAAAACCCAGGGATAAGGCATAGTACTTGGTGGTCTCAGTGAGTGTGGGTGGACCTCTTACATTTGAATTTAGATCACTAGAACCCATATAAAGTCGGACTTACATCTCTCCCTGCAGTGATACACTGAGATGGGAGACAGAGACAAGAGAATCCTGGGAGCCTGAGGGACAAGTAGCCAGTCATATATAGCAGGGAATAAGGGACCCTAGTCAAACAAGGTGGAAGGCAGGGACCCATAGCTGAGGTGGTCTCTGACCTCTAATTGTATGTACACTAAGCTCACATGCAGTATATTAATAGACTTAAAAGAAGCCTAGCCTTTAATCTCAGCTCTCAGAGGCAGGTAGTTCTCCTGAATTCCAGGGCTGAGATTAAAGGTATGTACTACTATGGCCAGCTTATAGCTAACATTTCAATGTAAACGTCTCTTTGTTAGTAATTTTAAACATGTGAGGGGCAGGTCACTTTCACCTTCTTTTTTTTTTTTTGGTTCTATTTTTCGGAGCTGGGGACCGAACCCAGGGCCTTGTGCTTCCTAGGTAAGCGCTCTACCACTGAGCTAAATCCCCAGCCCCCACTTTCACCTTCTTGTATGAGTCAAGGTCTCTTGGTTTGGTTGTGTGCAGTGTACCTCTCTCAGGCTGGCCGGTCTCCTCTAGTCAGTCTTGTCTTTCCTCCCATCTTAGAGTAGGAGCACCAGTGCATCTACATTTTTATGTGAGTTCTGGGGACTGAACTCAGGTCTTCAGGGCTTGCACAGGAGCTATATAGCTCAGTAGTAGAGTGTTTGTCTAATGTATGTGAGGGTTTGGGTACCACAGAAAGCAAACATAGAAACAAGGGATAAAACTTAATTTGTGAAGAATCACAATAAAGTGCCTTTATGTTAAGGCCCTTCAGGAACTCAGAAATATTATTTTATGATTTAACGTTACTCAAATGGAACATTGAGCATTTTAGGTAAATTGATTCATGCATCACAGGATACTTAGCATCTGTTGGACCAGATTACTATCCATCCCCCCCGGGCTGGGGACCAAACCCAGGACCTTGCGCCTCCTAGGCAAGCGCTGTACCACTGAGCCAAATCCCCAACCCCCAGATTACTATTTCTATAAACTGTTTCCATAGCCCAGGCTGACCTAGAATTTACCCTGTAGCCTAAGATAACCTTGAACTTCTGATCTTTATGTTTCTCCTTCCCAAGTGCTGTGATTCTAGGTCACCACTGTAATGGTGAATTTTAAACTGTTGCTTTATGCTTCCAGTGGGTCCCACCTGACAGAACCCTTTGGATTCTCAAATGAAAGACACCCCACCCCCCACCCCCCTGCCCGGCTTGACTTGACTATCTTAATGGTTGGGCATTTCTAATCCTCCCTGCAGCCAGCATACATTTCCCTCCAGTATTCATGGCTTAATACCTTCTAAACTCTATCTCGGCTACCTCATTACCTCCTTTGTGGGGGAGGGGGCTCCCCAGAAAGTGCATTCCCTTTCCACCTGCATTGTTGGATGACTTCTTAAATCTGATCCTCTGGGCTGGAGAGATGGCTCAGTGGTTAAGAGCACTGACTGCACTTCCAGAGGTCCTGAGTTCAAATCCCAGCAACCACATGGTGGCTCACAACCATCTGTAATGGGATCTGATGCCCTCTTCTGGTGTGTCTGAACAGCTACAGTGTACTTACATGTAATAAATATTTTGGGAAAAAAAAAATCTGATCCTCTGCCCTGAGTTGAGGTGATTCTCTCTGCCACCTAGGTCTTTTGCCTTAGCAGTCTAAAAGTCCCGCCCTGTCTCCCTGCCCAGCCAGTGGCTGTACAGCAATTCTTTGAAGCCCTCAGATCTGAAAGCTTGGCTTTTTGGGAGCAGAAATAGGACAAAGCATTAGAACCAATTCCCAATACGCCACACTGTTTTTTGGGGAGTTGTTGTTGCTGCTGCTGTTGGTGGTGGTGGTTTTGTTTTTTTATAGCACTTTGTATATCTAGGCAAGAACTCTTCCCAGCTGGGCTCTGCTTCATCACCATGTTTCTAAAGAAGAACGACTAGGCATGAAAATTGTTGAAGTGAGTGAGACACAGTAAAGTCCTATGAAATAGCACTTCTAATAATGCTTGAAGAATTCCTGGTTGTTCTTAGATTTATTATTGAGTCATCATTAGAAATACTTGTATATTTGAAAGGTGCTTAAGACTGTTTGAACTTTTGGCACTTAACATAGGTACAGAACTGAAAGGCAAAGCTGGGGTAGATATATATTGTATAAACGAATGTCTGGGAGTGGAGACATGGCTTAGCAGTTATAAGTACCTCCTACTTTTTCAGAGAACTCTAGTTAGGTTCCCAATACCCTTGTCCCACAGTTCACAATGGCTTGTGACTCCAGTTCCATGGAATCTGATGCCCTATTATAGACTCCTTTGTTATACATATACCCTTTTATATATAGTAAAAGAAATAATAAAAAAAAATTTTTTTTTTCAAGACAGGGTCTCACTATGTAGCTGACTGTCCTGGAATTCACAATGTAGACCAAGGTAGTCTCTAACTCAAAGAGATCTACCTGCCTCTGCCTCCAGAGTACTGGGATCAAAGGTGTGCGCCATTATAGCCAGCAAACGCCTGGGCTTTCATTAAAGGCTGGAACAAATTTTCTTCTCTTCCCTGAGCATTGTCTGCAAGAGTGTACCTCATTTTGGATCAGTGGGTACCATCCATATATAAACTGTTTATTCCTGTACCATACATAACTTATAAGAGTTTAATACATTAAAGTACAAAATTAACAGGAACTATGAATTTGGCTCAGTTGCTAGAGTACTTGTGTAGTATACATGAAAGTTTGGGGTTGATCCCTAGAACTGCATACATTGGATAAACCTATCTGTCAGCAGTAGAGGCAAGGAGGATCCGGAGGTTAAGGTCATTCTTGGCTGCATAATGAACCCCAGGCCAACCTGGGTTAAAGGAATATGCTGGTGTGCTCCATAAAAAATTAAAATTAAACTGAGCATAATGATGCACATCTTTAGTCCCAGCATTTGGGAGGCAGAGGCAGGCGGGTCTCTTGAGTTTGAGGTCAGCCTGGTTTAATAGAGTGAGTTTAGGAATGCCAGGATTACACAGAGAAACTCTGACTTGAGAAACTGAAAGGAAAAAAAATATTAATAAATTAACCGGAAACTGGAGAAAGGGCTCACTGATTTAGAGCTCTTGTTCTTGCAGAGGACCTGGATTTGATTCACAACACCTATGTGGTGGCTTATAAGCATCTTTTATTCTAGTTCCAAGGGTTCTGATTCTCTCTTCTGACCAGGCCTGTACATGGTGCACATATATATTTAGGCCAAGAATTCATAAACATAGATCTTTTAAGAAAATAACAGTAACAATTAATGATAAGGGACCAGAAATAACAGCTCTACAGCGAAGAACATTGGCTATTCTATCAAAAGACCCAGGTTCAATTTCTAGCACCCACATGGTGGTTCCATGTTTAAGTCCCAGGGATCCAATATCCTTTTCTGGCTTCCATGGACACTATTCATGCCATATAGGCAAAACACTCATACACAAAATAAAAATTTTAGTTTTATTTTAAAAAACAACTACTGATAGAAAATTTTTAACAAAATACTATTATAAAAGGTGAATGGTCTCAACTTATCTTACTATTTTTTAGCAACTTTTGTTTTTCTCTTCAAGACAGGGATTTCTCTGTGTATCCCTGGCTGTTCTGGAACTCTGTGCACGTGGATGGCCTCAAACTGGAGAGATCTTCCTTCCTTTGCCTCTTGAGTGCTGGGATTAACAGGGTGCACCACTGCCCAGCCCGTACCTACCTTTCTTACTGTGATGATACAAGTTGTGCTATAGTTTTCTGTCAGTTTCTGTCACAGCTTTCTGTTGCTGTGACCAAAAGCTATGTGGAAGGGAAAGGGTTTATTTCATCTACATTTCATCTACATGTTACATACATTCCATGGCTGAAGGAAGTCATAGCAGGAACTTGAACAGGATAAGAAATGTAAGTAGAGGGGCTGGGGATTTAGCTCAGTGGTAGAGCGCTTACCTAGGAAGCGCAAGGCCCTGGGTTCGGTCCCCAGCTCCGAAAAAAAGAACCAAAAAAAAAAAAAAAAGAAAGAAAGAAAGAAATGTAAGTAGAAACTGGAGGAATGCTGGTTACTTGTTTGCTGCCTTTTTCCCCCCTTTGTTTTGTTTGAGACAGGTTTTTCTATGAAGCCCTGGTGTCCTGCAATTTTCTATGTAGACCAGGCAAGCCTTGAATTCAGAGAGATCTGCCTGCCACCCTGCTCCTGCCTCTGGGATGGTACTAGTCACAGTGGGTAGGGTCCCTTTATATCAATTAGCAATCAAAAAAATGTTCTACAGATAGACATGCTCACAGGTCTAGGTTAGTCTGATAGAAGCTATTCTTCAATTGAAGGTCTCTTCCCAGATAACCAAGACAGCATCCCAGGTCTGCTCCTTGTCAGTTTGATAAACAAGCATATAATTGTTACAGTGTAACCTTTTATTGTCTTCAAGATTCATGTTAACATCACAGTATAAAGAACAGTTCAGGCTAGGTAATATTGGCATAAGCCTTTAGTCCCAGCACAACGTGGATCTCTGTATTCAAGACCAGCCTCATGTACAGAGTGAGTTCCAGGACAGCCAAAGCTACTAGAGAAATCCTGTCTTGAAAAAAACAAACAAAAGAATCCCAAATCCAACAACCCACATACCCAGTCCTACTTTAAAAATCTTATATTTTGGGGTTGGGGATTTAGCTCAGTGGTAGAGCGCTTGCCTAGCAAACGAAAGGCCTTGAGTTCGGTCCCCAGCTCCGAAAAAAAGAAAAAAGAAAAAAAAAATCTTATATTTTTTGAAAATGAAAAATTTCAATACTTTGAAAGTTCAAGGTCTATTTTTTTGTATTGCATATGTATGGATATTCTTCTTGAATGTATGTCTGGGTACTATATACATGCCTGGTGATGTGGTAACCACACAGACTTTCAGATTCTGTGTTACTAAGACAGTTGAGGGTGTTAGGAATTGATCCTGGGTCCTCTGGAAGAGCAGCCAGTGCTCTTAACCACTAATCCACCTTTTTAGCTCTGTCCATGTTTCCTTAGAAAATACCATTCCAGGCACAGTGGCAAGTACCTTTCATACCAGTACTCTGGAGGCAGATCTATGACTTTCAGGCCAGCCTAGTCTGTAGAGTAAGTTCCAGGATAATCAGAGCTGCATAGACTTTGTCTCAAAAAACAAAAATAAATAATAAAGTAAGTCCAAGGTCTTTTTTTTTTTTTTTTTTTTTTTCAGAGCTGGTGGGGGACCGAACCCAGGGCCTTGGCGCCTAGGGCAAGCGCCTACCACTGAGCTAAATCCCCAACCCCTAAGTCCAAGGTCTTAATTTTGGGCTTCTGTAAAATCAAAAATATTTCTATACCTTATGATCAGAATCAGTGCCTAAAAACTAGTCCCTACTTACTTAAGCAAAATCCAAGCCCAGCTGTGTAGTTCCCAGTCTGACATCTTGGACTTGCTCACCACGGGACTTGAACAGTCCTGCTTCTCTGAAGCTGCCATCAGCCACACACATTGCTTGTCTCCAAGGTTCAGGCCAGCTCTACTCCACACTTAACCATTGTCCTTGTGTCTCCAATGTTTTCGGGTTGCCACTGCACCTGAGGCTGCATCTTTATGGAAGGCCTTTCTTTGGGGTCTTTATCCTGTCCCTTGGTATAAGACATCAAATGCTCTTCATGAGAGATGTCATGTCTTGAAAACCAATACAACATGGGACACTTAAATATTACCCAGTTCTGCCACCCTGATGTGCAGCCGTGGACCCTTACGGACTGAACCATAGCTTCTGTGTGATAACCCTGAGGAAATATTCCCCCAGAAGACTGACTAGCAAAAGGTTCATTTCTACAGATTCTTAATCCAAAATGTCACACAAACGGTGCCAGTAAAGTCTTGGTTTCCCTCTAAAACTCTTACAGGCCAGCACTGTTGGGCTCGATTTAATGTCAGCAACTTCCCCTCAAGCTAACTGCAGGTTATAGTTGCAGTGTTTGTGGCTTATTAACTTATCTTTTGCTTTTGTGGTTCATTACAGGTTACCAGTGGGATATACACAAACACACACACAAAACCTAGTGCTTGCCCTCTAACAGAGCTTTGCCTCTCAATAGGGAAAGGGATGGTAGTACACTTTTTCTTTGCCAGGTACATTTGCTTTAATTCCACAAGACTGTTGTGGTTTTAATTTTTTTAAAGATTACATTCTTTTATTTATTTATTTTATTTATATAAGTACATTGTCACTGTCTTCAGACACACCAGAAGAGGGCATCAGATCCCATTACAGGTGGTTGTGAGCCACTATGTGGTTGCTGGAAATTGAACTCAGGACCTCTGGAAGAGCAATCAGTGCTCTTAACCATTGCATCTCTCCAGCCCTAGTTTTAATTTTCTTTTTCTTTTTTTTTTTTTTGGTTCTTTTTTTTCGGAGCTGGGGACCGAACCCAGGGCCTTGCGCTTCCTAGGTAAGCGCTCTACCACTGAGCTAAATCCCCAGCCCTTAGTTTTAATTTTCTAAAACTTGTGCTATAAATACAAAATTTGGAGGTCAATTTTGAGAATATAAAAACACAAACATGTTGGTTCATTCCTGTGCTCTAGGTATTTGGAAGGCTTTGGCAAGAGAATTTCAAAAAGTTCAAGACCAACCTGAGCTATACAGTAAGACTGTCTTTAAACTCAGAGAGAAGCTGAGTATTGTGGCCTGCACCATTAATCTCAGCATTCTGAGAAGTAGAGATGGTTGAATCTCTATTAGAGGTCGTCCTGATCTACCTACCTAGCAAATTCCAGGCTAGCCACAGACCCTTGGTGAAAATAAAATAAAATAAGACAAAATAAAATAGAAGCCTACAGGGAAAACTGGGAGTGTGTTTCAGTTGGTAGAGTGCTTACATGGGATACATTGCACTGGCTTGGGTCTCCAGTACTAGAACTGGAATTACAGATGTTCAGGTCCTTTGCAAGAGTAACAAGCACTCTAACCACTGAAACATCTCTACCCTCAAATTGGTAGTCTTAAGTGGGTCTACTAAACTATAATTTATGTACCATAAGAGTCACCTATTCCAGGCAGTAGTGCCACATGCCTTTAGTCCCAACACTGGCTTTTCATCCCAGCACTTGGGAAGCAGAGGCAGGCAGATGTCTTGAGTTTGGGCCAGCCTGGTCCATAGAGTGAATCTCACCCTCAAAAAAAAAAAAAAAAGCCACCCATACCCACTGAAATTGTACATTTGATGTTTCTTGTTTCGTTGTTTTGTTTTTTTGAGACAGGGTTTCTCCGGTAGACCAGACTAGCTTTGAACTCAGAGATTGGTGTGGTTTGTTCCCAGATGTCCATTACAGAACATTTCCTTAGTCTAAAATATATCTTGTCAGGGTTTGTCAGAGAAATGGAATCAGAAAGAAAGCATGTTTTCTTATAAACTCAGTATACTGTTTTTGAGATTTTCCTCAAGTTTTATTTTGTTTCTTTTTATTACTTAATACTATTCCATTATATACTTGCACCACATTTTTGTTCATCCATTCATCAGTTGGTGAGCATTCAGGTTTGTTTGGAGGTTTTGGCTATTAAAATGTTGCTGTATGGCTATAGCTGGGTGGTGAAGCAGACATAAAATCCTCGTTTGGGGTTTGATCCCCAGTCCTGAAGAAATACTAAGGCTCTAACAATTCTTACACGACGTCGTGAACATGCTTTCCCCATGTCTCTTCAGTGAAATTGAGGAGCAGGTGTCGGATTTCTTTTTCTCCGCAGAGCTGGAGGTGGACCCCATGGCATTACCTTACCACTGAACCACACTTAACGCCGCTTGTTAAATCCCTAATAGCTTCCCTGTCCTTTCTTTTCATGTCCTCTTTAAAACAAGCGCTAGCAATGAAAACAGCTGAAGATGTAGTTTGCATACTCTCGCCAGTTTTGAGTTCTGCAGAGACAGAAAGTGGATAAAAATAGGGCATTATCCTTATCTCTAAGTCTTTTCTTTCTGTCTTTATTGTTATTGTCCAGGGAGCACAACACTTGGGAACCTGAGAAGAACTTGGATTGTCCTGAACTAATTTCTGAGTTTATGAAAAAGTACAAGAAGATGAAGGAGGGAGAGAACAACAAGCCTAGGGAGAAGTCAGAAGGAAACAAGAGGAAATCCAGTTTTTCCAACAGTGCTGATGATATTAAATCCAAAAAAAAGAGAGAGGTGAGCTTCCCACTCCTGCCACTGTCCACCTGCTACTGTTGTGCAAACAGGGGCTTAGTTATTTTCTAAGGATGAACCTTCTGGTATATTGTTGAACAAAAGCTTGCAGGGAAGTGTGTTGATTAGCTACAGTGACCCCTTCTGGCTGAGTGAGAACTAGTAGTACTAATTGTATTTAAGCGTAAAAATTAATATGAAGTGCAACCCACTCTGTCCCTTCCATGAGTAGAAACGTGTGTGAATGTGTGTCTTGTGTGGGTGCCTGAGGAGGCCAGAGGGTGTTGGATTCCCTGCAGGTAGAGTTACAGGTAGTTGTGAACTCCCTAAAGTGAGTGCTGAAAACCAAACTTAGGACCTCTAGAAGAGGAGCAAGCTCTCTAGCCAGTGAGTCAAGAGGAAGACACTTCTGATTTTCTTCTTTTTAAAGAAAGAAAAGTGTTGTGGTATAATTAAAAGGGACATGAATGGTTCCCTCGAGTCACTGCTCCACGCTTGGCCCCTGGTACTCTTGGACCCAGGCAGTGGCTCCCTGGTGTTAGTTCTGGCACTGTAGGGCCATATAGAACCAACCTTAATTTATCTCAGTGTTAGCTGCCTTCAGTGAGGCACCACGCCACCTTAGCCTAGCTGTCTATCTTCTGGCCCTAGTGGTCTCTCTGTTCCCATTGCTAGTCACCCTGGCCAGCTGGGAACTCTAGTCCCAGCTACCCGATAATATCAAGACTCAACAAACTGTAACCCAACAACCAGATTTATATGTTAAATACTCAATGGACAGTACATCCACACAATAAACATAAAACCAACTGATAAGGATATAAACTGCCCACCTAGTTAAGATAAATTTGTCAGGGTTGGGGATTTAGATCAGTGGTAGAGCACATGCCTAGGAAGCGCAAGGCCCTGGGTTCGGTCCCCAGCTCCGAAAAAAAGAACAACCAAAAAAAAAAAAAAGATAAATTTGTCTACAGAAATCTATCCCAGCTACGTTGGCAATTCAGGACCACCTAGATCTGGGTCATCCTTCTCAGTCTCCATCTTGATTCTCCTCCTTCTCTCCCTACAAACACTTTGTAGCCTTATTCTTTTACTGTCCAGTCATGGCCTTGATCTAACTTATGCCAGCCCTCACCTGCATAATGATATCAACCTACAGAAAAGTTGCTAAGGAATTGGCTCAGGAGTAATGGTGCCTTTTGCCAAGCCTGAAAACCTGAGTTCAAATCCGATCCCTCATATTGTAGGATAAAACTGACTCCTTAAGTTGACCTTTAACTCCTGCATGCATCTGCCCACCAGAACACACAATAATAACTAACATTAAAAAAAAAAACCATGAAATGCTTACTGCTTCTTTTTATCTTGTCTTCTGTTCCAGTAACACTTTTTTAATCATTTTTTTGTGTGTGATATGTGTATAGTTTGCATACTTGTTATATGCACATGAGTACACATATATACACATTCATATGTATGTGACGACCAGAGACCAAAGTCAGATGTCTTTCTTGAATTCATTGATTCACGAAGGTTTGCTGGCTAATGAACCTCAGGAGTCTGTCTGTCTTTACATCCATAACATTTATCTTTTCTCTTAGCTTTTTGTTTGTTTTTTCTTTTGTTTTGTTGTTGTTTCTGTTGTTGATATTTGAGACAGTGTCCTGTGTCTTAAGTCTGGCCTCACATTTCGAGTATGGCTGAGGATTACTTTGAACTTCTTGTACTCCTACCTCAACCTCCCAAGTACTGAGATGGTAGGCCTGTGGTATTGTTTTATGCTGTGCTAGGGATTGAACTCAGGACTTGTTGCATATTAGAAAGAGAACTCTGCGACCGAACTAAGGAGCCCAGCCTCTCCGTTGTTTGGAGCCAGAGGTCCTGCTCTGTAACCGACTTGTCTGACCCTGAGCTCACAATGTATTCCTGCCTAGCCTGGAGCCTCCACTTCTGCCATTGGCTCCTGAACAGTGGGATGTTAGGCATGTGCCTGAATAGCACCATACCTGCTACTTTCCACTAATTTTATTCTAGCTGTATAACCTAAAAAGAAAATAATTTTCATCTTTTGTGTGTTTATTCTTTAGTTTGGAAACTAATTATGAAGTTTGGTTTGATTCAGTTGCTTTTACCTGATTTTTAGATTGAGGGTGCATAAACACTACATTGTCCCTTTTTTTTTCTATCTCATCTTTGTCAAATGTATGTGTTACACAAACATTCTACATCTCCAGCTTTCCCTCTTGCCATTTATTTCAGGGTTATGAAACCTATGTGCTTAATATTTAATAAAATACAAGTATTAGTTCATATAGCATCCCTATTTATCTATGCTAAAGTTAGATGCCCATTTTTCTACACTTTTCTCAAAACTGTGACTATGCCTCTAGTAACCAAGGTGAACCTCACATCAGTTAAATGAGAGTTTCTGTGGGTAAACTGAAGCATTGGGGTTTTATAAAGATTGTGTGTAATTCTTGGCCTCTATGGGGGCTGTTCCTGACCTCTTTCTCTTGTTATTTTAATTTTACAACTTCTTGTTTGTTTGTTTACTAAGACAAGGTCTCTGTGTAGTAATGGCTGCCCTGGAGCTGGCTATGTAGACCTGGCTGATGTCTGATTCACAGAGATTCTCTTGCATCTGCCTTTTGAGCACTGGGATTAAAGGCCAGGGCCAGCACTGGCTGCAACCTATGCCATGTTCTGACTATAATAAACTGTATTGATGAGGAACTTAAGGGAAGAATACTTTTCATTTTCTGAGGACTTGTTTTTTGTTTTGGGGTTTGTTTGTATGAGATGGGGTCTCAAACAATGCATGAACCTTGGCTGGCCTGAAACTCACTGTGTAGACCTTGCTGGTCTCATTCTGTCTCTGCCCTTTTTAAATTTCATTTATATATTTTAGTACATTTTATTATTTCGCATGTGTTAAGCATGTGTGGACTGCACATGGATGGATGGTAGAGAACAACTTGAAAAAGCCAGTAGCCTTCTTCTACCAGGTTGGTCTTGGAATTGAAGTTGGAACTTTGGGCTTGGTGGTAGTCACCTTTTTGTTAACCCTTTGTGTTCTGGCTTTTGTCATTTGGTTCATTTCTAGTTAAAGTAGCAAATAATAATCAAAGACTTTTAACTATGTATTGTGAAAGATAGTAAACATTTCTTCAACTTAAGGTCTTGTTCTTTTAAAGGCAGTAATCTGGCTTTGATTTGAGTCCCTGGCCACTTCAGAGGGCTTCGTGTCTAGGTTCTGGAGTTGCTGACCTTGGAAACAACCTCCAGACACCCTTTATATCATAATGTTTGTCTGGGGCCCTTGATAGCATTCTCAGCAATACTGGCAGCTGTCAGGTAGACAGCTGGCATGATCATAGTAGTTGTGTGTTTTCAAGGTATGGGGAGATTGCCTTTTTTTAGACCACTGCAGAAGAAATTTCTTAGTCAGTTTTATGCCTGATTTAAGATTACTACCTGTGATGATTTTAGTGTTTTCCTTGCCTCAGCTCCTTTCAGCAGCTTGAACATTCTTTTTCCATTTCCCTCCCTATGTAGCAGACTCTTTCCAGCTGCCAGAGATGATGTATGACTTAGTCACTGTGCCAGCATTCCAGCTGTGAGCAGCTGTGTTTGCATCTGGGAACCAATTCCCCTTAAATGCCCCAAAGAGGTTGTGTCTTAAAGAGCCAGTGTCTTCCTACTGATCCTTGGCTACGATTTCTTCCTTTTGGTGTTCTGGTATCTTTGAGGACCACCAGGACTGTGCAGACTTTTGTGTATCTATTTCAGAATCATTTGTTTGTGTGTTTTGTATTTGCTCATTGTTTTGGGGGGTGTGGGTCAGGGAATATGTGGGAGTTGATACTCCCCATGCACCCTGTGAGTCCTAGGGATCGAACTCAGGTTGTTGGGCTTGGCTACAAGCCTTTTTGCCCACTGAGCCGTCTCACTGGCCTGCTTTTGTAGCTCAAAGGCAAGTCATGATCAGAGAGGGTTGGGATTTGGTTCCTATGGTAAATCTTAAGTTTTCTTTGTGATGAATGAGCTTGTATTATCTCTTGTAAACTTTAGAAAAAAATATGTATAAAATTAGACTTTTTTGTTCTGACTGTTGCCATCACACCTGGATCAGCCAGAGACTAAAGCAGTCCCTGTGCTCTTCTCATGAGTTGTCAGTTCAGTTGTTTGCAGTCTCAGACCAGTCCCAATTAATGTTAGTAGCGAGTCTGAGCAGACCAGAGGCTCCTTTCTCAAGTTATATGCAAGCTAGTGTTGGTGATCTTTGAACCTCTGTTTTACAATATAAATGACTGTGAAATATTAAAACTGTTGGCCACTGTTAAGATAAATTAAAAGTCTAAAAGGCTATTGTCGAGAAAGCATCTGAAGTTGAGAGTGAAAGTGAGCTTGTTTGGTGTCTGAGAAGCAACAGTAGAGGGAGGGTCTGCTCGCAGTGCTGAAGAGATTGAGTAGGTTAGAGGGGTGGAGTACCCAAGTGATTCTCCTGAAACTCCTGGGGTGCTAAAGACTTGTGGGGGGTCCCCCTTTAATCATTTACAAGGAATACCAGGAAAGATGACTACATCTATTGCAAAAATATCTCATAACATTGCTGCCTCTGATTGACCTAGGTCAGTATTCTATTTCTTGAGTTGCAAGGATTTTTCTGAACTGATGACAAATGATACCAGATGATATTAACAAAGGCTATGATTTGTTGTTCAGAAAAACAGGTTTTTTTGTTTTGTTTTGTTTTTCCTTGATCTCTGCAAGCTCCAATTTCTCCTATTCTATTTATAGCAAAGCAATGATATCGCTCGGGGCTTTGAGAGAGGACTGGAACCAGAAAAGATCATTGGGGCGACAGATTCCTGTGGAGACTTAATGTTCTTAATGAAATGGTAAGAGGAATTGTGCTTCACAGTTGTGTTTTTTGCTATGAAGAAAGAGTGTGAAATTGAGAATTCCTAAATTTAATCCATAGTGTCAGTATTAAGTGGGAATTTATGGTTCAGAATAAATTTGTGACATTCTCAAGCTTTGGTATTGTTGTATTATAGTAATCATATTTGGGTTAAAAAAAAGTATTACTACTACCTAAATTCTGTATAGAACTGAATCATTTACCGTGAGATCATTAGCCTATGACTATGGGGTAAGAGCTAAGTAAAACTTCCTACATCATTGAGGATCAGGGTCACCAAATGATGTCTAAAAGAGAAATTAATTTCAACAAAAGACATCAAACTGAATGCTAAATAAAGAAATAAAGCACAAATTACTTTATTAGAGAAAGTGACTTACAGAAGAAAATGGAATGCTTCCCCATCCTCCCTCCCTCCTTTCTTGACAAGGTCTCATGTAGCTCAAGGTGTCCTTGAACTTACTATGTAGTGCAGGACATTGAATTCATTCTCCTGTCTCCATTTCCCTAGACCTGGAGTTACAGAGTTATAGGCATGTACTCACATATCTGACTGGCCTTTTCCTTTCTTCTCTTTCCTTTCCTCCCTTTCCTTTTTCTTTTAAGATTTATTGCCTATTTTTTTTTCTACGTGTATGTGTTTTGCCTCCATATATATATGTGTGTGTGTGTGTACCATGTATGCAGTGCCTGCAGAGGCTAGAAGAGGGTGTTGGATCCCCTGGAACTGGCATTACAGGCAGTCCTGCGGTACCATGCAGGTGCTAGGAACTGAGCCCAGGTCCTCTGCAAGAACAGCCATTTCTTCAGCTCTTTATTTTTTGTTTGTTTGTTTGTTTATTTTTGGTTCTTTTTTTCAGAGCTGGGGACTGAACCCAGGGCCTTGCACTTCCTAGGCAAGCGCTCTACCACTAAGCTAAATCCCCAACCCTTTTGTTTATTTTTTGATGCTAAAGATCAAATACAGAAGACTCCACCTCTGAGCTATATCTCCAGCCCTGTAAAGAGCCTTTTCTACTTCGATATCAAACCAGCTAACCTCAGGCATTGACACTGACAGACTGTCTCAGTCTCATGTCTCCTTCTAAGTCTTGTACCCTTTCTTTCCAGGAAAGACACAGATGAAGCTGACCTGGTCCTTGCAAAAGAAGCTAATGTGAAATGTCCACAAATTGTGATAGCATTTTATGAAGAGAGACTGACGTGGCATGCGTATCCAGAGGATGCGGAAAACAAAGAAAAAGAAAGCGCAAAGAGCTAAAGGAGGAGGCAGTCTCTGTCATTTCTCTTTGTATATAATACCTTCACCTTCCTGCCTCCTCTCGCTTCTCCCATCCCTTTCCATCCTAAACATATCCATAAAAATAATGTGCTTATCACTGTGCTCCACGGGAGAGATGTTGGTATTGGTTCTCTTGTAATATAACTGATGGTCTGACTCCTAAGTGTAGCTCTGTGAAAGTCAGGCATTACATCATTCACATGCTGTGTGGTTCCCATAGTGTTCTCTTTCACCCTGATCTTTTCCTTCTGTTCCCCTGTAACTTTTAATCACCTTAGAGTCGTGATCTTTGGGGTTGGTTGCTTTGGGGAATTTTATTATAATGACGATGACTTCAGTTTCTTGGTTGTTAATTAGAATATATTGATGACCAGCTGGCCTTTGTTTTGACATACTGGCATAGAAAGGATGTTGTCCAGCTTTTAGAAAGCTAATAGCAGCAGCCTACATGTTGTGTATTTTTTAATCTCACTTAGCTCTGCCAGGAGAATACAGGGTCCCTGGTGTGGTCTTCTAGGCCACTCCTGACTATTCTCACCTACCCTCCCATAACAACTCAGTTCTCTTGAGGGCTTGAGACTTTACACTGTTTAGCCCTCACACTCTTTTGGCTTCGTTACTTTCAATCCCTGATTCTGCTTCTGTAAAGTGGTATCAGTTTGTTATTAAATGACAAGACTAACTGTGGGGTCTGTAAGCTGTAGTGCAGGAAGATAATAGGACGGGGCTGGATACAGTTGTCTTTGGTATCACATGGTGTGTATGTGTTCTTTCCTTCACCCTCATTCTTAGACTGTATTCATATAGGTGTGAGGGACTGCCTGGTGCTTGCTTGTGCCAAGGTGCTGGGCACCCTCTAACCCTGCCAACTTTTATGGCCTCCCAAAGCATTCCTGTACCAAAGAGGAATCAGCAGATCCACACATTCCCTTCCGTGCTGTTATTTTAAGTTGGGAATTGTTAGAAAGGAACCATTAGCCACAGTGTCATCAGTTTCTAAGTCCTCGCAGCAGTGATACTCTTTAACTTTACCACTAAGTCCCTAGAGGATTAATGTTCCTGCCCTCTCCATCCTCAGACTTTTAGTTGTAGCTTATTTTAAAAACTATTTTCATGGAAGACCATCGCCTCAGAAACCAACAGGTCTTGCTTGACATTAGCTTTTTGACACAACCTTCTCCCACAGCAAACTACTCTTACTTTGCTATTATTTCTGCTCCTGTTCTGTTCTTTTTGTCCCCTGAAAGTGCCCATCTTCTCTTCATTCCTTTCTTCTTATATAGTTGAGGAGACTGAGAATCAGGACTAAATGTAAGGAAATAACAGGGTTTGGAGCTGAGCACTCTTGTCCCAGCTCAAAAGCTGAGGAAAAGGAATAAACGCTGAGGTAGCCTTAATTCTAGACTTTATCAACTACTGAGGCTGTTTTTGTTGTTGCTTTCGATTTTTAAAGCATAGCTATCTGAGCAGCCACCCATTTCTAGATCGTTCATGGTAATGAGGGGAAGGTGCTCTGGTCCACAGATGAGCCAAGTGATGTGCACATCCTAGACATTCACAGTGTTTGCTAGCATCACTTCTCTGCTCAGCTGCTGCTGAGCTCTGTGTTCTTGAATAAATTATGTCAACAATTACACTGCACAGTTGACAGGACAGCTGTTACTGCAGTGACATGGCAGACAGACGGTGAGGCTTTGCCTTAAGTCAGCCAGGAAGAACCTGTGAATGGTACTGTGGTAGGGGAAGAGCACCTAACCCTTACCTCTCCATAGTTCATTCTCTGAAGATGGTAGAGGCAAGCTCAAAGGCTGGATAAGTGACCATTGTCTGCTTAACTTGATGAAATGCAGGTGGTTAGAGAGCAGATGTGTCCTTCAGGCAACCTAGACTAGTAATTAGGGCAGATGAAGGTAGCCCAGAAGTGGCCCGAGTTCCTGAGGATCTTAGTCTCTGATTAGCAGCTGGAGGGAAGGACAGCCTGCTGAGCGCTCAGCAGCAGTGGGCTGTAAACTGGCAGTGGAAGGACTGAGTATACAGTTTGAGGGTTTAATGCCTTGTAATGCAAAAAATGAAGGGAAGGAGTGGCCTGCTGGTTTTAATGCTCTTTACAATGTTTTTCCCTCTCAAAAATTCATGGAGTATTGGTTTTCTGTTAATTATTACCAAAACACCCTTGTTTTCTTCTTTTTCTTTTTTTTTTCCCCCCCAGAGCTGAGGACCGAACCAAGGGCCTTCCGCTTGCTAGGCAAGTGCTCTACCACTGAGCTAAATCCCCAACCCCTTGTTTTCCTCTTAGTAAGTTTCCTGGTTATATATAGAAATAGGGAACCGGGATTCCAGTATTATCTTCAGCTCTCAGTATGAAGAAGCCAGACACCCATTTGTGCCTCCAGCCTGTGTTGTGCCAAGTAGCTTGATTCTGCTGGAGAATTGCAGCTGTGGACAGAAGTGTTTCCTAGAGTTATCTTCTATCTTCGCTCTAAAGAGTTCATGGCCAAAGGTGAAAGAAATACTCCTAAACACTGACTATATTCTCCTGTGTTAACCTTCTCCAGAACTAATTTTGTGGTACTGGGAATTGAACCTAGGGCCAGCGTGGACAGCCGGGCAACTGCTGTGCCATCTTTGTCTGCCCCCTTCCCTCCCCTGCCATACAGTTGATGGATCACCAAATTCACCTGTTTTTGTTGCTCTAAGGACTTTAAGTCACTGATAGCAAGCTAACCTTGGTTGTATAACCAAGTTGAATTTTTTTTTTTTTTTAAACTTCTGTGAGTATGTTGTTGCTGTCTGCAGACACACCAGAAAAGGGCATCGGATCCCATTACAGATGGTTGTGAGTCACCATGTGGTTGCTGGGATTTGAACTCAGGACCTCTGGAAGAGCAGTCAGTGCTCTTAACCACTGAGCCATCCTCCAGCCCTGCTAAGTTGAATTCTTTTTTTTTTTTTTTTTTTTTTTTTTTTTTCGGGCTGGGGACCCAACGGGCCTTGGCGCTTGCTGGGCAGCGCTCTACCACTGAGCTAAATCCCCAACCCCTAAGTTGAATTCTTGATCTCCGGCCTCTATCTCCCAGTCTCTAGGATTATAGGTGTATGCCACCATATCTGGCTCTTAGCTCCTTCTGTATGGAGTTATCTGTGCTAGCCAGGTACAGTGTAATACTCCTTTATTTCCAGTCTTTAGGAGGCAGAAGTAGATGAATCTTAATCGGAGGCCAGCCTGGACTATATAGTGAGTTCTAGGCCAGCCAGACCTACATAGATCTTGTGAAAGGAAAAATAGGAAAAGATTACCCAGATTGGCCTTGAACTTAGGATCTTTTTGAATCAGTTGTATGCCACTATGCCTGGCTCAAAATGCCTTTTTTTTTTCTTTATTAACTTGAGTATTTCTTATTTACATTTCAATTTTTTTTTTAAGTTATATATATGGGATTTCTGCCTGCATGTATATGCACCATGTGCATGCCTGGTTCCCTAGGAGACAGAAGAGGGTCTCATATCCTCTTAGACAGGAGTGAGCCACTATGTGGGTGTTGAGAACCAGATTTGGAAGAGTAGTCAGTGCTCTTAACTGCTGAGCCATCTCCCACCCTTCAAAACATCTTTCTAAAGTTGAATTTCTTTTTTTTCTCCCCCCCCCCCCTTTTCTGTTTAGTCCTGACTGTTTCTTGCCGGCTTCACCCTCTAGTGCTCACATTTTGCTAGCTTTACGCAAAAACAGAAATGAAACTGGGTGATCCATCCTCAATTTTACACATTGTGTTGTTCACATTTCTACAACTTTAGCATACATCAATATTGTTTTCATTCAACAAACAGTTTGGCTCAGGAACTCGCTAGAGAACTTTGATAGTGGTGTGGGATGAGTTGATCAGTATAGTTTTGGATAATGAATACTGCACATGTATATAAATTACTGGTCTGGGACAGCATCAGGTATACAAAAAGGTGAGTCTTTAGTGGGCAGTTAGTTAAGTGGTTGAGTGCTGGTGAGGAATCCATGAAGCCCTGGGTTTCCACGGGGGGTAAGGTAAATCTGCAGTAGGAGGGTGCCATTAACTGCTTCTTCTGTGGGAAAGACCTGTGGTCTTGGATGAACTGAGTTAACTGGCCATGGGCAGCATTGCAGGAAATAAAGCTAGAAAGGCTTTTGTTACCAAGAGTGCAGATAAATGAGCATGAGGACTGTCTTGTTTAGACTGCCAAAGCATTCATGACTGTGTTAGTATTGCCTGTGCTGTGTATATTTCTTCTCTGTGGGCGTTTTAGCAAGTTGCTCACACTGTTCAATTTCTCACCCTTTTGGAGAAATCAACATTAGTCTGGCTTTAAAGCCCAAAACATACCATCTAATGACAAGACTTCCTTAGAACAAGGCTTAGGAATGAGCTACCTTTGGGTCACGTGGGTCTCAGTGCCAGGGCGTAAGCAGCTCCTGTGTCACTTATATCAAAGCCTTCCACAGGAATAATGTGCTCTGGCTCCTCATTGTGCGTGACACCCTTCTCAGAGAGGGAAAAGTCTGTCTTTCAGGTTCTTATTCTGACTCCTGAGAGCCCAAGACGAAGATGTAATTGACTGACTTTAGAAGTCAGAATTCCCAGAAATTCAACTAACTGCTCTAGAAGGTTAAAATGTGAAGTTTCTTGTTTGTTTTTTGCTTGTGCTGAATATTTTGAATTTTCATCTACCTCGTCTTATTTTTCTTAGTTACTTCTGTCATTACCACTTGAACATCAAGCTTGATTTTGGTCATTGTCTAAAATGGGGTCTCTCCTGTTCAGTGACAGTTTATTCCCTTGTCTTTCCTCTTGGCCCTCATTTCACCTAACATCATCTCTTTTTGCTCCTGTCAGAAATATGTTTTAAAGTCTTGTTTTATGGGAAAAAGTGGTCCACCAATGCTGTTTGTCTCTGAGGTCAGTGAGAGAAGGAGTTAAAACATAGTGGTGGAGGAAGGGCAGAGCCTGCACTGGAGGCAAAAGCTGACAAGGAAGGAGTCATTAATTAAAGACAATTTCAAAGTCAACTGATTGTGATCATTAATGTCACAATAGATCAAAACCTAATTATCACAGCCTAGGTAAGAGCCATCAGTATTAATCGGAAAATCTAATAGGAAACTATTAGCAAGAAATTAGGCCAAATTGAATGCAATGAACTTTTTATCATCTTTTTTTGGTAATGTTCTTGGTGTTGGCAACTGTGACCCTAACAGTTGGTCCAAGCCCAGATTGCTAATTTTAAAGAGCCTTTTTTTTTTTTTAAGTAACCCAGGCTGACCCTAGTGCTTACAGCCCTCCAGCCTCAGCCTTGAGCACTGGGAGTATGAGGGGGTACATGCATTTGTGTTTGTGTGGGTGGGTAGGAGAGAATTGAACTCAGGGCCTTGTACATTTTAGACAAGTGCTCTACCACTGAACTGTATTCCTAGCTCAGAGTGTTTTGTTAGGGAAGTTTCCAGACAGACTAAACCTAAGCTGACATTGCTGAAACACCAACCTTGAATTTTTTTTATCATATGATCTATTCATTCTAATCAGATCAGCAGGATATAAACATATATATTAAAGTCGTAGTGTGTCCCTAGTGAACATCGTATCATCTGTTGAGTGCTTGTATATAGAGTTCTGTACTGGTTGTTGTGAAGGCTGTGGGAGGAAGGCAGTGTCCTGCTTTGGAACTCTTTGAAAACTAAAGAGATAGTTTCCTTGTGTGACAGCATGATCGAGATGCAAGTCAGTGTTTTTCAGTTTCCAGCAGCATTAGGGTTTGATCCTAAACCAGCTTAGCAGTGCCCCCAACCCCAGTAGTTTTAAGATAGGCACAAAATGATTTCCTACTGGAGTTCTAAGGTATGGGGAAGACATCTTTGTTTCTGTTTTCCTTTCTGGTAGTAGGAGAAGCATCAGTATGTCCTTAAGATGTTTGTAAAGATGCTACCACCTTTGGGTGAGATGAGTCAGGCTGTGGAACAGTTGCTGTCACAGGAGGTGTTGGTGTCACAGGAGGAATGCCAGACAGTAGAGAGGGAATTGTGCTTAGGAGTCTACACTGTGCCCTGCAGCCCTGCTGCACTTCAGATGCTCAGTGCTAATCTTACTTAGGAGGCCCATGCTGCTTTCTGGACCTTGGGAACCTGGATTACCCAGTAGAAGACTGAGAATCAATGTCTTTTGTTTGTTTGTTTGTTTGTTTGTTTTCTAAGATGGGGTCTCTGTGTAGCCATGGATGTCCTGGAACTTGCTCTGTTGACCAGACTGGCCTCGAACTCAAAGATCTGCCTGCCCCTGCCTCCCAAGTACTGTGATCAAACGTGTGCGCCATCACTGCCTGGCTAACCCTTCACTTCTTAGTGAGTTTTAGTGTTTAAAAAATGCAACTTAATTTTCAAAGTGGCACTAAGGTGGTTTGTCCAGCCTTGGGTTACTCCAGGTGAGCAGCAGCCCTCAATTAACAGTGTGTTGATTGGACTCCTCCGGCTGCAGTGAAATGACTGAAAGTGAGATGTTCTAGTGCATAGTTCTGTGCTAACCTCCTACTTGGTCTTAATGGCTGACCTTGGGCAAGTCTTTCCTTTCAATGCCTCAGTTCCCCATCTGTCAAATGGGGTGATAATACTGACCTACCTCATGGGGTGTTGTGAGGCATTACAGATCAGAGCTGATCAACCCTTTAGGATTGCCTGTGGAGGATACCTTAAGTCGAACTTTTTTAGCCCTCACTGAGCTATTTCCAACTTTGGAAGTAGTTAGTGACCTTGGCGAGTTTCTGACCCCCCCACCCTTTACCCCTCATCAAAGCTGCTAGTTCAGATGTTAACAGTGTTTTGTGAATGTTGGAGTCTTGATCGTCCAGTCTAACTTGGGACAATGTAAGGGAAGGCACTTGTGGGTTCTGTGTCTTATATTACAAAGAGACTGTTAGAAATTCAAGAGCCTTGGTTTAGGAATCTTGAGGCAGGAATGCTACCACATGTCTTTCTCTGCAGGTTGGGAGTTAAGGTCCTATTTTCATGGACTTACAACCACTTCTGACTGTCTTCGAAAGGAAGTGACACTTGGTATTTTGGATTTATATTGTTGCTTTCATTTTCCAGGCTGATCCTAGGACAGTTAGTCTACTGAACCCTTCATGCTTCTATGCCTCTGCCCTCTCATAGAAGCCAGATGGTTCAAGCAACATAGCTCTCCCTTCCCCCACCAAAAAGCCGTATTGGATTTTTGTTTGTTTGTTTCTAGAAATAGGTGTAACATTTCAGAATTGAGCATTGGTCCTCAAGGCTTCTTCCAGTTCACTGTGTGTGGAATCTGTCACCTCTTTTCAGTGTCCACCATCTGACCCACTGAGGACATCTTGGACACTTGTTTGCCCACTTGAGGGTTCAAAAGCCTTATTCTGTGTTTCAGTATAGGGCTAAGGCATCCCCAAGCTCTTCGTGATAGGTTTCCTTTCCCCTACTTGACCTTGTATTGGTACCATGAAAAAGCTCCCTGGAGGTACACACTCCAGTACTGTTAGGTGGACGCTACTCCTAACAGGGATCCTAGAGGGTTCTCTGGAGGATGGGAAAGGAGCAGTCTCATGTCCTGCCAAGTAGTAGCCAGCAGTTGCCTTACCCCTGCCTGCTGGCCATGTTCCCACCTCCTCACGGAGAGGGCTTTCAGAGGTCCTCGAGGCTGGATTTTCTCAGTCTCTGCTGTGCCATTCTGAGTGTGAAGCAGACCACACTTTGTGGCCAGGTGTCTAGTGGAAGTGAGGTCTTGAATTCTCGGTGGACTTTTTGGTTTGTGGGGGAGTTTTGGTTGTGTTTCTTGGTTCTATTTCAGCCAAACTCGCCTGCTTTTGATTTCTTTAAAGGATAAGTGGTCTATCTATCTATATACATGTATGTTTGCATTTTAAGTGTAAATGTTTTGAAAAAAAACCCAGACATGTCTTTCTATAACTGACATCCGATTCAGACATCATTCTCTCCCCTTCCACCCTCTTTTCCCTCTTTTCATACTCTTGTATTGGTTCTAATAAAGGATTGCTTTTCAAATATGGATCTTGAGTGGTAGTTTGAAGAGCTGGGTCTATAAACCTTTTAAATTTGGGTCCTGAAGTGTCAGCCATTTCTGCCATTCCCTGTTTCTTTCAGTGCTGATCATCAAACCTTGTGCAAGCTAAGCAAGCACTCACTGGGCTGACCCCATCCATCCATCCATCCCATTTCTGAAGTATTTGTGAAAGAAGAGAAGAGAGAACTGGCTGCTGTTACCTTTGGGGATTTGTTGGTTCTGAAAACAGCCACAGGGTGGCGCCAACCCTGGGGAATAAGCCACTGCCTGTGCCTGCTATGACCCTGAACTGAGTTCAGTTTATTTGCCTTCTTGGTTTCCCTGCTCTTCCAGCTCTCCATAGACAGTATGGAAAATAAAGGACCACCAGGTGCTCTTCACCAATAAAGTACATCAAGAAAGTGTAAGGCTTACAAAGCTCAAAATGGTTACCCTGTAACTGTATCCTCTTTGTGCTTGCAAGTACCAAAGAAACCTGTGCCCTACCTGTGGGCCAGAAATGGGATGGCAGTAGGAAATTGGATCAGGGGGGAAAGTGAGGTAATGTGGCCCTGAACCTGGTGTGGTTGGGCAGGAGCTTGCAGCGGGAGACCTGAAGATGGACAGACCCTGGAGCCAAGTCCTGATTTCCACCAGCTTGTCTGCAATTCCTCTCTCTTGTTTTCCTTTCTGGCTGCTGAATTATAGGGTCTCTGCAGTCTAATCTCGTAAAAGTCTTATGAAGACATCTGTAGGTTGGCTGGCTTAATGGTCCATGACCCCATAAACATGGGGCAGGAGAGCCATTTGGTCCACTTCAGAGAGAGGCCTTTCTGGACATTATTTATTTCCTACCTCTGAGGTCTGGGTCTGCTTTCTCCCTTTCCGTTCTTGTCTGAATCCGGACTAACTCCAGAATTACAGGGGGTCTGACCAGCCCTAGATAACGATCTTGGTTTGTGTCTTCCCTCCGTGAGCAAAGGGGTCTGCCTGGCCCTGGTTCAGGTTAGCTCTTTGCTGCCATAGCTTCCCCCTCTGAATCTTTCTGTTTTCTGGAGAAGTCCAGACTGGACTTTTGCCTCATCCTTGTTTGTGTTGAAAGTTACCAAGGTAGCGAAGTGGGTGCAGTGCTGGTAGCTGGGGCAAGTAGAGGGTCACTGGGGGTCTGTGATCAGGCTCACAGCACGTAACTCAGCTGCTCAGTTGGAGTCAGCAGCCCCAGGCCCTCTGCTCTATGGAAAGAAGTGTAAGCTAGAGCCAAGTGTCCTCTGTGGTGAGAGTGACCCTGACTGAACAGAGGAGGCCATGACAACAGCTGCTGCCCAAGCCTGGAATGGACCTGTTTGTGCTTGGAGAGAGCAACACAAGTGCGACTTGAGAGCTTGGTGCATAAAGGCACTTACTATGGGGAAGCTGGCAACCTAAATCCAATCCCTGGAAGAGATCTGGAGAAAACCAGCTGCACAAAGTTGACTTGCTTACGTATGCTTTTTTTGTTTTGTTTTTTAAGGGAGACATCACTGGGCATGGCGTCATGCCTTTAACTCCGGCACTTGGGAGACATCACTGTAGGCCAGGCTCTCTATCTGAAGGGAGGGAAGAGGAGACAAGGTGAAGACTGGGGTCAGTGAGAATGTGGGCATCTGGCATAGGCACTGTGTGGCTCTGTACAAACCCTGAGCCCAGTATTTAGTGTCATTTGAAAGCACAGTCTAGTCTGAGGCTCTAGCCTCCTCCCTGATCTTTGTGTTGCCTCTGTTGCCTCCCCTCAGCAGCTGTAGCATCTTGATTTCCAGGTGCAGGCTCTCCCCACTCAGGCGTACCACCCCCTTTAATGGTATTTCCCCTTTGCCCACTGTATTGTGTGCATTTGTCTGGCTCTCTTGCCTTTTTTCCTCTTCTGATTTTCCTACCTGTCCCAATTCCATAAGCAGCCTTAATTTTGATATTTCATTTCAACCTGTCAAATTATCATCTTTCTTGCAACAGTTCAGGACTCTCCATAAGCTCATTCATAAGCCCATGTGGTCTCTGGAAGCAGGTGCAGGTCTGTATGAAATGTGGTGCCCACTGCCAGACTGGGAAAAGCAAGCCTCTAGCCCACTGCCAGACTGGGAGCCGCCAACTCCCTCGGCAAAAGCATGTCTGATAATTGGTTGTGAGCCAGGGAGGGAGAAATGCTGATAATTTTAAATGGGGCTGGGACTGTGCCCTCCCCCACCCGCTCCTGTCACCACTGCCTGTGGAGAAGGAAGGGTGTAGGGAGATGCAGTGTTGGCCACAGCTGCTGCAGCTTGTGAAATTTTGCCACATCTGCAAGGAGGCAAGGGGGCAGGTGAGCAGAAGTCCTTGCCATTGCTGTGTGGGTGTGGAATGGATGTCCTCTAGCTATTTCCACACCTGCAGCACCTCTTGAGGCAGCCTGCCTTCCCCCATGATTTTCAGCTTCCTTGTGTGTTACCATTCATGGCGGGAGCCAGGGGTGCTCAGCTGTTAGAGACCTGTGCCTGGCTGTCCTGTGTCCTGTCTACTGAGTAGCTCTAGCTTCTGCCTCACTGCCTCATTCAGGCAAAGTGTAATGTCTGCTGTGTACCACAAATATACATATGGATGATGGCTGCAAGCTACCTGCCGTGTGAGTGATGATAGGAACTGAACCTGGGTCCTCTGCAAGAAAAGCAGGTTCTTTTAACCACTGAACCATTTCTCCAGCCCAATAATGGCAACTTGGGAGAATTTTATAACCTTTGGTGTGTTTGTGTCATCTCAGGGCAAGGGTTGCTATAAGTCTGGAAGTTGCTGATATAAAACTGTTGGATTCTTTGTTTGAAAAACACCTTTTTGGGGTTGGGGATTTAGCCCAGTGATAGAGCGCTTGCCTAGAAAGCGCAAGGCCCTGGGTTCGGTCCTCAGCTCTGAAAAAAAGAAAGAAAGAAAAACACCTTTTTGAGGCAGAACCCCAAGGGTGTCCTTGAACTCTTTTTTTGTTGTTTTTTTTTAAAATTTATTTATTTTATGTATATGCATACACTGTAGCTGTCTTCAGACACCAGAAGAGAGCCTCAGATCTCACTACAGATGGTTGTGAGCCACCATGTGGTTGCTGGGAATTGAACTCAGGACCTCTGGAAGAGCAGCCTAGGGCTCTTAACCGCTGAGCCATCTCTCCAGTCCATGTCCTTGAACTCTTATTCTGTGGCCTTAACATCCTGAATCATATTACAGGCAGGCACCACCATGCCTAGCTTCTATCCAAAATATTTGTTTCTTTTCTCATGTCTGTAAAAATGTTTCATTCATCAACCTGGGGAGCTTGTAGGCAGCTGGAAACCTGATGCCGAAGGTGGTCTCAAACTCAGTGTATAGCCAAGAGTGAGCTTGAATGTCTGATCTTTCTCCTACCTCCCAAGTGCTGGGATTCTAGGTATGTGCCACCATATCTGGTTTTATGCTGAGGTCTTGTGCAAGCTAGGCAAAAGCAAGTACTCTACCAACTAAATTATGTTCCCGTACCCACCTTACCCCGCCCTTTGCTTCACTGGAGTCTGGGGCATGGATTAAAGAGTTGGATCAATGTGGTTTGGAGACCAAAGTACAAGTTTGGGGAGAGAGAGAAACAGACTTGTGCTGTGAAAATTAGCACATGAATGAACTAGTGGAAAGGCAGAGGTGAGAACTTAGTAAGATCAGATGTGTCATGTGTGTCAAGCAGATTCAAGGACTGAGGAAGCCCTGGGAAGGTGCATGCTTCTGTGGCTCCAGGCAGCAAGTAATGTTACTCTCCATAAACAGCAGGCTAGAACTTTGCTTCCCAAGAGCTCTCTCTGGGCAATGAATCAATTCAGCATCTGCCCACCTATGTTCTGAAAAAGGATAGACTTCCCTCTGAACTCTATGACCTCCCTAGAAACCTGAAGAATATGTGGATAATTTTAGGGTCCTCTGTGCATCTTTAATGGCTTTAATTTTTACTCAGGTGGGGTAGGGGGGTTGGGATACCTGGATCCCCTCAACCTTCAGGCCTCCTGCTTTAAACATCCCAGAAAGGGAATGAGGGGAAGAGCAAGGATGTAGCAGTTCAAGTGACCACAGATAAGGATACCTAGTCTCTATTACAGATCTCAAGGGCCAAGTGGCAGGAGGTTTTTACTGACATCTCTGGGTCCCTCACAAGGAAATGCTGCATCTGGATGTGGATGAATTGGAAGGAAGGATCCATTTGAATATGTTTGTTCTCATTTTGACTACATTAAATTCCTCTGGGCCTAAGTCAAGCCATTTAATGGACATGGGCGGGAAGCAGTTGCCTGGAAAATTCAAGGCAGCGCATAATCTGCAGATCATATGAAAATGAGCAAACAGTGCTTGGGTTGCTGCTTGGGAGGGGTTTCTCTGAGCTCAGAGGAAGAAGTCATTATGGAGAAATTGCTCTCTCCTCCCCAAGCATGCAACTTAGTCCCTAAGCTAACACCCCCACCCTCCAGCTCCTTAATGCAGACTCCATTCTGAGAGAGGCCAGGGAGAAGAAAAAATGTATGGAGGAAAGAGGGAATTGGGGATATGGCTCAGTTGCCCAACAAGTGCAATGGGTTGGTTCCACAGCACCACATAAAACTACCATGCCACCCAAAAGCAGGAGACTGCAGGTGGAAGGCCAGAGTGCATCAGAGGCAGCACAGTCTGGAAGGATATCAAGCATTCGAGGAGCCCAGGGCACGCGAAGTGTCAGGGTAAAGAGAGGGTACGCAATATAAACCCAGAGGGGACCTCACCTCCCAAAATTCCCTGAACACCCTAGGCTATGGGCAAGGCTGTTAAGTGTTGGGTCGGGCTGGGCGACCGATGGAGGAGTACAACCGGATATGTGCCCCCCAGCACCACTGAGACACAGGTCTGCTGGTCCTGTTGTTGCACAGTCTGTATGACAGCAGTTAAACCAACTGTATCAGTTTCCCCAGGACGCCAGGCACACGCGTGATGCACAGACATCAATGCAGGCAAACACTGTGCTTTTTTTTTTTTTTTTTTTGACAACAGAGTCTCACGTCTCACTTTGTAGCTCTAGCTGGCCTAACTCAGAGATCTGCCTGCCTCTGCCTCTGTCTGCTAAATGGTGGGACTAAAGGCATATGGCATCACACCTGGGTTTTAAAAAGTTCCTTAGGGGTTGGGGATTTAGCTCAGTGGTAGAGCGCTTGCCTGGAAGCGCAAGGCCCTGGGTTCGGTCCCCAGCTCCAAAAAAAAAAAAAAAAGTTCCTTAGGGGGTTGGGGATTTAGCTCAGTGGTAGAGCGCTTGCCTAGGAAACGCAAGGCCCTGGGTTCGATCCCCAGCTCCGAAAAAAAAAAAAAAAAAAAAAAAAAAAAAAAAGTTCCTTAGAGGGGTTGGGGATTTAGCTCAGTGGTAGAGCGCTTGCCTAGCAAGCACAAGGCCCTGGGTTCGGTCCCCAGCTCCGAAAAAAAGAAAAAAGAAAAAAAAAAGTTCCTTAGCTTTATGAAATATTTAAAAAAAAATGTTAGTAGGCTGGTGAGATGACTCCATGTGTAAAGGTGCGTGAAGCACAAGGCCTGATGACTGAGTTCAAACCCTGGAGCCCACACAGAGGTGGAAGGAGAAAACTGACTCCACAAAGCTGACCTCTACACATCCGTTGTGGCATGGTGTGGCCACACACATGCATGCTCACACATACACATTGACTCATTAATTTTAAAGTATTTGCAAATTATACTTGTACAAATTTCTGAGTTTCGAAGCAGTATGTATATGGTGTGAAATGATTGGATCCAATTAATATGCTCATCATTTCGAATGCTTCTCATCTATTTTACTCATGCCTACCTGGACCGTTTTCATCCTTTGACCATCACCTTTCAGCTCTTCCTCAGCATTTCTGCATACAGCTCAGAGGAAACTGACCGGCCTTAGGCGTCTGGGTCCCCTGTACCGGAAGCAGGCATGTTTCCAGCAGGACTCCTGGAAGAGCTCCTTTCCCAGAAACTTAAGTCATCTCAATCCTTGGCTACCAATTTAGGGCCTGTGACCACCATGAGAGGCAGGCTGGGCAATACAAGACAGCAGCTGGGCCAGGCCAGGGTTAGAGTTCTGTCTGGCGAATCGCGGAGTCAGGCTGCCCGAGGTGATTTGGAAGTTCATGCTGCCCTCTGGCAGCCACGGTGGAAATCGCATCCAGGTCGGCTCAGTGCTGGACCCTCGGAGTCCCACCCGGCTGGATGCTGGATGAATGTATGTCCAGTGCCACGGTTTCCAGGGATGTGTCCTCGCACCATGGTCAAGGGGGCAAGCGACACCCTTTTCACCCACCTGAAGCCGGGGAACCTGCCCTTTCGCACAAGCAGTAAGCCTTTCATTCCCTTGTTGAGTGGGGTAACCAGGGTCTGTGGGGGCACCAGAGTCTGTGGCTCAAAGTAGGACATGTCTCTCAAGACATGGTCCCTGTCTTGAGAGAGAGAGCTCATAATCTAAGGAGTGCAGCACCTGGGCACAGACATTGGTGCCAGGAGGCCCGAGAGAGGATAATGGAAGCTCTTTTTTTTCTCTCTCTCTCTCTCTCTCTCTCTCTCTCTCTCTCTCTCTCTCTCTCTCTCTCTCTCTGTGTGTGTGTGTGTGTGTGTGTGTGTGTGTGTGTGTGTGTGTGTGTGTGTTCTGCTGTGGAAGAACCCAGGGCCTTTCATTCTGTAGGCAAGTGCTTTACCATTGAACATTAAAGATAAGCTTTATTATTAATAATGATACTTATATCCTGCAATGAAGCTCTGACTGACCTGGAATTTACTACATAACCCAAACCTGAAACTCAAGACGATCCTCCTGCCTCAGCCTCCAGAGTGCTAGGATTACAGGTGTCAGCTAACATCTGAGATATATTTTTAATTAATTAATTTTTTAGGGTCTTCCTACACTGCCCAGAGTTGCCTTCAATTTGTGATCCTTTTGTTTCAACCCCCCAAACATCTGGGATTACAGGCCTATATACTACCAAGTCTGTCTGGGAGACAAGAGAGCAGGAGGGCAGTCAGGGTGGGCTGATGAGTTGAGCCAGAGCAGTCCAGAGTCTGCAGTCCTCTGACAGAAGGCCAGTGGGCACAAGCCTGGCCCACACGGAAGCTACACAATGCTGCTAGCAGAAGTCGAAGGATGTTCTTAGCCAGAGCTTACATCATAATCTTTGTTCGAAATTCTGCGAAGTTCCCAGAGTTTAGGGTACCCCAATCACATACACCGCATTATAGTAGGATAGGAAACCGCACTAGTCCTTCAGAAAGGTGGGAAGATCGGACTGCTCGGAGGTGGTGGCTTCTAATCCGGGGTGTGGACCCCCCTGCCCAGAAGGTGGCGCGAGCCAGCGCGACGGCGGGGGGTTGGGCACAAAGGTGGCCCGCTCTAGTTGGTCTCACTAGATGCGCAGCGCACGCATCAGCAATCGAAGGTGTGCTGTCGAAGGCAGCCTTGCACAGCTGGGTATGCAAATGTGTGCAAATGACACGGCGATTGGGCGGAGCCAAACGGTTCCAGCTTCAAAAGACTTAGGGGTGGACCGTGCACGGTCCCGGTCCTGCTTGTTGGGTGATCATTTCCAGTGACCTACCTGGGTTCCAACACTCAGTTCTCATCCTGCGTAAGGCACAGGCAAAGAGCAGACTCCTAGAATGGAGAAATGTCCCCACCCACCTGTCATTTGAAGTGTAGTTCCTTAGGGAAGAGGCATGTAAAGCAGGCCATGACAATCCCACACTCACTCCAGCCTCAGAATCCCCTCTTCCCAGGACCGGGACATTTGCCCCATCCCTTTATTAAGATCCGTCTCCCTGCTTCCCTATCTGAAGTCCTTCCAGAAGTCTAACCACAATCACACTTGCTGCTGTTAGTACATTACTATTCCTTGTGGTTTAGCGAAATCATTCTGCAAGTCCAGGTTGCTGTGTTTTGAGTGTGTGTGAACAAACTAAAGGATTCCAAGGCACTGCTGAGGACGTCAGGGAATAAATCCCTACAGTAGGCCAGAACCCCGGAATCCGGTCCGACGCCTGAGCTCTCTCCCTCTTCTGCGCCTCCTACAACGGCCACACGGGGTCTTCCTTGCGCTAAGAATGGGAACTCGTGCGCCCTGCGCTGGTGCGGGTCGGATGCGGGACTCAGCGTCCTAGGCTCAGGCTTGCCGAGCACCTTGCAGAGCCTACGACCTCCATCCCCCACCCCACCCATCAACTCCCCCTTAGTAGGAGCTGCAGCTCGCTGAGAGGGCCGGGAGGGAGCCACAGACCCAGTGCTGTCCCGGGAAACTGAGGCTATTCATGGCTCCAGCTTCTTGGGGATTGGGTATAGCGCGAGATAGGAAATTAGATGGGGGGGGGAATCAGAAGCAGTGTTGGGTGGCCTGCATGACAAAAGGCGATCGGAATGCAAGATGGGGTGGCAGGGAAGGCTTTTCGTGGAGGGGAACGGAATTGTGAGCAAGCGTGGGAAGAAAATTAAGGCACTCACTTTCTCCAGTGAGGCTATAACTCGGAAGATTTGGCTGCAGCTGCAGTAAGAGTAATGGTGGTCAGACATCAGGGAGGACTTCCCCAACGGAGTCAAACCTGGATGCTCAGGGAGAAGGGCTGAAAATGAGAGTTCCGAGGACTGTAACCTGAAACCCCCTCATAACTGGAAACCGGTAGGGAGAGGAGGTGTGAAAAATGTTGCCATGGGTGAGGCAATAGAAAGAAGCTCAGGTGAAATGAGTCGCCCTTCCCCCACGGAAGCGGCGGCGGGTCGGACCAGGTGCCCACACGGTGGCCGCCCACTGGGACGGCTGGGTGGCCCCGCGCGCCCCGCCCCTGCTCCGGGCTGGCCCGGTGGGCTTCGGTGAGAGACTGTCTGTAGGACCTGCCTCACATTGCTCTTGCCAGTGCCTGAGTCGCCCTGGGTGGCCGCACTTTGGAATCACACGCAGGGACTTCAAACTCCTCGAGACCTGTCCCCGAGGGTGACCCGGGGGTGGGGGTAGGGGGTGGGGGGTGGTTGGGAGCGCAAGTGTCCGGCAGGGGGCGCCCGCCAGAGCGAGGCCCTGCTCTTGGCGGCACGTCTCGCGCGCTCCCTCTGCTGGCAGCGGCGCTGCCTCCACTGCAGGCCGCCGATGAATCCCATCCATATATGCTATCCTATCCTAAAGCAGGCTTGGCTCCTCTCCATCCTCCAGAGGTGTGGGAAGATTTAAGAACAGCGATCCCACGCAGTCCTGCTGCAACTCAAGACCGACAGAGTGGGAATCCCCAGTAGCCGGACCCCGAGGGATCTTCCATGCCCACTGTGGAGGCCTGGAGTCCAGCCTGTTCCCAGGGTCTCCTAGGCTGGCCCCAAGGTACCAGCGCTCTTCCCTGTTTGCCAGAATTGCCTTCCGAACACACAAAACAGCGTGGACCCCTCTCCTATCTCCGCACTACTCACAGGAAAAGATGCTCCTCCAGCCACCTTGGCCTTGCCTGTGTCTGCCTGGCTACTTCCCACACACTTTTCCACTTGTCCTGCTCCTCAACAGCCTTGGCAATGTCTTGTAGACCTCACTAGTAGGTTCCTGCTCATTCCTTAAAGCCCACTTCAAATGTCCAAACTGAGGTTTTCCTTCCCATGGAGAGTCCAGCTTGGCCTTTATAACCGGTGGCAGAGTCTGGCCTTGAATTGCTACTCCTGCTTCCAACTCCCTAGCGCTGGAATGATAGAACCCGACCCCCATCCCCCACCCCCAGGCTACATGAACTTTAGAAGCATCTCTTTTGTGGAGGCTTTTATCCTAGGCATGCTCTATTTATTATCCTGTTTTCCATACTTCTATCTAGAACAAGATGGAGTTCTTACGCATACTTAGTGTTGCTGGGAGCCCACCTAATCTCTCTCACTGAAGCACACAAGTACTCATGTGTGACCTCTACCTGCCTACAAGACATGGGACAAGTCACTCCTGGAGTAGAGCCTGCCTTCATCCTTGCCTCTCAAGAGATCGGCTGTCCCCTGTTTCTCTGGTTTTACTGGGAACCTAGACACAGATGGAGGGCCCTGGCCCCCTGGGGACTCCCCAGTACTTCTTGGGTCTCACCTACTCCTCACTCACCTAAGCTGGAGTTTGGGGGCAAAATCATAAATTTGGGAGACAAGAGGAGAGATAAAGATCATTTGTTGAGAATGGTGTCATCAATCATGTGCTGGAGAGAATGCATACAAAAATTTCCCAAACCTGGGTGCTCAGATGCAGGGTTCCAGTCTTTCTTGAGAGCCCCCAGCTCTAGTCAGCCCCTCCCTGGGTTTGAGGTTGCCATGGGTTCATCTCTAGCCTATGTCTATATTCTCAGAAACCCCAGTCCTTTCCTCTCCCACTTGGGAAGGGTCTTGGGATGGGGAGAGACATCCCCATCCACTCTGTTAAAGATTATATTTTTGAAAGAACCTGGAGGGAGATTTCCTAACTCCTAGTTTCCGAGTTTCAGGTTGAAGACAACCAGATAAATAATGGCTTGCCAAATTAATTAATTATTTTATTAGCCTGAGTAATTATTAATCAGGCCATTAATCACCCAGCTGTGTCCTATGAATAGCAATTAGTTGGGGGGTGGGGGCAATAGAGAATCAGGTCATGGTTGTAAGGTCTGCCAGCCTGTGTACTAGGAAACTTGGGGAGATTCATGGGGCCCTATCTCTCTCTCTCACACCCAGGCATGGACTTGGACCTAGCACGGGGTTTGCCTGAATCTCTTTGCCCTCTCTCTCGGTTGTGTGAGGTCACATGGGGCAGGACCACATATACAGGTGGAAGGAAGTGAAACTGGGTGTAGAGACGGACTGGGGAGACGGCAACACGTGCCAGATGTCTCTACAGCTGTAGTCCCTACTGGTCGTCCAAATATGAAGTGAATGATCGTACAGGCTCCAGGTTAATGCAACGCACTGAGGGGACGGAGAGACCGCTCAGTGATTAAGAACACTTGCTGTTGCCTAGAGGCTCCAGGTTCAATTCCCAGCACACAGAGACTCACAAGGGTCCACAGTTCCATTTCTGTAATCCTGGTTTCAGGGAATCCAATGCTGTCTTCTGGCTTCTGAAGAGTACCAGGTGCTTCACAGACACGCATGCAGGCAAAGCACTCATTCATATCAAGTAACAATAAAATAATTTTAAAAAATTCGACCCAGCGGAAACATGGAGATGTCGGAGGTAGGAAACAAAGGAGAATATAGGTCAGGCCGGATGGACCAAATCCAGATTGGGGGTGGGGCGGAGGATGTGTTGGAGACGGATGACTTTTTACCTTGGAGTTGGGAACCTGACCCTCCAGCATAGATACTTGGGGACTTCCTGCTAGACCCCTCTGCTCCCAGGACCTCTGTCCCAACATTAGCGACGGACCCAACTCTTGATTGTCAATTCCTCAATACTTCCTGGCACTCTGTCCCTGGTCCATGGGGTTGGAGTGTGTGCTATGACAGAGAGCTTGTGAGATGGTGGCCTGGATACAGTGCTATCTCACTTCTGTCCTGCACTCTTGGTCCTTATGGTGCCTCCTTTCCCTGGACCAGGTACCGTCCTCTGCTGTGCTGTCCTGAGAGTCCCTCAGCTGGAGCTCCTTTCCCTTTCTGTTTATAGAGGCTCCTGCTTTGTGTTTACTGTAGACCTGTTCGGTTTACAACCTACCCAGGGCAGCTGCACTTGGGGGTCTCAGGCTCTGTTCTTTGCACTGTGTTTACTTGTGAGGGAGGGAGGCTGTCTGGACAGGCCTAGGGGAGGGGGCAGTAGATGGGCTAAAGAGGAGACAGCTAGAACACAGACGCACAGGGAAGCAGAACACCCTCAACACAGGTCATCTCTCACATGCTCTTAGGTCATCTGGAAAAGAGGCTTCCCACGCCAGGCCCACCTGTTTGGGGCTCAAACTAAGACTGGAGAAACAGTGGTACTTCAGCCTCAGGCAAGGAGGGCCTGTCCACCCATCCCTGCTCAATGTATGTTCCAACAGAGCCCTGGGGGTAGGGCTGGGGGTCAGAGGTGGGCAGCTTCTGGCTGGACAGAGCTTGCCATGACATAAACAGGGCCTGGATCCTGGCCTTTTGTTTGGAATTCTTGGCAGCTGGAGTGGTGGTGTGGGTGGGAGGGGACAGCTGGGCAGTTGGTGGGAAATGGAGTGGAGAGGACACGGCAGACCTTGGGAAGCGCGAGGATGGTGTTGAGGGGCACAGCCCCACTCTGCTGAGGGATATTTGGACCTTGGCTTTCAAGAAAGGTCTACAACCCAAAGTCCCTTGCGCTTTCTTGACACCCTCTCTTCCGGAATCACCTTCTCTGAGCTGGCACATGGAAAGCAGGAGCAAAGGAGGGGCTGTGAGGCTCAGGGCCTGGGGCCCCAGCCTACTGTCCCACATATGAAGAAGTGCTTCCTGCCCATGCCTCCTTGCCATGACTTGCAGGGTGGCCAGGTTGCCCGCTCTGGCATTCATGCCTGGGTGGGAGTTGCTGTCATCAGCAGACAGACGCTGAGACTCAGGGTGGTCACTGTTCCAAGGAGTCCTGCCCTTGCTAGTAGGCACATTTGATATTTCTTCCCATCCCTAACCTACTGTGGGAGTGGGGTATGGGGATGTGAGCGTGTGGGTATAGGGCTTGCTTCACATCTCTGGCAGCTCTGTCCCCAGGTCTCCAATGGTGTTACAGGCTTTCCTGTAGCTCTCTTACCCTTCTCCCATAGGGCTGGGAGCATCTCAGGAAAAGGCCATGTCATTTTTTTCCTGTTGCTCTCTCTGCTGAGCCAACACACTACTTCATGACTCTGCAACCCATCTGCATGTCTATGACTCCTTTGCAGATTCTAGGTGACCTGGGAACATGGGGAGAGCCCCTTCTAGCCCTGGTTCCCAGACATTCCGTGGCAGAGAGTGAAGTTCTTCGCACTGCCAGCAGAGGGTAATACGCACGCGAGGGCGAGGGCGGGCGAAGGATGCAGAGGGGCACTGGAGGTCCACCTCAGGGACTAACTAGCTTTGGGGCAGAGTTGGTAGGCCTGCTGGACGAGAATCTCCTGTTCTTTGCTTTATTTACAGACTCTATAAAGCTAATCATATCAACTATAATTTGAAGCAGGAAGTTTGTACCTGACATGTCACATTCTTAAAAGAACCGTGAGGAGCTACGAGTTCCATTCTCTGAAGAATGAACTAAAGCTGAGGAAGGTTAAATCACGAGCCCAAGGTCACACAACGAGAGCAAACAGGGGCACTTAGGTGGTGCTAGGTGGCCCTGCCTGGGGGGTCCTCCCCCTCTGGCTCAGTGTGCAGCTTGGAGGCCCCAAGCCCAGCCTCTTCCTTCCGGCGCCCAGCAGGGTTCAAAGGAGAGCTGGGCGGGGAGCAACCCCCCCACCCCCAACTCCCAGCCTCCTGTCCGGGCCAGATGCCTTTGGGGCCTGGAGACAAGGGCTGGAGAATGGGGCAGCCATAAACAGCGTCCTGGCTGCGGGAGGCTGTAAAACTAGCGGGCTGAGGCTGGAATGCACAGGGATCCAGGAAGGATTTTCCGCAGGGTCTGGCTGATAGCATCTTTGGGGCCCTGGGGTCAAAGGGGAACCCGCCTCCCTTCCCTCCCCCAGCCCGTGGTCCTGCAGCCCGGGTACTGTCTATAGATGTTCATCACGTGTCTGTCTCCCAGACTCTCTTTGCTTGTTCCCAGGGATAAGGTTCCGGTTTGAGCTTGCTGGCTATGTGGCTTCGGGCATCTTCGCCTTGGTCCCCTTCTCTGTGAAACGGGAACCTCTGCAACCACATTTATCAGATCTTAAAGCACGCAGGACAGGGCCTCGCTTACTCTCAATTGTTTATTCATTTCTAAATACCACTACGTTCGAAACTTCTTTTCTGTAGAGGGATCAGAGCCAGTGGAGAGTTCTTCTCGTTCTTATCACAGCCTTTCCTGGGATCCCGGCAGTGGGTTGCGGGGAGCAGTTGGATGGGATGATCCTAAGGACCCGGTGAAGCTGGACAACCTACATGCCAATAGGCCGGGCTCTCAAACTTAGCTCCGGCAGGAGAGGCTGCCACGCTACACTTAGCCAGCAGGGGGCAGCAGGCGCCCGGCCTGTGGCACCCAGAAGTGGTGTGCCAGCTTGACTTGGCATTGGGTGAGCAAAGCAAAGGGCGTGCGAACCGCAAGGTCAATGCCCTTACTTCTGAACCTCTGTGCATATGAGAGTGAGGTAGGCTCCAGGTGAAATGCATAGAGGTCATGTGTCTTGGAATGCACCCAGCCACCGAGTCATCATTTTATTCTGGTCAGAGAGGACGCAGATTGTCTGGCAGTCCACTGCCTTAGTCTTGAGATGAGGTAGCTGAAGCTGGGGGAGGTCAGACTGCTGATCCAGGCTTACAGTAGTTTGTGTGTGCATCCCTGCTGCCATTACTAGTGTGGTCAGTGCACTGGTTAGTATGAAGCAGAAGCGCCGCAGCAAGCAGCCTGAGAGTCCTCTCCAGGGTGCCTGCTGAGGGTGCTTCTGCTGCCTCCCAGCTGTAACTCTCCTGCCTCTGCCTTGGCCTCTCCTTTATGGTCCAGGCGACCCACTACATGAAGGCAAAGCGCTTTCTTCCCTTGACTCCAGTGTTGGAAGCAGGGTAAGACATCTGGTAATAAAAAATGTAAACCTTGTCAGGTGTAGTGGTCTATGCTTTTACTCCCAGAAGCAAGGGGGCAGAGATAGGTGGAATTTTTTGTGCGTTCAGTGCTAGATTGGTCTACATAGTGAGTTTCAGGACTACACAGTGAGACAGTGTTTTTGAAAAGAAAGAAAGCTATCTCTCTCCAAACATCATCAACAGATTGGATTGAATCCATGATGTAGCTGAAGATGACCTTGAATTTCTGGACCTCTGCTTCCCTGTCCCAAGTGCTGGTATTATCCACATGTACCACTATGCCTATGATAAAATTTATGCCTAGGATAGAACCTAGGAATTCATACACGTACTGCGCAAGCATTGTGCAAACTGAGCTCTGTCTTCAGGCTAAAAGCCACCATTGTTCCTCTCATTGTTATAGCTGACACTTGTCCAGAGATTATTGCCACACACATCACATCATTTAATTATTCGATCCCTCAAGAGCCCCACAGGGGAGGCATTCTGACCACTCGCCCTCTATACACAAGACATCGAGGCTCAGGAGGGTCAAGGGTCTGGCCTGAAATCACACAGCCAGACAGCAACTAGGCTGCCCTAACTGAGTACCAGGTCCCAACCACGCAATGGTGTCGGCCATTTGACAACCTACCCAGGTAGGCTCTCATCAAATGCCAATAGATTCTTACTCATTGTGATCCTGAGTTTCCAGCCAATCCCTGTGAAATACTTTGCAAGAGGAGTGAATGGAAGCTTCAATCAATAAGCAGAAGGGATGGGGGCAGGGACAGGGATAGGGCCAAGCCTCTCAGCCCGGCTGTCTGCCTCCAAATTGCTCCACAGTCTGCTTTTACCAAAACCACAAGCATGGTGAAATAGATTCAGAAACAAAACCTGGACTCCCAGGCCTGATCTTCCAGAGGACCCAGGTTCGATTCTCAGCACCACGTGGCTACTCTCAATCATTGGTACTTCTGGTTACAGGGGCTCCGACACCCTTTTCTGGTCCCCATAAGGTATACAGGTAATGTACAAAGGTACAAGCAGGCAACCCACAGTAAGTCAGACACACACACACACACACACACACACACACACACACACCCGCATGCACACACACACCTTGGATTCCTATTCCTGGACTCTCTGGTGATCCCTGGTATTCTGGGAAGGCAGGCTCCTAGGTGGGGCTAGACACGGAGGTTATTGGAAGCAGATTGTCTTCCTTCCATCTTCTTGGGTCTTGGTTTCTCCTCTTGCTTCATCCACATTTTCTGCTGCTCATGTGTCCTGTGTCCTCTCAGCCTGAGCATCTCTTCTCATCCCTCAGCTTCCCAGATGGGCTCTAGGCCTCTTGTTTTTAGCCCGTCTGGACCAGTTTGTAGGTGTGGCTTTGAATGGTACTGCCTGCCTCACAGGACTGCTCAGACCTCCTGTCCATCCTGACCCGAATGATGCCAGCCAGCATCAGCTTCCTGCAAGAGAGCTTCAGGGCTGCCAGGAAACTCCTAAAGGAGATCAGTCACATCCAGGCTGGGAAGGGAATGAGTTCCTTAGTTCACCTCTGCATGCAGCAGCCAGGTGCTGTTGCCTGCTCCCTGCCTTAGCTGGGGTACCAGAGCCCCATTTTCCAGAGTTTTCCCTTCCCTGCTCCCAGTGTAGCTTCAGGATCCCTGGACCTGAAGCTGGCCAGCCCAAGCTGAGAGAGAACTGAGACCCAGGCCTGTTCCAGATCCTGGTGACATTTCACTCCACAGTGTCTGGGAGTCCTTCCTGTGGCAGCTTCACTCCAGGACATGGCACCAGACTGGCGGAGCCTCTGGTTCTGGGGACTGAAAGCGGATCTGGACAGGGGCTGCCACAAACAGAACCAGGAGCAAGACCAGCAGGGTCTCTAGAGCTAGGTGCTAAGAGTCAGGACAGTGGATGTTCCCTCCCTGGCAGGTGGAGGCCAGCTTGGTGAGGGTTCTGACCTTGTTTCCCTTCCTGCATCAGCACAGGCCTTGGGGTGACTTATGATTGGGTGTGGGGAATGTTAACATCCCAATTCATGGGTACCGAGGGGTAGTGCAGGAAGGCAGAGGCCTCTGACTCCCCTTAAGCCCCCTGAAGTACCAAAGCCCCCTCCCATTCCTCAGCATGGCTTGTCAGTCAGTCCACATGGGGAGGCAGGGTGGGTGTTCTCAGGCTAGGTCACTTCAGAACATTTAGGGGCTATCCCAAGCCATTTCCACCTGAGATCCTGTTCCATCTTGTCTAGGGCCTTCTCTGCTGTGCGTTCATTTCTCCTCTTCCTTCCCTGTCTCCTGTCCTTTTTCTCACTGTCATGCTCAGCTTTAATTAGCTAATGTGTTGTTGTTGTTGTTGTTGTTTTCCCAGAAAAATGTCACCATGAGCCCTTTTCTAGGAAACCCTCCTTGTGGTCTCTCTTCCAAAGCAGCCTATATCCCGATTCATCCTGCAAAGGGGTGTCCCCTGACTGTTCCAGCTCTGTCTGGTATTACCCTGTCACCATTGGCCCTTTGTGTTTACTTCTCTTTCCTCTTCAGAATTTCAAAAATAGTTTCTAAGGCTTAAAACGGGTAAAAGGCTAAAATAATCCCCACGGTGAAAACTTCTAGGTTAGATATCTGGAGTGACTTCCAAATAGTCCAGGAGAGTAGTCCTAAAGAGTATGGCTCCAGGGGAAAAGTGGTCTCTGGGTTAAAGCCCTGGCTGGGTTGTTTCTTGGCATGCATTTTCCAGTTTGTAGGGATCCTTGGCTTCCATCATAAGTGATGCGAAGCTCCTGGTCTCCCCAGGACCCCACCAATGCTGCAGGCATCCTGCCCTTGCCCCTTGTCCCTGGTCTAGGACTTAATGTTATGTTCACTTACTCAGCCATCTCCTTAGGGCCAAAGGAGTCTCTGGAGAGCCACATGTGTGGAGCCCTGAATGTGGGGGTGTGCCTATGCATTCAGTAGTGTGGGAGGCTGAGCATGCTGAGCCTGAGTGGCTCTTACCCAGCACTTCAGCCTCTGGGCTCTGTTCCACCTAACCTAGGCTGTGTCTGTGGCGAAAGAATGACAGACCCCAAGCATGTGATGACATGTCAAGAGGGATACTAGCTCTTGAGGGTTTGCTGATCTCCTGCTGGTGGCCTCAGGCCAGCCTGATTGATCAAGCCAAAGCTTGCAGATTACCCTCCCTTGAAGGCATTGCAGGAGGGCTTGAGTCTTCACAGTCTGTCTATGACCCCCTTCCCCTCTCCCCCCAACAAAAATCTCAGCTGGGGAGAAGTACAGAGGAATAGAGCCCATTGCACACCTATGGCCAGTACCTGAGTCCTCACCCTCACCACATGCTGAAGTCGTTTTGTTTGTTTGCTTATTTGTTTGTTTGTTTGCAGTTCTGGCTGTCCTAGACCAGGCTTGTCTTGAACTCACAGAGATCCATCTGCCTCTGCCTCCGAAGTGCTGGGACTAAAGGACTGCACCAAGTGTGACTTTGACATGCTGAAGTCTTTAGAACTGTATGCCAGGTATGATGCTTTTGGCTTGTAACCTCAACACTTGTAAAACGGGAGGATTGCAGCAAGTCTGAGGCCAGACTACTCGTTTGGCTTCAGTTTCTCTCAGGGCTGGAGTCACACGTGTGCAGGAACCATCCAAAATCAATCTGATCTCTTTGGATGGATGAAGAAACTGAAGCCCAAGAGGAGACGTGCCAAAGGCCGGTGGCTATGAAAACCGAAGGCGTTAAGCCTTATTCTGCCATAGAGGGCCTCAGAGCCACCTCCTTGCAGCGGCCCAGGCCTTCTAAGCAGGCTGGGTGCGTGCAGCGCCTCCGGTCCTGTCCTGAGCGGCCACAAGGGGGCTCTGGGACCAGTCTTTTTCCTTTGGTGTCTGGTGCTGCGAGAACCCCTGCAATGCTGGCGCGCAGAGCTTCTTTGCACCTCGGGTTACCTCAGCTCCTGCTCCTGTAGCTGCTGCCGAGGGGCCTGCACCGATTCAGACGCTCTCAGACCCGTGCAGACTTTGCCTTCATCTTACTATCCCAGAATTCTTTCCTTGTCTCAGCCAGCTAGTCCTTCCAGTTGTCTACCTTCCATTTCAACTGCAACTGGGGAAGAGAGGAGGTGGTGGACGATGCCTCCTCCTCACAGTCTTCCTGGTGCTCCTTCCTTGTCCTCAGCAGAGTACTTCCTCCTCTCCTAGTCTCTTCCCACTCCTACTCCTCCATCCAAGACTGAAAGCTATTCTTCTTTTGCCCACCATCCTCTAGAGCACTAGAGTCCTGACTCTGCTTTGTCATTGGGGAGCCTCAAAAATAAAGTATCAGAAAAAGATGTAAGCTTGCACCAGGAAGGACAAGGCCATGGGCTACGAGGTTTGGTGAAATGAAGGAGGCTGAATGCAGGAAAGCAGCTTGTCCTCTGGAACCAGGATCTGGCTCTGTGGGGTTAAGGAGAGAACTCTGTGACCCACTGGCCTCCACCTACGTTCTCTCAGGAAGTGGAGGGGCAGTGGCAGTCCAGTTACCTGCACTATGCATCTACTCGCCGCCTAGGACAACAATGAACACGCGGGCGCCACAAGTGCATGAGCTTTCTGTCAGGGTCAGAGGAAGGAAATCAGTCATTCAGTGTGCCTTGGAGGCTCAGATGGCCAGATAGAACCCGCAGCCTCCCACAGTATCACAACCGGATTGCAGCACCCTTGTCCCAGCGAGGAGGTGACAACCCTCTGCTGTCCCTTCTCCCCAAGGTCAGGGAGAGAGTAGGAGGGAGATGCATCTATTTCTCGGACAGAAAAACTGGCTAGGTGTGTGTGATGGCTCACACCTATAATTCTAACCTTAAGAGCTGAGGCTGGAGGACCACTGCAAGTTACAGGACAGCTGAGGCCACACTGGGAGACCCCATCAAACAAACAAAGCCCAAATCAAACCAAATCGGAAAACCAGGACAGGAGTGACTAGGCTCACCTAGATCTGCTCCAGCAGGGATCAAGGCTCGCTCCTCCCTGATTCCGAGCTCATCTGACCCAGCACCCAGGGCTCCGCCCTCCTGTTCTGCTCTTTTCTCTCCTTGCTTTGAGTTCTGCTCCTCTTCTGTGCCTTCCTGATCCACTCTCCTCTCATTGTCCTAGTTTTTCATTCCCTTCTTCCATGCTTCCTTGTGCAAAGGGACCATTTAGGAAACAAGAAGGCCTCTATTGTATTCCTTCCTGACCTCCTCTGGGGTGCGCCCCTGATTGGTGCTTGTAATGCCAAGAGGATCTGCGTCTCATCTTTAAGTGTGTTCCGGGGAGGTTGCACAGGATGTGCGGACTCTGCCTGGTGCAGGGGGTAGTGAGTTAAGGAGGAACGTCAGGGAGGGATTCCCAAGAGAGGTTTTGAGGGTTTCACTAGAGTTTACTTGGTTCATGGTGGGCATGTAGAGAAGGCAGTCCCACTGGAGAGACCACCATAGGTTGGTCTATAAGCTGTGCAAACCCTGTGTCCTGTCGTCCTCTGGTCAGACGACGACAGTTTTGGAGGCCGTGGAGAGGCCAGCACTTGAGGCTTGTGTAGCTAGAAAATACTTCATGGAACAGGGTAGCTGCGGTTGGTTGGGCTAAACAGTGTGTGTGTGTGTGTGTGTGTGTGTGTGTGTGTGTGTGTGTGTGTGTGAGTGAGAGAGAGAGAGAGAGAGAGAGAGAGAGAGAGAGAGAGAGAGAGAGCGCTAGCAAGCTCCAGGGGTCATAGAGGACCTGAGGCCCTGCAGCCCCGGGGAGATGTTGCTTTAATCTGCGCAGGGGTGACTTGTGCTGCAGTGTAGTGACTCCTCCAGGATCCACCGGGTGTCTTTCTCACGCCCGCTCTGCCCTTCCTCACCTCTCTAGGGCTACTGGGGCCTAGCTGAAGTTCAAGGCAGGGTGGGGTTTGGGGGTGGACTGCAGAGCCTGAGGGGAGGAATGGGAACTCGGATATGCAAATGAGATGCAAATGATGCGCGACCACACCTACCCTCTGGGGCTCAATGAGCCACACCCGTGCCTTCTAGTCTTTGAGCCGGGCAGCCCTTGGCCTTCTCCAGCCCCAGACGTGCCTTGCGCCCTCCTGCACTGGCGGAGTCCGGGGAGATCCCTACGCTCGCAGAGATGTCTGTTTCCCTGAGCCAGGGCGAAGGGCAGGCCATGAGGTGCGGTGACTGGGCCGGGGTCACAGACAGGGGAGACCAGAGGGCAGGCGCGGTGAGCTCGGAGGCAAAGACCCGCAGGAAAATGAGAGAGACGTAAACTAGAGCTGCAGTACCCCCAGGGACCCGGGCCACATTCCTGTAGAGCCTTGAGTGACATGGGCAGGCGGGAGGGCTCGCTCACATGCCCGCCGGCGGACGTGCAGCTGTCTCTGCCTCTCCGCTGTCTGCCTGTCCCCAGCCACAGTCCCTTTGTCTGTCCAGCGCTTTGTGTGTTTCTCCCTTTGTCTGCCCGCTTCTCTCCCATCCCCCTTTCTTCCTCCTCTACCCGCTGTCTGTTAGTCCAGACATCGTTGTCTGTCCCTGCTCTCTGCCTCGGGGCCCTGGGTCCTGGCCTTGTTTCCTGTGGAGTTCGGGTCTCCATTTTCTCCATTCTAAGGTGAAAGGCAGCGGTCCGCCTTCTATTGTGTTTGTAAAACTCTAGAGTGTGGGCAGGTACTTGGACTGCTCTGACATTGTAACAAAGGATTTAAAGCATGTCCGAGGCGACATGGCTCTCTTATCTTCCAAGGACAAAACGAGAAGAAAAAGCAGCATGAGGCACAATGGTTAGACATTCAGAAGGACTTCCGAGAAGGGAGGTGCAGTAAATATTAGAAGAGGTCTACAGAAGAGGTTAAACGACCACCATCATACTCTTCAGTAGGAGGATGGGCAACAAAACTAGCCACTTCAAGAAAAGGCAACAGGGACTTGCACAGGATGCACCCCACCTGCACCAACTCTCAGATTGGGAAGGGGCATTCATTCAGGCAGCTGCGGTTCCCCCACCTTCATCCAGCTTCCTAGCATCTTCAGCTCAGGACCCGGACCAGCCCCCCGCCGCTCTCTGAGAGATAGCTGCTGGGAGTGATGTATGGAACACAGATAAAATGTCAGCAGTTCTAAATGGGTCCGGAGATGCAGCCGTGGGGGGCGCGCGGGGTCCCACCCCCCCTCCCCGTGAGCCCCGCGGCCGGAGCCCAAATGAGGTTTTGAAGAGGAGCCGGCCGGCGGGGCGGCGGCCGGGCGGGGCGGCGGGCGCTGATGTATGGCGGTTTCATAACTTCCTCGGTATTAAAGGCGGGTTCACGCGGAGGGCAGCGCCATCAATCAGCGGCCTCAATGGGCTGGGATCCTCCGCGAGGCGCGCGGCTGCGCGGCTGGGCCGGCGCGGGGGCGCGGGGACCCTGGCCGCACCCAGGAGGATGTGCGGGGTGGCCCGCCCGCAAGGGCCGAGGGGCAGGCTTTGAACGTGAAGTTGATCACATGCAAATCGCATGCAAATATATGCAAGCGAGCTAGTGCCGCGGGGCCCGCCGCTCCCGCGTCCTCCCTTCTGGGTGAGGGGTAGGGTGGGTTTGCATCCGGTTCCACCTAGTGCCCAGAGTGCCGGGGCTCAGCTTCATCCTGGCTGTAAGGGGGTGAGGGTGGGGCAGAGAGTGGGCCTGAGTGACAGGGACTGTTGAGTGCTGGGAGAGGCCATCAACCCTCTGGGGCAAGGAGCAGAAAGAAGGTCATTGTGGCCTGTACAGGTGAAATAATATCGGCTTAGGAGGGAGGCTCTCCCTTTTGGAAGGCTGGGAGTCACAGCCAGCATAGGTGGCAGTTAGGCGTCCCAGGTCTGCTCTGATACTTTGTCTTTTCGACACAATGTCTCATACATAGCAAGCGGGATTCAAACTCACTATGTAGCTGAGGATGACCTTGAGTTTTTGATGCTTCGGACTCCACCTTTCACTGCTATCTCTGGATTTCAGGGGTGAGCCACCGTGCCTACTCTGCTATTTTCTTTCTTCCTTCGTTGCTGAGGGTAGAACCTAGTACCGGAACCTGCTAAGTCAGGGTCCCCCTCTTAGCACCACCTCAACCCTGGCACAGGGATTCACTGAGCATATACTAGACACAAGGCAGCACCCGGGACAGAAGCAAGTGCCAGCCTCCAGTAATACACAGGCTGGCAGAGCCATGAGCTCTAAAGCACCAACAGACATATTGGTTCCAAAGCCTGGTACAGGCAAAGAGAGGGGGATCCTTCTAATGGAGTTGGGCGGGGTCTTGAGAAAGGGAAAGAATTCCAGGCCAGGGACAATAGTGGTTTGGCAGTGAGGATGAGAAAGGCCAAATGCTGGATGGGGAGGGCTGAGAGGAAGGTGAATCCAGCTTGAAGCACTTGTGTGGTGCCGGGTGTGGGAGGAGACTCAGTAGATAAGCGGCTCTTGCTGTCATGCTTGCACTGTTCTGTAAGCTGTGGAGTGGATTATAGAGGTGAGGAGAGGTTTCGGGGTGAGGGGGGCAAGGGTTGGAGGACACCACGTGGGACTGGGGTGATATGGGCAGAAAAGGGAACACGGGTTTAGGGAGGCTGTGGGAGAAGGCTGGTGACAGACAGGATTAAGTGTGGCCTGCAAGTACCACGGGAGGACTCAAGTCTTCCTTTGTGTCTGACTGGCTATGGACACAGCCAGGGTGTTTGGGTGATGGCTAGGTGGCATGTTGGGTCTCAGAGCACCTTCTCACTTGGCTTAGTGGCCTTGCTCCCAGGCTGAACCTCCTCCCTCTCCTACCTGCTCAGCCCAGCTCAACTGTGGGCAATGTTCTGTCTGCAAAATCTAACATCCATTTTTCTCTCTCCAAGACCTGGGGATCAGTCCCCCCAACCCGGAACACTGTCTTTCTGATGTCTGTGTGGCCCACTCAGGATAACCGCTTTGGACAACTATAATACCACTCAGACAGATTATGCAGCCTCCTCCCCTCCCGGACATCTCCTACCACTGCATCAAGCCAAATTACTCAGTACCCCCTCCCCCAGCCTGGGGCTCCGATGAAATCCGATTAGTGAGAACTGAGCCTCACTGAGCTGACGGCTCCTCCGATAATTGCTTCCCAAGTAAGCAATGTCAGCTCTGTAGCTGCCCATCCCTCTCCTGGGTATCAAGGAAGGCATCCAGAGCCAGGAGACTGGGGACACCTGAGTTGTAAGATTAGGAAGCTGCCACCTGCCTCCTGTTAAGTGGGTTTCAACCCAAAGAGTTGTGTTGTGTGGTCTTGGGATTGAGGGTCAGAGTAAGGCCTTAGCCAACGGAGGCCCACATTTTTGCCCACATTTCTGCCTTCTCACCCCTTGGGTAAATCTATGTACCCATTTCTCTTTCGAGATACAGGAAGGTTAACACAAAGATTAGATATCAGGAAAAGGCTTGGTATGAACTCGGCTGCTCTGCTTCCCCAACTCTGGGAGGTAAGTGGGAATGGGGTCTGGGGACCCCCAGACAGCTTCCTCTACTCTAGTCTCTGATCCACCAGGCAAGCCAGGGAAGGATAGGTTCCTGAAGAACTGGAGAGTCCTGTAAGAGATGCATTTACAGGCTGCCTTTGAGAGTTCTGAGCCAGAGTGAAGGACAGGTTGTTGGGGTGCAGTGGCCCAGGTTCCCCTACATACTGGGCCTGCCCTCCTCCAAAGCTGCACATTTTGTGGGCTTGGTGTCTGTTTGACGTTTACTTGTGAGTGTGTGATCACGTACCATCACCTTTTGTAGAGGGGGAAAAGACTGCTTGCAGGAATCAGTTTTCTCCTTCTACCAAGTGGGTTTTGGAGATTGAGTTTAGGTCATCAGGCTTAGTAAGAGGCACTTTTTTGGAGCCATCCTTTTCTGCCAGTGTCTTTTGTTTTGTTTTGTTTCTAAGACAGACTCTGGCTCTATAGCCCAGGCTGGTGCTAAACTTGTGATCCTCCTGCCTCAGTCTCCAGTGCTGATATAGGTGCGTGAAACCATACCCAGCAAAAAGGTCATTTTATGTGCCTGCCAATTCCTCCTTATTGCCTTTTTATGGAAGTGTGTGTGCGTGTGTGTACAATGGAATAGGATCCAGGACTTTGTGCATGCTACTCTGTAGTTCACCACTGAGCTAAACCCTGCCCTCCTTCGTTTTTCTGACCTTTCATCAAATCTCCGGACCTTCGGAAACGGAAAGGTTCTCTATAGCCCTGAACTCCCAGTCCCCACACCTAACTCGGGCAGGGCGTGGTCTGTAATGGACTCTGCAGGGATGAGTTGACTAGTACTGTACTGTGCCTTTGTGTCTGGTCAGGAGGTTGAGGGTTCAGCCCAGCATCTTCTTTCAGGCTTGCCAGTAGCCATAGCAACCTGTGTGACTAACCTTCACACAGTCCCTTCTTCGACAGGCCTTAATAAAGCACTTTGCCAGTTAATTTATCACGAAAGACAAAGAGATTTCAAGGATTGTTCCATTTTACAGCTGGGATAACCGAGGCACAGAGAAGTGAAGTAACCTGCCTGAGGTCCCCATTAGTAAGCTGAGAGCGTGACCGCAGATCAAGCCCTAGTTCCAGACTATCAGCTTTCATTCTAATCACTCACGGGTGCTGACCTGGCTGGGAGAGAGGAGATCAGAGCGTGGAGAGAAAGCTCCAGAAAGTCCTTTGGAGTTCCCCAGGGAAGTGGCCAGGTGACACCTGGTACCCGGAGAGGGGAAAACGTGGGTTGCATTCATCCAAAAGGCAATTTTAAGCTTTGTGCAGCCAGAGCCCTTGGCAGGAGAAAGGCTGCGTGGCCTAGAAATCTTAGTGAGGCAAAGCTAACTCCCTCAACGGCCGATAGATGGCGCTCGTGGCCCAACACAGCCCCTGCAGCCTGCGGAAACCGGGGGAACCAAGAAAGCAAGTTAACCCTTCTGCACCCAAGAGGCAAGTAGAGGCTGGGGGGCCTCAGAGGCTGCTTCACAGCTCAGGGCGCACCTGCTAGCTCTTCCTTGGCTGCGGCCAGAATCTACTGTCCCCACAAGGCCATCAAATAGTGACAATCTGTCCGTTGGAAACATCTGGAGGGTCTGGAGACTAGGGAAGGGCAATGCCCACCTCTCACCTCTGGGTCTCATTTCTAAGAATCTTTAGCAGAGCTCCTGCCCACAGAGAGAAGGCAGATGCTGAGGGGTATAAAGACTAAATGGTGGTGGGCCTTTAATTCTAGCAGATCTCTGTGAGGTCAGTCTGGTTTAGGCCATGTGTTAGGCAGCCAAGATGAGACCTTGTTTCAAAACAACAACCACCTCCTAGGTTATTTTTGTTTGGAGACAGGAAAATGGCAGATAACAGAGACAGAGGGTCCTGTTCTAGAAGTTTACTTTTATTCATTGCAGAGGAAGTAGAGACATTGAGGTACACCCAGGGGAAGACAGAGGCACCTGGAGACAGAAAACAAGCTATGGAAGAGGTGAGGGACAAACTGTACAGAAGGAAAACAGTGACTTGGAGAGATGGCTCAGTGTTAAGAGCATGGACTGCTCTTCCAGAGGTCCTGAGTTCAATTCCCAGCAACCACATGGTGGCTCACAACCATCCGTAATGGGATCTGATGCCCTCTTCTGGTGTGTCTGAGGACGGCTACAGTGTACTCATCTATAATAAATAAATAAATCTTTCAAAAAAAGAAAGTGGCAAGACACCGAGGGAAGAGGCTGTTGAGTACTACAGCTCAGCAAATAATGGGCAGTCTGACAGGAATGCTGGAGGGTCACTCCTCACGACAGCTGCAACCACTGCTTTTATCTGGATGCAGGAGCAGGCTTAGGAAAGGGTTGTGTTCTGAGTTCGCTGGTCTTCTGAGCACCCATTGGGGACTTTGCTTTGGTGATGAGAGAGCCCTGGCTCGCTCAGGCAAGAGTGTTGTGGGAGGCAAGGGACCCAGAAGATACCATGGAAGATCCCAGTTGGGTGAAAAGTCACGCAGAAATGTTTAGTTAGACAGGAACAAAGCAGGGGTCGAATGGCTTTGGAAGTCGGTTCTGAGGGGATAGGCAGGCACAACTGGGGATTAGGATTTGTTGGGGGAAAGCTTCCTGGGCAGACTCTTCTAGGAGAGTTTGGAAAGATAGAATGTGTTATTTTTATATGTCTACTTATGTGGGCCAGGGGACACCCATAGAGTTAGTAAACAAACAAAAATCTGAGGTGTGAAAGGGCAGACCAAATCAGGAAGATTCTCCTTACCAACCTGGGTGGGCACCACCAACTTGTTCAGAGTCCAGTGCAGCAAATGACTGAGCACAGGCTCTCTCTCCAGGGTCTCACTGTGTCGCTGAAGGCCAGTGTGGCCTTCAACTGATGGTCCTGCTTCAGCCACCCAAATGGTTAGATTGCAGGTATATACAACCATACAGGCCATACTAGCCTCCAATTCTGCCTCTGTGGACTGCGCCATCTACTCTCTCCCTTCAGACAACATTCGAGGCTTGTCTGGGGGCCTTGGTTCTCAGATCTTTCCATTTCTGAGGCTTCTTTTTTTTTTTTTTTTGTCGGAGCTGGGGACCGAACCCAGGGCCTTGCGCTTCCTAGGCAAGCGCTCTACTACTGAGCTAAATCCCCAACCTCCCTGAGGCTTCTATTAGAAGCAGATCTGTAGAAACACTTTGGACTCAGACCGAACTACACAGAGGGCTTTCCTGGTTCTCCAGCTTACAGACAGCAGGTTAAATAGGACTGTGAGCATATTTCCACAATACATCTCACATAGATAAAAGGATGGTTTTGATTTTGCTTCTCTGGAGAAACCCAATCCAGGATACAGGCTGGCAGATGTCAAAGGAAGAGAGAAATAGATTAAAGGGGTGAGGCTGTGGATTTGGATGCTAATGTTAACGGGGATGTTCATTGTCTAAGAGTTGGGTGCTGAGAGAAATGCCTTCATGGATATTTGTTTGGTTGTTTTGTTTTGTTGAGACAGGGTTTCTCTGTGTAGCCCTGGCTGCCCTGGTACTCACTCTATAGATCTGCCACAAGTACCCGGTTGCCTCCGCAGATGTTATGCACACAGTTAATGGCCCTTGGAGGACTGCAAAGATGATGTCTTATAACTTGGGGCAGCAGGAGGTCTGGGAAAGGTCTCTGGTGAGTGAAGGCTGGATGAATCCAGATTGCTGTGACGTCTTGAGGTAAATCATAATATTAAACTACAATCCCCAGCGACCCACGGAGCTCTTTTCGCAAGCTTTCCGGGGGATTTGGCATTTCCGGCGGAAGCGGACGCTGCTAGCCATTCTCCTTATTCAAATGCTGTTGACTACGATTCCCAGTGTCCTCAGCGCCAGGACGAAGAAAGGAAGCGGAAGCTGCATGGGGAGCTCATGCAGGTGAGGGAGTAGTGGGCTGGATCTCTGCACAGGGCGGTGGGGGCTTGCGGGACCGTGGAGGGGTTGCCGCGCTGTGACGCCAAGGCCCACAAGGGGCCCCTATGAGCCCTGCAGCTTTGTTTTGATTTAAATCCTGTGGTTTCCTGTAAGGTCTACAAGGGACAGCAGTAGCTAGAGGCTTGGATTCTTAATTTTATTTTAGGTTTATTTATTTATGCTATTTTATACATATGGGTGTTTTGTCTACGCACCAGAAGAGGGCATTGGATCCTATAGGACTACAGTTTGACTGTTGCAAGCCGCTTTATGGGTGCTGGGAATTAAACTCAGGACCATTGGAAAAGTAGCCAGTGCTCTTACCTAAGGAGCCTCTATCCCACTGTGGCCTGGATGCACCTCAGGATTGTCCTTTGCTTTTAAATGTAATCTTAAATGCGTGACATGTTTCTTAAGCTTCTTGGTGTTTGCTTTTTGAGGGAAAAAATTGCACGTAGTCCAAATTGCCTTCACCCTTGCTATGGATGGACGAACGCCCCTGATTTCATCTTTCTGCCTGAGTGCTGAGTTTATAGGCATGTGCTTCCATACCTGGTTTATGGTGCTGGGGATTGAACCCAAGGCTTCATTCATCTTTGGTAAACACTTTACTGAGTTGCAGCATCAGGCATTAAGCTTATGACTGTTGATGACTTTAGGGAGGACTGTCAGACTTACCGTTAGGGCTCCTTTCGTGTTTCGTCTGAGATAGTAATGCTCAGATTACATTGTATTTCTGCATTGTATTTCTGTATGTTTATCTCTCCCCTTAGCTCTTCATGGCTTACCCAAAGCCTGTCTTATATTTTATTTATTTCGGAGTTATTCCTCCAGCAAGAAAGGACTCATAAATATTTAAGAAATAAACAACTTCTGGTGGTAGGTCGATGAACTATGTGGTTCCTAGAGAGAAGAGTCTTAAAAATGACGTGTGCAAGAGAACCTTCTGAGATGTCTTGGCTGATAGGGCTCTTGCCACCAAACCTGATGACCTGTATTCAATCCTCAGAGCCTTGGCAGTAGAAGAAAACCAACTCTCAGAACTTATCCCTTGCTACATGAGTGCTAAGGCATGCTTGCTCTCCCTACTTAAGAAAAAAAAATGTTAAGAGAAAGAACCTTTTAAGAGAGAAAAAAAACCAGGACTAGCATTCAAGTCAGCTGACTTAGCCTGTGGTACTTGCTATCAGGTGACGGTGAAAGCAAGCTCTTGTCACTTCTGTGCATGTCCATCCTTGCTGTCTTTAACCCAGAGCAGACCCATCTTAGACCTGAGAGAGATCACTGTGCTGCTTTTTCTAACAATTGCAAAGCAAGGTTCCGGAAAACCCAGTTCACCACACCATCCTCAGCTTTCAGAGCGTCCTGGGAGCCCGTGTAGACAAACAAGCTGAAGACACATGCAGGTCCCTGCACTCGGGAGACTGAGGCAGGAAGAAGGCCACTAGTTTGAGGTTAGTCGGTTGAATTTCAGGACAGGCAAGGCCATGTAGTGAGACTTTGTCTCAAAACACATAAGATAAAAATAAAGTCTAAAAGAAAGAGGAAGAGGAAGAGGAGGAGGAGGAGGAAGAAGCAGCAGAGGCAGCAGTGGCTATCGATGTAGCTTAGTGATATATTATTATCATTCTCTCATACTGGGTGGTAGCGAGGGATCCATCAGTAATGGTTCATCAGGGTAGCTCAGTAGTAAAGTCCCTGCCTGCTTGGCTCCAGGGTTCCACCCCTAGCACAGAGAAACAAAAATGCTTTGTTTGAAAGGTAGCTGTAAACAAGACTGCTAGAGCTGGTCAGGGGTTGGTGATAAGATCTAGGACGTTATAGGTGTGGTGGGGATAGTCTAGAACCTGGCTTCGAGTCTTCTTTACTCTGACTGGGGAGACAAAGGGTGAATTTATGAAGAAGTTACTAGTTCAGGCAGTACCCAGTGACTCAGCCTTCACTTGACATCTGAATCACTTTGATTGAGATACACATATGTCTTGGCTTCCCAGCCAACCTCCCTTCGTGTGATATGCCAGGCCGTTCTTTGCTCTGATAGATACCTGAGAAAAACAGAAATTCAGAGAGAGGAAGAGTAGAACCTGGATCACGGTTTCAGTGGTTCCAGTCCCTGGCTGTTGGACTTCATGGCTTCTGCTGAGGTTGAATATCATGGTGGAAAGGTGAGTGTAGGGGAAAGTTCTACATAGGTTAGCCAGAAAGAAGAGGCTTGGGGGTGAAGGGACCAAGGCCAAGATACATCCTTCAGTGACACACCCCCAGGGACCTACTTCTTTCAATGAGACCTGACTTCCAGTAGCCTATGGGGCTAGCATCTTCATTTATCCAGTCATCTCTTATAGCTGGAGACCGAGCCTTCAACATTTTATAATCCTAGCTTGTGGGGTGTGCTGGGCTCTGAGGAACGTTTCCATATACTGAAGAGGCAAAGCTTACCAAGGAGGTGGTTTTCATTGCCATCTTGAAGGGTGAGTTGTGTTACCGGATGTGTTGGGTTATCCTCCTGGTTGGCTGCAGTTTGATGTCCTGGTTAACTCAAGGATCATATTTGGTTGGATTTGGAGAAATGACCTGTGTAAAGTTTTGTGAGTTGGGGTAGGAGAAGCATTTTGAAAGTGAGTGGAATGGCCAGGGACAAGCACTGGGTGTGCATAGGAGTGTGAGAGAGAACAGCTGTTGGCATTTAGAAGGCTTGCTGCCGAGCTCCTTCCCCTCTCCCGTGCATAGACAGCTTTATGAAGTGGGTATTATTATCCTTAGTATTCAGATGTGAAAACCCGAGGCTCTGGCCATGGTTCCGTAGCTTGTAAGAGTCTATTCAGAGACTCGTAATCATCCGACTTCCCTCTGAGGATTCTTGAGTGTGGGAAAGGGGCTGGGCTGGGGTTAGAGGCTTGTAGAATTAGTAGGGTGGCTCATAAAACCATCTAAGGCAAGATGCTGCGGGTGGTTAAGAGCATAGTGTGAGTCAGATAGTGTGAGTTCAAATCCCAGCTTCATTACTTGCTAACTGCAGGACCCTAGGCAACTTGCTTGATCTTGTTAAGCCTCAGTCTCCTGGCTTGTAACATGGGAGCAATAATACCCACCTCATGGGGTTGTTATGAAGATCAATGAGGTGTACCTGGCGTAGAGCAATTGCTTGCCACCTGGAAGCTGCTGTAATTAGCCTTCCCGAGTCTCTGGGCTGTGGCTGTGCACCTGCATCCCATTTGTCAGCACGGTGTTTCCAGGACACGCTCATCCTGGCTGGACTGGTTTTATTAAGGATGACATTGGAGAGAAGGGATAACAGTAGATGTGTCCTGACAGTGTAGCCTGGCCTGCTGCAGACTGTAATCCCAGCTCTTTAGAAGCGGAGGCAGGAAGATCAGGCGTCCATGACCAACCCTATCAGCTTCCTACCAAGCTCGAGACCATTCTGGGTTGCCTGTGACCCTGTAAGTAAGAGAAGGGGCTAGAGATCTGACTTAGTGGTTAAGAGTGTGTACTGCTCTGGCAGAGAACCCGAGTTGAGTTCCCAGCACCCACCCTAAGCTCAACAACTTTCTGTAACTGTAGCTCCAGGGGGTCCAGTGCCTTCTCTGGCCTCCTTGATCACCACAGGTATTTATTGTACACACATGCGCATGTGCACACACACACACATAAATAAATATAAATCTTTTTTTGTCAGGGTTGTGTTTTTTTTGAGACAGGGTCTCTCTGTGTAGCTCTGGCTATACTGGAACTCACTCTAGACCGGGCAGCAGGATCACAAGTTCAGGGCCAGTCTCCAGGGTAAATTCAAGACTGGCCTGAGTAACTTAGCGAGACACTCCCCGTGCACCCCACCCCCCAACCCATCAAAATGTGGAAAGGGTTAGGACTGTGGAGCAGTTGCCTAGCATGGTCGAGAACTCAGGTTTAACTCTTAGTACTGAAGGGGAAAAGGTTCTGTGAGTTCAGCGTGGCCTAGGAAATAGTGGCTCTGGCCTCACCTGATGGAAAGTTTGGGATGGGGTTACTGCTGTGGCTAATATCCGTGCCAACTCCACAGATCTGGAATCATTTTGAAGATGGATCTCTGGGTATGTCTGTGAGAGAGTTTCTAAATTAGGTTAATCGAGATGAGAAAACGTGAACTAAATGTGTGTGGCACCACCCGTGAGGGTTTCTCTTGCTGCGATAAAACACCATGACCAAAAGCAACTAAGGGAGGAAGGAGTTTGTTTTAGCTTGCCGTTCCACCCCGCAGTCCATTATCGAGGAAGTCAGGACAGGAGCACGAAGCAGGAGCCTAGAAGCAGGAGCTGAAGCAGAAGCTGTAGAGAAGTGCTGCTTACAGGTTAGCTCCCATGGCTTGCTCAGGTGCTGTCTTAGAGCAAGCAGGCTCAGCAGCTCAGGGCTGGCCCTGCCCACAGGGAGCTCGTCCACGAGAATCATCAATCAAGGAAAATGCACCATAGGCCAGTCTGGTGGGGGCGTTCTCTCAACTGAGGATCCATCTTCCAACATAGCTTTAGCTTGTTGACATAAAAACTAGCCAGCACAGCACCAAGAGAAGAACTCTAGCCAGGGGTGATAACACACACCGTTAATACCAGGTAGAGACATGAGTTCAAGGCTAGCCTGGCCAGCATATCGAACTCCAGGCCATCCAAGGTTGCATAGTGAGAACCTGTCTCATAGAACCAAGGGGAGGTTGTTCAGAGAGAGAGAGAGAGAGAGAGAGAGAGAGAGAGAGAGAGAGAGATCTAGTTGGACATAGGCATCCATCACTCTCTGAGTTTTGACTAGGGCTGCAATGTGTTTTGCTTTCCTGCAGCCATGACCCACCATGATGAACTGTACTCTCTGAGAGCTGAGATAAACCCTTCCTTCTCCTGCCTGTACGGGTTGCGTTGTAGCCACAAGACCAGTAGCTAAGGTAGGATGCTTGGTGTATCAGAAAGAGGGAGGGCTCTGGAGTTGGGAAGCAAAACCATCATTCCATACCAAGTGAGCTTGTGGTGACTGACTTGGGGTTTCCTGGGGTGTCTTCCGAGCCCAGGAAATGGCAGTAGGAGCTCCCAGCAAGTACAGATCCTAACGTTTTTGGGTTGAAGGAAATGCTCTCCACTTCTTTTCCAGGTGACAACGGCATGGCTGTGTCCCAGACTTTCCCACTGGGGCCTGCCCATGAGCCTGCCAGGGCCCTGATGGAGCCTTGCGCTCGAAGCTTAGCTGAGGGCTTCCTGGAGGAAGAGCTCCGGCTCAATGCTGAGCTGAGCCAGCTGCAGTTTCCAGAGCCTGTGGGTGTCATCTACAACCCAGTGGATTATGCTTGGGAGCCACACCGGAACTACGTGACTCGCTACTGCCAAGGCCCCAAGGAAGTGCTGTTCCTGGGCATGAATCCAGGACCTTTTGGCATGGCCCAAACTGGGGTAAAGGCCTGGCTTCCTGTGTGGATGTGTGCCTGGGTGTGCTGTAGAGGAGGAGTATGTAATTGGCTGGGACACGGGTGGGTCCCCCTGCCCCATCCCCTACAGGACGCACACTGGCTCCTGTGGTCTCATGCACTTCTCCCCTCATAGTTAACCAAGCACATTAACAGTAGTTCCGTTTCCCCTGTGAGCTTTCCACTAATTGCCTCTGAGAGCCCTTCCTTCCGTCCTCCTGCCCTGTGCCTTACCTTGCCGGATCTCCCTTGTCCCTTGAGTGTGGCTGGCGTCAGGAGAAGGGCTGGGACTCCTGGGAGCCGAGGAAGACTGGCTGGGGGGGTGAGATGGGTGTACAGGAACTGCAGGGCACTCTTCTGGCAAATCCCTGGGTCTCCAAAAGGTTTAGAGCGAGGCGGGCTTAGGGCTGCCTGCTCTCCCTGAGGGATCCGGATGAGTGACTGCTGTTCAGCTGGGGTGCGTTGCAGATGGGGGAGGCAAAGAAGCCTCAGGGCAGGAGGCTCAATCGCTTTTATTGACCCCAACTGAGTGATGAAAGGTGATCAATGGTGGTCGATGGAAATGACAGCCTGATGCCTGGGGCAGGGAGGGTACCCAGAGATCAGTGGCCAGCCTGTCCCATCTCCTTTTACCCTAGCGTTCTGTCTGTCCACCAGTATTAGAATCATCACTCCCTCTGTAGGGCCAAATGCCCCAGTGTCCTTCCTGCCAGTGTTTGGCCCCCCGTGCCTGGAGAAAGTGAAGGCACAATTTCTGCTGGTCATGGTCCATGGTGGGAAAAACTGGAGGGAAATGGACAGAGGCAAACCACAGGGCGGAGAGTCCTTAACAGATCGTCGGTTGACTGTGGGGGCAGTCGAGATCATCATGGTAGGTGGAAAGGTAGGTAGAAAGGCTCAGGTCTCCAGCCTGAAGTGCCTTGTGTCTCTCTCCTTCTCCCACAGGTACCTTTTGGGGAAGTGAATGTGGTCCGGGACTGGTTGGGCATTGGGGGCTCTGTGCTGTCCCCTCCCCAAGAGCACCCTAAGCGACCAGTGTTGGGACTGGAGTGCCCGCAGTCAGAGGTGAGCGGAGCCCGATTCTGGGGCTTTTTCCGGACCCTCTGCGGACAGCCTCAAGTCTTCTTCCGGCACTGCTTTGTCCACAATCTGTGTCCTCTACTCTTCTTGGCTCCCAGCGGGCGAAACCTTACCCCGGCTGATCTGCCGGCCAAGCAGCGGGAGCAGCTACTGTCGATCTGCGACGCCGCCCTCTGCCGGCAGGTGCAGCTGCTAGGGGTGCGGCTGGTAGTGGGAGTGGGGCGGCTGGCAGAGCAGAGAGCTCGAAGAGCTCTAGCAGGGCTGACCCCGGAGGTGCAGGTGGAGGGGCTCCTGCATCCATCTCCTCGAAGCCCACAGGCCAACAAAGGCTGGGAAACAGCAGCCAGGGAAAGACTCCAAGAGCTGGGGCTGCTGCCTCTGCTAACGGATGAGGGTTCAGTCAGGCCTACACCATAGAGGCCCAGTCAGTGTTGCACAGCTGATGACTGCACAGGTCTTGCTGGGCTCCATGCTGCATTCAGCCTACTGGGCCATCCTCTAATGGCCCAGAGTGGGCAGCTCTCCTGCTGCCTTCCCCTTCCCTGGAACCTCACCCTCTTGTCTCCAGTGCCTGGTCCTGCACAGCATCTGCAGAGGGTTGGGCTTGTGCACTCCACCTACCACACATCCTTGCCTGGGGAGCCCCCCATGTGCAGAAGGTCCCAGATCAGGATGTCTGAAGTCATAGTCACAGTTTTGGAGGAAAGATAGTTTCCTGTTTTGCTTTTTATTGGCATTATGTTTGGCATTGAGTCATGCACACTAGGGAAGTTCTCCAATGCTGATCTACCTCAGCCTTTTTTTGACACTAATTGTGCATACTAGTGGGGTTCAGTGTGATGCTTCCACACACTGATAGAGTCCAGCCTCCCTTATCAGTCCTCTTCCCCAGTCAGTGGGTGATCTTTTCGGGATCCTTACTCATCCTCACAGAGCACCTGGCAGACTCCTGTCCTTCCAGGGTCTAGGACAGACATCATGTTGAGAATGGACTTCTTAGCCAGGTGTCCTGGCACACTCCTATAATCCAAGCACTCAGAGGCAGGAGGATCAGGAGTTCAAGGCCACCTCCAGCTACATATTGAGTTCAAGGCCAGCCTGGAACACATTAGTCTCTGTCTCAAAAATAAGTAAATAAGTAATAAAAAAGTGAACTTCAGGGAGACTGAAGCTGTGTATCTGAGGGAGACTTCTGTGTGGTGGACTAGGAAAGATCTAGATTTTCATCCCTCCCCCCTCCTCCCCCTCCCTATAAGGCCTGTGAACTTTTTTAAAAAAATTATTTATTTTTGTTTTTTGACACAGGGTTTCTCTGTGTTGCCCTTGCTGTCCTAGAACTCACTTTGTAGACCAGGCTTGCCTCAGAAAACGCATATTTTAAAAGAAGAAACAAAAAAACACAACTCCCTCTGTTTGGGTTCTGTTAATGTTGTCTGTTTGTTTTTAAATTTTGAAACAAGGTCTCATTGTGTTGGCCCTTAACTCATTATGTAGACCAGATCCACTTTGACCTCTGCCTACCTCTGCTTCCTGAGTGCTGGGATTAAAAGGATGTGCCACCCTGCCTGCCCTGCTTGGGAACAACCTCTCTAAGCACCAAGATCCTTTTTTTAAAAGGGGTGGGGGGGTTGTTGCTGCTTCCTGGCATTGGTGTGAGGTGAGGATCAACTGAGATAACACAGCAGAGTGCTTTGCAAAAGACTGTCTTATGGCCCTCACTACATGCTCCTGCTCCCCTCCCTTCGAGGTGGGGCGTATCTGTGCTCTACAAGGGAATTCCCTGTCCACGCTGAACACCTTTGCCTATAGCCCCACTGGAGAAGGACCAATGCTATACAAAACTCGGCCTCTGATTTTTTTAGACTAAGCATTAAAGACTCCTAAGCCATGTGTTGGTTCTCTCTTCCTGCACTTTATTGGTGGGAGAATGATGGTTTTAGGATATTTCCTCCCTTTTCCTACCTATTCACTGCTTGCAAAAACTTTTCTCAGGTAGCTTGGGGAGGGGTGACAGAGACCTCTGTCCTAGACAAGCTACAGGGGTTTTGGTAGTGGCCTGTCCTGAAGTTCATCAGGACACTGTTGGGCACTGTTGGGGACAGTGGGGAACCGGTGTCTCACCTGTCTCTTTGATAGTTGGTTGGATGATCTGTGATAAGGGCTGGAAAGTGAGCCACAGTGGGAGCAGGTCTTGGGACCATCTTAATGAAGGCATGTGGTCTCCCTATCTCCTGGGATACAAGTCATCTCCAACATTCTAAACATCAGTATATTCCTATCTCAGCTCCAGAGAGGGAGACTAAATCTTCAAGGATTCCCCAGTGATAGAAGTGTTGTAATTATTGATGTTGGAGTCTCAGAGCGTCCCAGGATTTGTCGAGCTCTGGCTCAGGATGGAGGCCAGCCCTCCAGAAAGACCAGCCGTATGCTCCAAGTGTTGGGGCTCGAGCCTGAATGCCAGGATGGGACAAGGATAGAGATTGAGTTCAGCCTCATGGCCAATGGTCTCAACCAGTTATACCTCCACAGTAACCCTGACCAGCTCTCTTCTAAGCTTGCTGGTTGGTGAGCACATGTATATGTGTTTCTTTTTGGGTATTTGGTGCTTGTTTGTGTATTCATTGATTCATTCATTCATTCATTCATTCATTCATTCATTCATTCATTCATTCATTCATTCGCTCTGTGTGTCATTTTGGAATTCTGAGTATAGAGCCCAGGATTTTGTGGGTGAGTTTCTATGACTGAGCTACATTTCTTGATTTTTATTTGTGGTACATTTTAATAAATAAACATAGTGTTTTCCCCCCTGAGTTCTGTTGTGCAAATTACTGAAGCCAAAGGGTTTCTGGGAACTCTTGGTCAGAAGTGCAGCCGGTATCTGAAGTGAAGTCGGTCATACTGGGGGCCTTCCCCAAGCTGGTACAGTTTGTGCAGACTCCACTGTCATAACCACCTCAGGGCATCACACCATCACACAGTGGTCTCCTTGGTGTGCCTGCAGTTACCGCCAAGGATGGTCCTTGTGGTAGCATTGTGGATGCTAGAGAGGTGAAGTTGCTCTTCACCCTCGCATGTTTAGCTGAGGTGGTGAGGAGCTCTGGTGGGGGTAGCCTGGAAGACTGGAAGGTCAGAGCGTAGAAGAAGGGGCATCATCACATTCAAGGGGGAAAGGCTTGGCCAGGTGGGAAAAGAAATGTAGAAGTTAGAACCAGCTCATGAAGGGTCTTGACCACTAGGCCACTCCTTGAGAGTTTTAGAGTCCAATGAGGAGAGTCAGAACACACACGCGGAAACATCTGATAGAAGCCCACAGCTGAAGGAGCCCAAGCCAAGCTGGCAAACATCACAGAGCCACATTCCTAGTCTGGAAGGCACACAGCTTGAGCGTTCCCAACCCATGGTCACTCATCGAGTTGTTTCTGGCCTCAGCTGCATAGTCCATCCATGTTAGATGTGCTGCGAAGAGATCCTGCTTGCCTCATGGCAGAGGCGGGGGCAGGAGTCCTACAATCCCCTCTGAGGACACACCCAGTGTCATCCTTACTTCCTCCCACTAGGGTCTGCCTCTTAAAGGTTCTACACCTCCCTATAGGACGATAGACTAGTGGAGTCTAAAAGGCATGGGTTCTGGGGAAACACTGAAGATCCAAAGTTCAGCAAAGGGAGTGAAGTCAATAGTGGAGGTGAGGCTGCAGTAGGGAAGGTGTGGGGAAGTGAGGGGATTAGCATGTAGTGAGAATATGCAAAAGGCTGGTAGAGACCAGTGTGGTGCATAAGGCCAGCCTATGGCCCAGTCACTACATGCTCTGACTGTAGTGGGCTAATGCCCTCAATTCCTCCAGTGTGACTTGTCGGAGACTGGTTAGACTCCCGTGCCTGCTAGGGTTGTCATAATAAAAACACCCAGTCTAGATGGCTTAAACAATGGAGTTTATTTTCTCATAATTCTGGCCGCTGGAGGTGCAAGATGACAATGTTAGCTGCTCAGGCCTTTCTTCATTGCAGCAGCTGGCCTCCGTATCTTTATGTACTTTGCCACGCGTGGCTCCGTGGCGTCCCTCTTCTTTCCTAGAAGGATACCAGTCATTGGATTATTGCTTTACCCTCCGGATTTCATTTAACCTTTCTTTAATGCTTCTTCACTTATTTAAAGGGTCTATCTCCAAACATTAGGGCTGTAGCATATGAATTCTGTGGGGCATAATTCAGTTCGTAGCAGCAAAGTCGTTTTATCCGTCACCAAGGTTAACTTCAGATAAGATAGTGCGCTCAGGAGAGAAGTGTCCCTGTCCGTCTCCCCCCCACTCCCCCAAGCCTCCCTCCTCCTCCTCAAGCTTAGAATCTGGTCTGGGCACTTACCTGGCTGTCCAGACTTAGTTCCACCATGCCGGTTTTTATCAATTAAATCAGAGGAGGATTCCTCAGTGCAGATAAGAGTATCTTTAGGGGGAGGAGGCTAATCGCTGTGCCCTAATCCTAGTACGGGAGACAAGATCCCTAGAGCTTGTCAGTCTACCTGGATAGCAAGCTTAAGTAAGGACAGCAATAGAGGAAGTCACCTGCTATTGACCTCCTGTCTCCACAGACATGCACATACACATGCACTTGCATGCCTACGTTCACATACCCTCACGAACACTTACATGCACCCAGCTGCCCCCACACACATGCAAAACTGTGGAGGGCGGCTGAGGAAGACACCTGATGTCAACCTCCATAGGCATGTACATACATAGAGACACAGTCATTCATACACACGTACACATGCAAAACCTGTTACAGACACAGTCATGCATACACATGTACAAACATGCATGCAAAACCTGTTACAGACACAGTCATGCATACACACGTACAAACACACATGCAAAACCTGTTACAGACACAGTCATGCATACACATGTACAAACACACATGCAAAACCTGTTACAGACACAGTCATGCATACACACGTACAAACACACATGCAAAACCATGAGAAGTGAAGTCTTTTTTTTTTAAGGTTTATTTATTTATTATTTATATGAATACACTGTAGCTGTCTTCAGACACACCAAGAGAGGGCATCGGATCTCATTACAGATGGTTGTGAGCCACCATGTGGTTGCTGGGAATTGAACTCAGGACCTCTGGAAGAGCAGTCAGTGCTCTTAACCTCTGAGCCATCTCTTCAGCTCGAGAAGTGAAGTCTTAAATCAAGTTGAGGGTTTTCCAGATGGCTCACCGGGCAAATGCACTAGCCACACAAACCCGGTAGTCTGGGTTAGAGCCCAGGACCCATGTAAAGGTGTAAGAGAAAGAATCGATTCTACAAAGTTGTCTGTTCACCTGATCGCACTCATAGGCACATATCAGTCCCATGCACACATGCGATAATGCGTTCGTTTATTTATTTATTTATTTATTTATTTATTTATTTATTTATGTATTTATTTATTTAGAGACAAGGTTTCCTCTGTGTGGCCCCAGGTGTCCTAGAACTCATTCTGTACACTGGGTTGGCCTTGAATTCAGAGACTGGCCTGCCTGCACCTCCTTAGTGCTGGGGTTAAAGGTGTGTGCTACCACGTCTGGCCTTAAATTTTTCAAAATAAATGAAACAGGGGGCTGGAGACACAGCTCAATGGCTAAGAGTATTTGTTCTTGCGGAAGACCTGGGTTCAATTCCAGTGCCCACATGGCAGCCCCCAACCGCCTATAACTCCAGTTCTAGGGAATTCAAAGCCCTCTTTTGACCTCTTTAGGTACCAGTCATACATGTGGTGCATAAACATATAAACGCTCAAACACATAAAATAAATGAATCTAGAAAGAACATAAGATGTGTAGAACTTAGGGTCACTTAGAATTTTGTGGTCCGATACAACAATCACAAGCCCTGTACAGCCAACTTATTTACTGATAATAAATCTCATGTGTCCTGGGCTATCCTTGAACCTGCTGAGGGTTCACTCTTTGAATGCTGGGATAGCAGGTATGCGCTTCCACGTCTGGTCTTTTATAGTACCGGGAATCGAACCTAGGGTCTGTGCATGCTAGGCTGGCAACTTACTAAATGAACTGCATCCCCTGCCCTGCCTGTGAAGAAGTCATTTTAAATTAATAAGAATTAAGTAAAATTTCCTCCTTTAGTTCACTAGCCATATCTCAGGTGCTCACACACACATGACTGGTGGCACTGACAGGACAGATAAAGAACTTCTCCATTACTGTGGAAGTCCTGCTGGATAGCCCTAATGTAGAGGTCAACGTCTTGCAACCCTGCTGTGAATCAGAATCAGCCACGGAGGTTCAGAAAAATTCAAGTCCCTCTGCTTTACTTTGGGAGATTTTGATTTGAGAGACCGGAGGAGCCTCCTGCTGGGATTTTAACAGAGTCTAGATCCCCAGATGGGGTTTCCCTTATACAACCCAGGTTAACTCTCCAAGGTACTCAAGGGGCCCTGAGGCCAGGGAGAAGGGCTCTTCTCCCCCTTTTCCCTGTGCTTAGTCTTAGCGCAATGTAGGTCCTCACAGGAACATGCTAGTAAGCATGAATCTAGTTTGGGAGGGTTCATGTGCCAATCCATGACCGTAAGTTTATCTAGTGTCATTGTGTTTGCTCTGTGATGGGGTTTAGGTTCTGATTTTGAGGAGTGATAGAAGCTTAGAAGTTCTTACTAATACGTTCTCTCTCTCTCTCTCTCTCTCTCTCTCTCTCTCTCTCTCTCTCTCTCTCTCTCTCTCTCTGCCAAGCTGTGCTTGGTCTCTCTTCTGAGACTGAGGGGTCTCAGGAAAGAAAGAATCCACTCACTTCTTCCCATCTTTCCCCAAACAGAATGTCTTAAAGGGAGATTGGGATGAAGCCCACTGCATGGGCTCTCACTTCCCTTCTCACTTCATCAGATGTCCGTTATATGTTCTGTGTGTTATTGTGCATGCTAGGCACTGCAGGAGTGTGTGTGTGTGTGTGTGTGTGTGTGTGTGTGTGTGTGTGTGTGTGTGTGTGGTGGGGGTGCTGAGATGGTCCTTTATCCTCGCAGTGTCCGCTGTCTAGTACTGGAGATACAAGCATATACTTTATAGGACAGATCAAGCATGTTGTCGTCCACACAGTGTTCTGGGCATTCCTTAGACAGATGGGTTTGGGTGTGCGGAATGACGGGACAGGGCAGCTTAACAGTAAGAGAGACTTGGTAGCTTCCCTTCTCTGTGGTCAGATACTTTTCAGCCCTGACTGCCATGGGCTAGGGGAACAGGTTGAGGAGAGGGGCTCAGAAGGAGTCAGGCAGGAGCCAAAGATTGGGCATATCTCCATGGAAGATGGGGAGAGAGTTTGCTCTCTATAAGAAGACCTTGTTCTAGTGGCTACTGGGGTGGAAAACTTCAGGACACGGTGTCAGGGAGTGTTATGGTACTAAATTAAAGGCTGGGTTGCGGTCGTAGACTGGCCCCTCAGCATGTATAAAGCCCAGGGTTCACAATCTAGCCCTCTCCAATATGTTCTGGAAATGCAGCTTGGCCATAGCTGAGGCCAAGAGCTAGTTAGTAGTAGAGGGGAAAAAGAATCGAGATTAGAGATTGTGGCCTATCCCAAACCAACTCTCCGTTTTTCTAGTGTTCCTATTTAGGATGTCAGTCTCCCCCAACGCCCTCCACCGCCCCACCTCTGATAATTCCCCAGAGAAGTCAGTAAGTTCAACTGGAGCATAAGACATTGAGGTTAGACACATGGATAGACTGCCCAGCAGTGGTCATCGGGCGAGGCAGAAATAAGTTGCTCAGGGGGAAACCGATTGCTTTCCTTTTCAGAAGCCTCATTGTCAGCCTGCCTGAGCATCCTCCTGTGTGTGAGGACACTTTCTCCTCTTCCAGCCTTCATGCTCTCAGACAATGCAAGCAGGCCAGCTGCGATGGAGTCCCACCCTCACTCCCCCGTACATTTCTCCCGTTCTTCTTGTCCCCACAGCCCGCTCAGATCCTCAAGTCTCTGGCCCTGCTTGCATAAGGGATGGCGGAGAGCCCAGAATGGTCCTCTATGGGGACCTGGGCCAAGCCAGGTTGTCATTTCCATTTTCATTAATTGAAGTGGCGTAATCCTGATCATCTCAGGTCAGCAGTTAACTGTGGCTGGTTGGGAGCATGTGGAGGACACACCCCTGCAGGACATGCTGTCCTCCCATGCACCTCGATGGTGCGGCTGACTTCTTAGCTATCTCCCTATGGAGATGGGAGACACCCACCTCACACACATGGCCAACCTCACCTCTTGGGGGTTCCAGCTTCTATCCTCTCAAGAAGGCCCTCCTGGTGTCTATCCACCATCCTGCTTGCTGTAATCGGGACTCGATTTTGTTTCTTTGTTCAGTTTAAAGAACTTCCTTACAAAGGCAGTTGCCTCTTGAAGCTTTGCGTGCTAGGGTTTGGGAGGACAGCATGTCACTGAACAAAAGGTTTTGTTTTCCAACCCTGAAAGGGTACAGCAAATATGTGATGGTCTGCCTGAGTGTAAGCACGAACACAGGCTTCCCTTCTTACCCAGCTTTGGGGAGGGTCTCTGCCTCATCCTATGTGGATCATACTTTGGCATCTCCTGCCCGTGCTCGGCAGTGTCACTTTGTGAATGCCATTATCCCGGGAGAGGTTAGGTGATGTTTTGTTTTGCAGCACGAGCTCCCAGTGTGTTAATACGCACTTGTGTCCTCCCGGACCATCTTTGTTTGCCATTCTTAATCTTCCAGATGGACACTCGTATAAGTGAGTGTAGCCAATTTATGCTGCTGCTATGTCTTTGTGCGTCTTCAGGGTGTGTGTGTGTGTGTGTGTGTGTGTGTGTGTGTGTGTGTGTGTGTGAGTGTGGAGCCTCTGAGTTTTCAGTCTTCATAGGCTGATGTCTTTCTGAGTGTCCTCTGGCCGGGTTCAGAAGGGAGGAAGAGAAGCGTCGGAGGCAAAGGATTGGGCAGGAGGGGGTGCGTGGCAATCTGTGACTCGGAAAACAGACGTGCAGCGCGTGCGGGGCGGAGGCGGGGGCACTCTGGCCCCCAGCTCCTCCGCAATCCAATTAAATAACATTTAAATGCATAACCAGCCCGCGCGCCGATGAGGCTGGAGATTGGAGCGGGCGCGGCGGCGGGCTGCGCGGGCGGCGTTTTGTGGAGCTCAGCGATTCTGGCGGCAATTTCCCCGCGCCGCGCGGCTTTTACGAGCCCGCTCCCGGCGCCCGCCCGCTCCGCTGAGCCCGCCGCCTCCTCCCGCCTCCGTCCGCCTCCGCCGGCGCAGCCCGGCAGCGCGTGGTCCTGCTGCCCGCGCCGCCCCTCCCGTTCCTCTTTCGGGATGTTCCTGGCTCCTTCCCATCCTGTGGGTCTGTCCCTCTGGACAGAGCGCCCTACCCTCAGTGCATGGCTGTTTTTCACTTGCTGCCTGCATCCACCTCTGACCTGGGACTCCTTTTGGCCTGTGCAATTCCCGTCTATCTCTGGGTCACTGGCCCCACACAGCTTGTGTTTCTCTGCGTCAGTTTCCTCTCTTAAGCCTCCTGTGCCCTTTTCCCTGTGCCATTCCCTTTCCTCTTCAAGCCCACATCCTAGCATCAGAGTAAGAGGCCTGAAGGAGAGGCTGGAGGTGGTGGTAACAAGTGCATGATTGAAAAAGGTGGCTTCTCTGTATCCTCTCGGCACAGAAAGGACCGGTCTGTTCATTCGGGACCATCAGACAGCTCCTGTCCAGAAATCCTGAGGTTGATAGACACGGGCCCATCAGCCCTGTGATTAGTACAGAAAAGGGTCACTTGCTGAAGAACCAAGAGCAGACCCACCCGAGATCCCTGCTTTTCTGAAGACAGTGTCCCAAGGAGACAGCAAGACAAGCCATTTCACGTCTTGTGTGGGACCCAACTCCCCTGTTTCATCTCCCCGTTCCCTCCCTAGCATATCTGTGTTCTGTCCCCCCACTCCCAACATATGGAGCCTGGCATTTACCAGATGCTGATGGCCCAGGCAGATTTAGGGGAAGATCTTTCCTGGCAGACAAACAGCAAGGGGAAATCCTCCTGCGAGCATGTCTGGCACGCTGGAGGAACTGCATTGAAGCCGATGTGACTGGAGTAGGGAAAATAAGGAAGGGAATGAGCTGTGGCTTCTTAGAGGTCGCAGGAAGCTAATCACGATCGTGTGGGGGACTAATGAGTCACAGCAAAACTTCCACTCACACTCTGAATGAACAGGGAGCCACTGGAGAGTCAGGGCCTGAGAGTGATGCCGCCATGTTGAGAATGCAGTGGGGAGCGGCCATGTTGAGAATGCAGTGGGGAGCGAGGACGTCCAAGAGAGCACTGTAGCAGCGAGGAGAGAGTGGGGCCTGGGCCAGGGAGGATGCAGTGGAGCATCATGCAGTGTGGAAAGCACAGTCTGGATAGATTTTGCAGAGTCAGCTGTAGGGGGGTTTGCGGTGAGTCAGATGGGAACTGTGAAAGCAGCATCGTCAAGGATAAACTAAGAGGTGTTTGTGTTGTTTTGCTTCCCATCAGTGACCAGAGTATGGAACTTGCCATCACCTGGTGTCATGGAGTACCAAGAAGCTGGCCTCAAGAGACATGCTTTGGACGCATTTAGTGTGAGATGCCTGCTAAGTATCCAAGTAGAGGAGGCTCGTGGGTCTTAGATTCCTGTGAAGACCAGACTGGGGAGAGAGATTCAGGAGTGTTCAGTGATGCTGGTGAGATTCCTAAGGGGTCCAAAGACAAGAGCACAGAAACTTCAATACTGCAACAGAGTGAAAAAACAAAACAAAACAAAACAAAACAAAACAAAAAAAAAAAAAACCAAAAACACATGCTGAGAAGGATTTGGGGAAGAGATGTGGGATGAGGTCTGTTGGTCATTCCTCATTCTGAGCAATCCTCGTTGGCCCTTATCTACATGGTCCTGGCTACTTGCTGGCTCTACTTCATTCCCCTGGGAACTCCGCACAACAGACACTCTGGACACCTTGTGCCACTCACTCTTGACAGGGCCTGCAAGATTCCAGATGCTCAGCATTCTGGCCGGGGGAAAACACAGATCAACAGGGTCTGAAATCCTGCCTTCTCTTTACTGCTTTTCCAATAGGGAAACTGAGGCCTTGAGAAACGATTTGCTTGGGGACTCCTGCCAGCAAGTGACCAGGACTGACTGTTCCTCATGTACCTGCCCTGCCGCAGGCAGCAGAGCGCTACTGAGCACAGGACTATGCCCATCCATGAGACAGAGGCTCGAAGGAGACGACAGAGGTACACAGAGGTGTGTCATCTACTCTTTCCTTATTTCTTCGCTTTTGTTCTTGGTGACTCTCTACCCTAAGTCCTCTCTATCCTACAAACCTTACTCTGACCAGATCTTCCAGAACCAATCCCAAGATCCTCTTGGATGGCTGATCCTGTCAGGTGGCTCAGGCCCTGAACCCAACAGCCAGGCATCTTCTTCCTTTCTCCTGAGTTCTCAATGGCCAGAATATATTTATACTGCTCAGCCCTTTTATCAAAATGTAACATGATTCTGAACCTCAGACTTCACTCTCTCCACCTGAAGAATTTCAGACAAAGCCGGTTTTGCTCACCTATGTTGTTGACTGCTGCAGACTCCTAACTGATTCCCCTTGCTGGTCCCATTCTGCATGCAGCATTTACTCTCGCCCAACCCCTGAGTCTGTGTGTTCCTTACTTTCCTCAGTGTCCTTCAACCAGTCCCCACCAGTCCCCATTGGTCTCCTATCCCGTGCTCACCCTGTTAGGTGGACCCTGCCTTCACTGTCTCAGCTTCTGGGTTAAAGAGAAACTGGCATGATGTTATCTATGGGAGGCTTCTGTCAGGAGACCCTTGTGGGAGGTCAGAGTGGCACCCTGGAGGGGTTCTAATAGAGAGGCCAAGGGCTGGGGTATAGCTCAGTGTATAGCGTCCCCTCTCAGCACTGGGGGTGGGGAAACAAGCTTGAGTGTGCCCCCGGGATGGTGGGGCACATTCAAGAGTTCCCACCTTTTGCTCAGATTCTGCGCTTCCCCATCTCACTGCTCCTAATCCTATCTCCTTTTTGATCCAAAGGGTGGATCTCATCAGCCACGGGGTTGAGACAGCCTTCCATTAAATAAGGCCCTGTTCTGCAGAGCTGGGGTGCTGGCTAGGCTTAGACAACTAGGTGAGAGCAAACCTGTTCTCTCAGCCTGGCAACACAGACCTAGGCACCCACAGGTGTCTGTGTACCATGTGACTGTCTGGTGCCCATGCAGGCTAGAAGAAAAAAGTATAGGTTCCTCTGGGACTGAAGTAACACGAGCTACCATGTGGGTACTGGGAACCAACCCAGGTTCTCTAAAAGAGCATCCAGTTCTCCTATCTGCCGAGCCATCTCTCCAGCCCCCGAGTAATTCACAGTTTTATCCCCAGTGCCTGGCATCTTTCACTCAGCAGGTGCTTGTTTATCAAATAGGAGCTTTAATGAATGAATGGCTTGGGCTCTCTGCCTGTGGGGGTCCCTGGTCTGCCTTTCTGGAAGTGTAGGCTACAGCTTTCAACTCTAATGTGTTCTGAATCACCTGATGATCACACGCTTTACATGGGACTGAATGGGTCCGGGGGCAGGGCCAAGAGTTTGCATTTCCAGCAGTCTTCTGGACACGCATATGCGGATGTTTCTCAGGCTCCATTTTGAGAGCCCATTCTCATGCACAAGGCACCCTCAACCTAAAATTAAGAGATTACAGACTGAGGGAGAGAGGCAGTAAGAGAAGAGCCAAACAAAGAAACCCCAAAGCTCCCAAAGGTCCCCAGAAGTCCCTAGCTGGACAGTTTGAGGAAGTCCCGGAGCACCTACAGCACCCACCACATCAAAGCCTCTTTCTCCAAGGCCCTACCCACGATGGGGGACAGGGCTCTTGAAGTGACTGCCTCCCCCCAGTCTCTAGTTGGTCTCCTTACTCTGGGAACCCTGTGAGTCACAAAGAGAAAACTGAGCTGAGCCCAGATGTGCACTTTTCATTCTCAACACTCAACTGTAGGCCAAACTGCCTCTCAGACCAGGCACACTGAGGTATACACAGCTGCAATTCCAGCACTCGAGAGGCAGAGGCAGGAGGGTCAGAACTTCAAGGGTATCTTGGATACATAGTGAGTTCTAGGGCAATCTAGGATATGTGAATGCTTTGTGTGTGTGTGTGTGTGTGTGTGTGTGTGTGTGTGTGTGTGTGTTTAAAGGTGAGAGAATGAGAGACACGGGAGGGATTTAAATTGGACTTGGGGGAGATGGAGAGAATACTGATGAGGGTGTGTGGCCTTGGGAAGGGGGATGAGGATGTGCTAGAACAGCAAATGGGAAACGGGTGATTGGTCCTGTGGACAGTGTGGGGTATTATTTACATTTGATTTATTTCGTTTGCTGCTGATGTGCTAATGACCAGAAGCAGCTAAGAGCAGCAGTATCGGGTAGAAGGTAGAAAAACTGGCTGGTAGGGGCTTAGTTCCACATGAGCCGTGTGTGTGTGTGTGTGTGTGTGTGTGTGTGTGTGTGTGTGTGTGTGTGTGTGTGTGTGTCAGCTTGGAGCAGGAAACACACTGAGGAACTGGCCTTCTCCTTGGATTCAGCTTCCCTGCTCTGGGAGAGCTTTTGTGGGGCACCACGACCTCTACTTTCTCCATTTCTCTCAGACCTCAAATTCTTTCAACCCAGCCGCCCTCCAGTTCCATAACAAAGGTTCTCTGCCTCCCATCTCAAGGAAAAAAGTCTAGAATGTGTGTAGTGATGAGAACGAGCCAAATCCTTGTTGTTATGATCACATTTTTTCTTATTTATTTTTTAATTTTGAGAGAGGTTCTCTCTGTTTAACCAGGGCTGGCTTGGATCCCACAGGAATCCTCCTGCCTCCACCACATCGAGAATCCTTTAAAATAAAAGATTTTGATTTTGAGTATGCATGTGTCTGTATGTAGGTGTATGTATATGAATGAGGCCAGGGGAGGGACCTGAAGCTGGAGTTACAGGTGTCTTGAGTTGCCCAACATGCTGGAAGCAGAATTCGTGTCCTCTGCAAGAACAGTGGCTACCCCTCAGCTGATGAGACATGCTGCTAGCCCTTCCTTTCATTGTTCTTTAAACATTTTAAGAATATTTATTTATGTTATCTTATATATATATAAATGTTTTGCTTGAATGTATGTCTGTGTACCACACATATGCCTGGTGCCCTTGGAGGCCAGAAGAGGGTGTTAGATCCCCTGAAATTGGACTTGAGCCACCATGGTTGTGAGCCACTGTGTTGGTGCTGGGAATTGAACCCAGGTTCTTCGCAAAAGCAATAAGTGCTCTAACCACTGAAAAATCTCTTCACTGTGTTGAGTGTGTTACATCGTGTATGTGTGTTCCTTTAATTTCATTTATAGGTTGAAGAGATGTCTAAGTGATTAAGAGCACTTGCAACTCTCATGGAAGACTCAATTTTGGTCCCCAGGACTAATATGGCGGCTCATTACTGTCTGTAACTCCAGTTCCAGGTGATCGGACACCCTTCTATGACCTCAATGGGTACCAGAGATGCACATAGTATACATACATACATATATGCATACATACATACATACAGACATACAGACACGAATATATCCGTACAAGCACTCATGCACATCAAAGTAGATACATTTTTAAAAATTATTTATTTATCATTGTGTGTATGTATATACACATGTGTGTATATGCCATTGAAGGATCATTTGAAGGTCAGAGGACAATTTTATGGAACCCATTGTCTCCTTCCACCTTTACCTGGATTCGGGGATCTAACTTAGGTCTAAGTACCTATACCCATCGAGCCATCTTGCTGGCCCTGCCTGACCATGCTTTGATGGAGGGCAAGGAATTGGTGCTGGGAACGGGACTGATAAGCCTTCTGGAATGTGGGGAGACTTGTTTATCATTTGAAACAGACTCTCATGTAGCTTGGTTTATTATTTGGAACAGTCTCGTGTAGCCTAGGCTATCCCGGAACTCATTACGTATCTGCAGATGGCTTTTAACTCCTGATCATCCAGGTTCCAGCCCCAGAGTGCTAATATTGCCGGCGAACACCACCCGGTGTGGCTAGTGAGATTTTTAAAGCTGCTATCTGGTTCCCTTTATTTTTATGTTAGGAATCTGTGGATTAAGTTTCGGGTTCCTCTTCGGTAGCTGTACATTCCGGGCTTTTCCGCCCAGGAACACTTCTCATTCCGCTTCCTTCTCTGTTCCGGTTCTTTCATGGGTGGGTCTTAGATGGCAGGCCATCCCTGGTCCTCTAGGTGTGGAAACCGGGAAGACTGAGGTCCTGAAGGTGCAAGGTGACAGCCATCCCACTGTGCCGCAGCAGCTGTGTGATGTGGTTTCAGTCGAGTTGTTGCCCTTCCAGCTCATTCCCAAGTGAAGGGGCTCCGGGTTCTATGCAGCCGCACCAGATTCTGCTGCAAATGCCTGGGACGCGAACAGAAGGCCAGCTTGAGGTTTGCGACGTGGCCTACTAGGAAGAGAGAAGTGAAGATTGGACAATAGAAAGAGGGTCAAGGAAAGGGGGCACAGTGGGGCAGGGGCATGGGGTCTCCTGGACTCGCACCACCAGGCCTTAGCGTGCCTCTGTGGGGTAGGTATGACAGGGCTGTTTCAGGAATCAGTCAATCAATACCCATAATGTTCTGGAGGGTGTGGCGGCCATAATGAGTAAGGCAATGCTGTCTGACTCACAAGGGTTCTTTCCTGGAGGCCAACCTGCTGATGAAGGGGACCTGCCAGAAGGAGGCTGACTATCTGGGCTCTGCTTTACTTTGGGGGTCTTCTCACCCTGTGATCTGGTACCCAGAGTCCAGGTACCCCAGGATCCCTCTGGGCAGGCTTGGTGGGGGTGGAGGGAGGGAGGCCGAGGGAAGCCAAGCTAAAGATGAGCTGGGAGGAGGCCATGGAGCCAGCTTCAGATCGTGGTCTGGCAGAAGCCTGCCTTGTGGTTCCCTCCTTTGTCTTAAGCCTGTTTCCCAGTGTCTTGCTTCTCTACTCTCCTGGCTTCCATTGCTCTCAGTACACCTACAACCCTGGCTCCTCCCTGACCCCAGCTCTAGGCTCCTCTCACTTTCCCATATCATCTCCATTCTCTATCTTGCCATTTATTTCTATTGGGGTGGAGGACTGGGGGTGGGGGAGGGGAGGTCGCCTTCTTCTCATCCTTGGCTTCCTCCTGTGCCTCTGGCCCATCCTTCTCTTTCTCTGCTGTGAGTCTGCCATGCTTTCTATTCCTGTCCGTTCCTGTCTTCCTCTTAGGCTTCTGCCTCCTTTTTTTTTTTTTGTTCTTTTTTTTTTTTTTTTTTTTTTTCGGAGCTGGGGACCAACCCAGGGCCTTCGCTTCCTAGGTAAGCGCTCTACCACTGAGCTAAATCCCCAGCCCCAGGCTTCTGCCTCCTTATTGACTCCTCTAGTTATCCACACAGCCTTCCCTGTGTACCTCAGTCCTCTTGCACCTCATTATCAGCCACACCATTGGATCCAGGGAGGCTACATTCAGAGTCCATGCTCAACCTTCACTTGCCCACCTGAGGAAGTCATAGTAAGGGCGGGGCTAAATTTAATCAGTACTTACTCCAGAGCTTAACTCCGGAAAAAAGAATCTTATTGTGCCCATTTTGTAGATGAGCAGAGCAGGTCTAGAGAATCAAAATAGCTTGCTGAAAGCTTTTCAGTCAATCCCATTGGACAGGCAAATGGAGGATGCTCAGTCAGAGCCCTGGGGAAGGTTGGTTTCACTCTCTCAGTGAGACTGAGAATCTCGACCTCAATAAATCAGAGTTTGTCTCTGTGTCTGTCTCTGTCTCTGTCTCTGTCTTTCTTGTGTGTGTGTGTGTGTGTGAGCACACACGTACACACAAGTGTATATGAATGTGTGTATCTATGTGGAGGCTAGAGATTGACTTCAGCTAACCTCTCACCTTGCTCTTCTCCTTAGCTTCTGAAACAGTCTCTTACTGAACCTGGAGCTTTTCAGCTAGACCGGACAGGGAGCCCTGAGATCTGCCTTTCTCCAGCACTGGGGTTCCGGCCATGCCTGTGTTCTATATAGGTGCTAGAGATCCAAACACTTTCTCATGCTTGCAACATAAGCATTTTACTCACCGAGGTAACTTCTCAGCTCCCTCCTCTTTCTTTAAACATTCTCCTGGCCCCCCTAGAGTCTTCCAAGGGTCTGACAGCCCGGTCCCTCCTTTAACATTCCTAGCTTGGCCTCAAGAGTTTGTTCTGTAACTTGAGGCACAGATGTAGGCACTATATCTCATTTAGTCACAGAGACTCTAGGAGGTCTCTGCTGGTGAGACAATGGCCCAGGGAACTTGCCTAGGGGGTCACACAGTAAGTGGCTGAGCAAGGATCTGAGCCCAGGGAATTTTGGCTGTCCAGAACCTACCCTCTCATTAGAGACTCTACTTCACACAGCCCCTCAAAACAGAGTTGTGGCATCCACTGTGACTAGCCCAATGCTTTAAGCTGTTCTTGTAGTTCTACCCCAGCCCTTGGCTACAGTCTGCTTCTTCAAGCACTGCCCGCTGTGGCGTCCTCTGTGTCACCAGCACTAAAGTCTGTTGAGACTGCTCTCCCTAATGGGTGCCTGAGGGGGATTTATAGACAGGGATCCCCAGGGAGCAGGGACAAGTGTTTTCTTCTCCAGCCCCACTGTGCAGCCTCGCAGCCCAACATCTCCGTCGTTCCGGCCCATCGCAGCAGCTGATTTAACTCAGTGGCTGGGGGATTTAGCTTTAGTGCTGGTTCCTACTATAAATCCCCGGGCAAATAACCAAGTTGTGCATCAAATCTGCCCAGGAGTGAGTAGGAGCAGATGCTTGTATGGCCATGGTGCAGGGCAGGTGGGGAAGACTCCAGGCTTTGCCATCCATCTCTGGCCACACCACCAGGACACAACACCTTGTTCAGGCCCACCGTCCAGTCAGTCAAATCTTACCAGCCCTATGTGTCATCCCCTGAGGCGGGGCTCTGGCCGGTGGCAGACTCCTATCTCTACAATTTCATTTGGAATTGCTTCACCTGATAGCCCTCCCCAACTCCAAAAAGGATAAAACTGACTACTGCTTTAGGTTCTGGTCTTGCTTCCCAGTTGGGCTTTGCTTGGCCTCTCCTGGGCTGACCATTGTAGGCTCAGTGTGAAGGGATGAGATGTAGAGACCATTGGGGCTGAGGCAAATTTGCAGGCCAGAAAGGGGTGGGTGAACCCCAGAAGGTAGAGGCATTTCCTAAGAGCAAAGGGGAAAGGGGTGGGTAGTCATAATTGGGATCCCAAACTTTCTATACTTTGGCCCATATTCAGGAAGGCAATGAGGCCTCTGAGGTCTGCATGGATCTGGGGGGCGAGGTAACATTGGGTGGGATCACATTCTGTTGCGCCTGCTGACTTCTCTGCCGCTTCCTACTCCTCTCAATTTTTCCAGTGGCTCCTCCTTGAGGCTCCCCTCCTCTCCCATCTGCTTCTGTGTTTTCTTGTTCTTTTCCCACAGCTTTCTCCCTCCAGACCTTGAAAGTCCCCCTCCCTGGGCTGACAAGCTAGGGCCAATGGGCTCAAGTTGGAGCCTGGTTCTGGTTCCACTCCCGAGAAAGCCCCTCATCCCGAGCCTGTCCCTGGTGTCTATGATATCTCCCTCCTCATCCATCTTCCCTGTCCTCCTCCCTGCCCCTGCCGACCACCTCTGCCTTGGATATTACAGACACTGAATCAGCAGCCCTTACCAGTGTTCTGCTGACAGGGAACTTTCTGCCTCTGAAGGCTCCTGGTGGGATCAGAGTCTCTCTGGGAGCCTGCAGACATGGGGTGGGGGGGAAGGAAGGAAGAAGGAAACAGGTGGATGCAGAGGGAGAGATGAAGGGCAGATGGTAAGAGGGCAGGAGGGAACTTGGAGAAACAGAAGAAGAGCAGAGGGGACTTGGGAAAATATGGGGTGGTATAGTGGTATGGACTTAGATTCAAGCAGAGGCAGGTGGAGTTCTGTGAGTTTGAGGCCAGCCTGATCCACACAATCAGAGCTGCATAGCAAGACCCTGTCTTGAAAGAAAAGAAACAAATAACAACAACAACAGAACAAAACAGGGTTGGAGAGGTGGGTTCAGTGGTTAGAGCTGGGTTCAATTCCCAGCACCCACGTAGCAGGCTCAACCTGTCTGTAAAGTCAGTTCCAGGGATTCTGACAGCTTCGCACAGACATACATGCAGGAAATACATGCACCGATGTTTTTAGACATACATACATACATACATACATGCACCAATGAATATAAAATAAAAATAAATTTAAAAAAATAGTGACTCCTTACCCCAGGACAGTGAAGGATAGTTTGTTTTGTTTTTTTTTTTTTTTTTAAAGAGAGACATGAAAGGTGGGAGAAACATGCAGGAAGGAAGTGAGAGGCGGAGGATGGGGAGAGAGGCAGGACGAAGGAAGGATGGAGTATATGGTAAGCTTGTCTTGCCAGTGTGTGAGCCTCCCCACTCCCACCCCTGAGCTTGCCCCAACCCTTGGGCCCAGCAGGTACCTTGGAAGCCCATGCTCCCTAGGCCTAGGTTGAGGGGTGCAGGCTGGGCCTGCTTCTCTCCCCTGCACCTCCCTCTCTCCCTCTCACGTGGTGGTTTGCACTTCATCTTGTTTGCGGGGCGGCTGGGCCTGCTCTCGGGGTTTAATGATCTGTGCCATTATTTATAGCTTTGCACGCCGAGAAACACACTGAATTTATCGCTTGCTTCTATAAATAACCCTGGCAAACGGGTACCCAGGGATGAGGGAGGGAGGGGGAAGGAAGAAGCAAAGAAAGGAAAGGTAGGGGGTAGGGCAGGGGAGGTCTCTGTGGATTCTGTCCCTAAAACGGGGTGATATGCTTGCACAAGGATAGCAGAAGCTGGAGAGAGCGTGGGTGTGTGTTTAAGAACAAGTTAATATGAGCAGGGCGGCCTGTGCCTCTGTGAGGTGAGCAGATGCTCCTGTGTTTCGGAGGACGCTTGTGGGTTGACTGTTACTGCTTGTGTTTGTTTCTGGTGCCATGTTGATGACAGTGAGATTGAAACAACATAAATGAGCCCCAAGAAATGGCTCATTTGTACATAGTTGCATACAAGAGCAGGGGCAGGCAAGGGAGAGTCTGACTCCCGACTCCCTTCTCTATAATTGGGGTGACAGACTGTGGAATGGTCCCCCCCTTCTTCTTCTGGTGTTCAAGGGCAAAGGCAGGGAGAAATGAGGCCTTGAGGATGCATGTTAAACCAGTAAGAGGGAGGGAGCTCTCCGTGTCCTGTGGGGCAGAAACCAGGGTCATACTTCACCAACGCCAGAAGGACCGCAGCTTTTGGGCTTGGGGGATGGAGAGATGAGGGTGTGGCGAGGAGAATGGTGCACTTGGCACCAGCATTACTCCTGCTGGTCCTGTCCCCGACAGGAGCAGAGCTATGCTCTGTCCAGTTTGCCCAAGCGCAGCCAAATATCCTATGCAAAACCTATAGCAGAAGCCTGCTGGTTGCTGTCCTTTGTCCCTGCCATAGGCTCCTCCCCCTTCCCCTCCCGAAGCCTGCCAGGGATCAGCCTTGGGGGATGGAAAGCCCTGGCACAACTCTTTTCCTTCCCATAGTCCCCTCTCAGCATATCTTCACAGAAACGAGGCAGCCATTAACTCAGGAAGTGTTCTGCATTGCTAATGAGAGAATTTGCATATGTAATGAAGACCCTTCACAGGTGTTGGGGAAGCCCCCCCCCTCTTCTCCCTTTCTTCTCTCTTGCCAGCTGCCACTTTGACCTGTGGCTCTGGGGCTGAGGAGGGAGTTCCTCATCTGGTTTGGAGATGTGCCAAGGAGTTAGAGGCAAGTAAGCCGGGGTTCCCTTACCTGGGTCAGAAACAGTCAAGGTGAAGTCCATCGTGTTAGTGACAGGTCTGGGGACATGTGACGGTAAGCTTGTGCATGCACACAGAAATAAGGTACAAGGTCATTGTGTCCAGCTCTTTCTCGTGCACTGTAGCACATTAGGTAACGTGTCCCATCAGTGCCAAGTGTTCAAAATGCATCCCAGGCTGCACCCACGCCATGTGTACAGCTGTTGGCATGCACTTCATACACACAGACTGGCACGGCCTGGCACAGCCTGGCATGGGCGTGGGCAATTGGGGATCACACCTGCATTGGCATTTACTCCTGTCAGCTTCTTTCCCTTTTCCGCTCATGGAGGTATCAGCACCCATCTGGTTAGGCCAGAAAACTCTTCATCTCATTCAGACTAGGTAAGCATACAAGAGGCCAGCGTTCTTTAGAAAGAGAAAAATAATGGGCCTAAATCAATGACGTGTAAGGGCAGAAGAAAAGGCTAGGGCCAGGGAGGCGGGCCTCGGATGAGGAGCTGGAGGCAGATGGAAGGATGTCTTGGGAGACAGGGTAGAGCCAGGGGCACTAAAGTCCCTACAAGGTCATTCTTAGGTTATCCCCAACAGCCCTCAACTCTCCAGCTTCAGCCCAGCCAATCCCTAGCTCAGAGGCCTCCCCTCACCCTCCCGTTGGTCCTGCCCAGTCACGTGACTCTTCCCATCTCTGGCAGCTGCCCCTGATGATGGATGCTGCTGCTTAGCTGTACCTGTTGGGGGACAAGGACTGCACAGCTCCTAATTACCTCCTTCTAGAACGAGGACTGGGGGCTGGGCTGTGTGAGGCAGCTTTCCCTCTGGGGCCAGGGCTGCCATCCTGATCTGGAGGCAGGTGTTCCCCCCAGTGCCCCTGGTGATGGGGTTACAGGGGCGCCAGTCAGGGGTGTGAAATGAGGGGAGCTATTCTGCAAGGCTGGAAGTCTGAAAGCTTTTCAAAGCCATGGTGCCAGTGGCCTGGCATATTGGCATAGGACTTAAAAACAGATGGCCTTTTCCTCGTGTCCTTCCCACAGAGGGCAAGATCAAGGACAAGTGTCACAGAGAAATGCCTGGTATAGTCAGGGCTAAGGCATATTTGAACAAAAGGCAGAAGTGAGGGCCTAGAAGCACAGTGACACTTGTGAGGAGGTGGATCTCCTTCTCTTGCCCAGAGGGTCACCCACAGGCCTCAGCCTCAGAGATAGTGTGGGGTTAGAGCAGGAGGGCAGGAGAAAAAGCCTGAATCACTGTTTGGAGGGGAGGAGTGGGTGACACTGGCTGTCTGAAAAGGGTGTCTGTCCCGGAGGCTCTGGTCGGGGTTGGCCTGGAGAGGGAGGAAAGACCCTCCCCAAGGATTGAAAGGTTGGTAAGCTCCTGCTGACCTTTCCCCAGGGTCACCAAGGTCTTAAGGGTCAGAAGCATGTATTCAACAATTCCCCATGTCCAGAGCTTGAGAATCAAGGAGACCAAAGGACCAAGCCTGTGTCAGTTCTTTGGGTGGTGGAGGGTGCGGTGAGGTAGATATGATAATTGCTAACCACTGATAATTGATGACTCGTTGATAGCTCAGGGATGCCTACTGCACCAGGATCCCTATCTTTGGGGGTCTTGGGTGAAGGAGAAAGGATAAGGCCCGACCTAAGCACCTGGGCACCAGGGTCCCAAAAAAGGGCAAAAGAAACCAGTTGTCCGGAGTGGTGATGTGATCGTGTCCTCGTGACCACAGTACCTGACAATCAGCTGAGAGAAAGATTTATTTTGGCTCCTGGTCTAATCCATCATGGTGAGGGAAGCATGGTGAATCAGTTTAGTTCACAGTGGGAGGGGTGCTTGGCAGATGTCCCTCATGCCACAGCAGAGCAGGAAGCAAAGAGGAACCGGCGGTTGGGTATAAACATCCAAGATCTTCCCATTGTGACCTATTTTAACCAGGTAGGTCCACTTCCTGTACGTGTGCTTGCATTCACACGTGTGCAGGTGCATGTCTATTTGTGCATGCGCACACGAGTGTATCTACATATGGAGGTGAGAGGTCAGCTTTGGGTGGTTTTGTCTTCTTGAGACAGGATCTCACTGGTCAGAGGTTGACAGTCAGCCTAGGTCGGTTGACCTAGCCACAGCATCCTTCTCTCTCCGTGTCCCATTGCTGAGGTGACAAACATGTGTCACCACACCTGACTTTTTACTTAGTTTCTGGGGATTGATCTTAGGTCCTCACATGTGTGTGTTGAGCACTTTACCAACCTGGCCATCTTGACATCCCTGGCTAGGCTTAACCTTCTAAAGGTTCCAAAGCCTCCCAAAGTAATGCTACTAGTTGAGCAACAAGCACTTGAAATGTGAGCCTTCGAGGAACCGAGGGACGTTTCAGATTTAAACCATGCCAGTGGATCTCCCTGACCTCAGCAAGGAGTGGAGAGAGAGAGAGAGAGAGAGAGAGAGAGAATGAGAATGTTGGGGGGAGGGACAGGAGGTCACTCATGTCCCCCACTGATTCCTCTTCTGCATAATTCCCCAACTCTATTTACGTCTTATTTCATATCTATTTCAGTTATGTCCCCACCTCAGAGTTGACATGGTCCCCTGGGTTGGCCCCCATCAGCAATGCCCTTCATTTCATCCCAGCACCCGATTCTTCACTACCTTTAGGAGCTGACATCAGACTGGAGGATGGTCATTCCCTATCTCATGCTACGGTGTCAGCCACTGCTGGCATTAGATTTGGGAGCATTACCCGGTGGGGGAGATGCTCACTTTGTTCCCGGCTGTGTATGCGTCTGCAGGAGTAACTGCAGGAATAGACTGCAGTTAGAGCAGGTGAGGGTGAGCCTGGATACACCAGGCGCCTGGGGTGGTGGTGGCAGCTGCATTCTTGCCCATCCAGGTAGTTAGGAGGATGAGGATGCAATGAAGAAGGGAGGTGATGGTTCACGGTCTCCCCACCACAGCAGGCTGGGGCAGTTTGGTTGAAAACAGGCTCTCTTAGACTGATCACCAGGTTTATATATGTATGCATGTGTCTGTGTGTGCGAGCACACACTCACCTCCAGAGACGGTATCACACCAACATGCTTGTTGCTTCAAGTTTTCTCACAGGCAGCCTGATCTGTGAGCAGCTTCCAGGGCAGATCTCTAGTCCTGTTGCACGAGGCTCCTCTCTCTCTCACTCCAGACAGAAGCCTTCTGTCACTCCCCAGGACTGATGAAGAGTAGTTAAGACTTCCAGCAGGAATTCACGGCTTTCTCTGATCTAGTCCCAACTTGCCTCCAGCCTTATCGCATATGAAGATAAGTCTCCAAAGAAGACTAATTATCTACATTTGCACTGCCTCTGCCTGAGTAGCCAAAGTGCCCCTCAATAGCTGCTGGTTTGTGCTTGTACCCTCCAGGAGGCATGGGGACTCGGCAGAGGAAACCTTTGGTGTTATTTCTCAGGCTACCCCCACCTTTAAAAAAATATTTCTTTTTATTTTATATGTGGATGTTTTCTTCTGCATGTTTGTCTGCTTAACATGTAGTACCTAGAGAGGCCAGAAGAGGGCGCGTGATCCTCTGAAACTGGAATTAACAAATGGTTGTGAGCTGATGCGAGGTTACTGGGAATAGAACCTGGGTCCTCTGGAAGAGCAGCAAGTGCTCTTAACTGCTAAGCCATCCCTCTAACCCCTCTCTAGCCCTGGCTGTCCTGGGACTCACTGTATAGATCATGCTGGCTACAAACTCACAGAGATCTACCTGGCTCTGCCTCTCAAGTGCTGGGGTTAAAAGCATGCTCCAACATGCTTAGCTCTCTCAGGTCCCATTTTTTGAGGCAGGGTCTTGCTGTGTAACCCAGACTTGCCATGAACTCCTGATATATTTCCCTCCTCTTGAGTGCTGGGGTTACAGAAACTTGTCAATATACTTGGCACAGGAGGTTGGTTTGTTTGAAAGGGTCTCATGTAGCCCAGGCTGGATTTGAACTTAATATATAACCTTAGACTCCTGTTCTGCTTTTATTTTCCAACACGTGTTTATCACCACACCTGGTTCATGCAGTGCATGCTTTTTGATTGTTCTTGTTTATATTAACTTCTTCCTTAGGACTTTGTGCTTTGCATTTGGAGAGGGTATGTCTTTTTGCAACCCCCCGCCCTGCTGGTCCTCAGAAGCAGGGTTTCTGTTAATTTCCACTTCCCTGGCCCTACCATGGTGCCTGGCATCTGTGTGTTTAAATGGGCCGAGAGCCTGGCTCCAGAGGAAAACTAGGCTTGGTGGTACAAGCCTTTAATCCCAGCACTTGGGAAGCAGGGGGCAGGTGGATCTCTGTGAATTTGAGGTCACTCTGATTTATATAGTGAGTTCCAGGACAGCTAGAACTATGTAGAGAAACCCTATCTCAAAATGCAGACATACAGACAAACAGGGGAGCTTAGCTATCACACACAGTACTAGAAGGACTCCGGTACTGAGTTTTGTCTGGTCCCCTCCCTCTCATTCCCCTCATGGGGGCTCTACTCTGTTTCTCTTCCCCTTGACAACTGCTCCAGAGGATCCACACTTCCCTCCCCTAGAACCAGCCCAGTGACTTGGCATCAGGCCTTCTCAGGGTCCCCACTGGGAAGTCTGGGCTGCAGAAGCTCGGCAAATTTCCAGTGGGCGCGCCCCTGGTGAGGTCTCCTCTGCTACTGCTGCTACCTCAGGGACCAGAGTTTCCCATCACCCTGGGTTCCCATACTTCTGTCTTCCGGCCCATAGCCAAGATATCCTGCCTTCTATCCCTGACCCTGACCTCTGGAGCCCTTCTTAGCCTGAGAACAGGCTCCTTGTTTTATCACCCCTTCTCTGAGAATACTGAGGCTGGAATTCTAAGAGACCAGAAAACATTCTTCCAAAGTGTGAAGAAGGGGGAGGGCTCCTGAGCGGGTGAGACCCTCATCTGACATTTCTGCTTCTGAGCAGCCCTCATTTTCTCACATCGCCCCTGGGAGAGGAGTTGGCGGAAGCTCCAGGGAGTACCCCCAAACTTCTGAGCTTTACATACCTTACAGACAGGAGATGTTCCTTGCAGGGAGCGAAGGGGAGTTAGTACATGTTCAAAGCACCCTAGGGTCCTGCCTCTCCATCTCCCACTCTCTGTGGTCCCTAAGGATCTTGGATAAATCCAGAGACCCAGGAGCAGCTGCCCCTCAGCCCTGCTCTAGAGAGAGGAGGAGAAAGGCCATGGGAAAATCACCAGGAAAAAAAAAAAGTTAAGGAAGGGTGGTGGCTCCCTCTTCCCAGCAGCCTAATAAAATCCACCTTTGAAGACAGGCAGAGGAACCCAGGGGTGATGTAGAGGGCAGAGGAGGGTCTGTGGTTGCTGGGGGCTGAAATTGCTCTTAGTGAGTCCTGGCAAGATCCCAAAAAAGGAAAACGCCAGGGCTCTGTACATAAAATTTGGCTGTGAGCATGAATATCAGAGAATCTCATCTTGAGTAGGTGTGAGGGCCCCAGAGGGTGGAGCTGAGTCACACATTTCTTATTTTATGAGCTCTTCACTTACAGGCAACCCAGAGAGGGAAAAAATCCAGGCGGAGTCACACAGCATTTGTGTGCTCCTCATGGTTGGCTGGGCCTGACTTTCTCCTGCTCTGTTTTTTTTTTTTCCTTTGTATAAATAAAAAAAACCCCTTCTATTCTTCATTCTTACTTTAGCAAACCCAATGCTTATTCCAAAAACCCTCTTCCTCCTCGATAGTTACCTGTGAACTTCGATCTCAGGAATCCACTTTGGGGAGAGCACTTTGAGAAAACGAGATAGATGCCCTTAACTCCCAAGGGCTTGCAGACGGCCTGCTAAATTGCCCCTTCAAAGGAAAATTAAAGCAGTGTGTGTTTTATGGAGTGTTTTCTTGGGCTGTAGCTAGGGTGGAGTTACAGGCTCAGGACTGAGACATGTCAGAGTGAAACACCTGGACCAGCAGAGCATCTGCTCCACTCCCCGGTCGGTACCCCACTTCCTGTCAGAGTAGAAAAGTCCAAAGAACCTACCCCAGGAACTATTTCCTGTGGTCTTTCTTCTCTCACAAGGAAGCCCTGGGGAGCACATGTCCCTTCTGGGGCCCCACCTCTTGGAGCATCAGTGGTGGGAATTCTGAGACCACACTGTCAGGGTCTAAGTCTGGGATCTGTGACACCCCAGGGTTTTTATGACAGACTGCCAGGGTAGAGGGAAGAGGACCCCGATGTTTAGGCCCCAGGCCATCTTGCTCTTGGCCCCCGGCATTGTTTTCTTCTGACAGTCAACCCAATTCTCTCTCTCTCTCTCTCTCTCTCTCTCTCTCTCTCTCTCGCTCTCTCTCTCTCTCTCGCTCTCTCTCTCGCTCTCGCTCTCTCTCCCTCTCCTTTATTTTTGGCTGTGTGACGACAGGGTTTCATTTAACCTAGGTTGGTTTGGAATTTGATATGTAGCCAAGGATGTCCTGGAATTTCTGATTCTCCTATCTTTACTTCCTGAGTGCTGGGAATATATGCCTATATCACCACACCCATCTTATAATGTGGTGAGGATTGAACCGGGGGGCTTTGGGCGTTTTAGGCAAACACTTTACCAATTCTCCAGCTCCTTGGTCCACTTTTGTTGTGGGATTCAGAGTGAGTCATTTTTGTTTTTCTTCTCATTCATTATTTCCAGGGAGGTCTTTTTGAAAAGAGGATCTAAAGCAACCATCCTAATAGAATGCTCACGACAGAGGAAGCCACTGCCTGCTTGTTATGGTTTTAATATGAAATATTCCCTCACAGGCTTGCATGTGGAACCAATTGGTCCCCAGCTGGGGGCGCTGTTTTAAGATGTGGTGGAAACTTTAGGAGGCAGGGCTTAGATGGAGGAGTGCAACTGGGGCATACCTCTGAAGGGTCCTGTTCCTGGCTGCTGTAAGGTAAGTAGCTCTGTCCCCTACCTCATCACAGCTGTGATGCTCTGCTTCAGTGGACACAGTGTTGCCCCATCCATAGCTGAAGGCCTGAGACTGTGAGCAGAGACGTGGCCCTTTCAGCTGTTCCTCAAGGCATGGTCACAGTGACAGGAAACCCAACACTACCCCAGATGAATCCTTCATTGTTCAACTAAGGGCGGCATGTCTCGGAGAAAAGAGCCTGGGTAAAAGAAAATCTAGGTTCTGATTCAGACGCAAGTCTCTTCTTTCTGGGCCTTAGTTCGTGTGTAAGACATGGAGCTGGGATCTGTGAACTTCAGAGGTCCTTTAGAATGAGTGCGAGACAGTGATAATAGACAATGTATCTGACCCCTAGGATGTGCTGGGTGCTACGTGCTGTGCATGTTCCATAGGTTGTCCTATTTAAGATTCAACCACATGATCACGCAGTATTACGTAACTACATAGTGAGACTTGTTCTCCAGAAGAGAAAGTCCTATGAGGAAACTAAGGCACAGAGAAGCTAAGTAACTGAGGCCTGTATGCAGCAAAGGCAGATTCAGGACCCGGGCAACTCCTATCCAGGGCTCTCATCCATGTCTCCTAACCAGGCTTGAGAACCTAGCCCTGCTGTCTGTGGGCCAATATTCCACTTGGTTCGGCCACCTATTCACTCAGGACAGTGGCATCATCTAGCCTTTTGGAGGCCACTGGGGTCTGCTGAGCTCAGGCTGGATGACAGAGTGCCTCACCACATACACTTATGGAAATGGCCTTAGGACAGCATGGGTATTCTTTTTGTTTGTTTTGTTTTGTTTTCTTATTTTGAGAGAGGGACTTGCTGTGTAGTTCAGTCTGATTTTGAACCGGAGATCCCCCTGCTTCAGCCTCCTGAGTCCTGGGATTGCAGGCACATGCTGCCATGTGAGGCCAAAACATGGCTTCTTGGAGGAGGCCTTGGAAAACTGAGAAGAGGTTTAACTTTGCAGAGAGGGGCTCGGGAAGCTCTGAGGGTTCTTGGCCAGAGCATCACATGTATAATACTGTAGAAAAATCTCTTCCCTGGGTTGGGGATGTGGCTGCATGGTAGAACACTTCCCAAGCAACAGTGAGGTTCAACTCCAAGAACTGGGGAAAAAAAAGAAAAGAAAAGCTGGCTTTTTAGCCAGGTGCAGTAGTACATGTCTCTAATCCTAGTGCTTGGAGTCTTAGGCAAGAGGATTGTGGGTTTGAGGCTGGACTGTGTTACACAGTGAGACTTGTTCTCCAGAAGAAAAAGCCCAAAGCCCTTGTCTGTCTCTCATCTGTCCCAGGAGGCCTTGTGCCAGGAGCCGGAGTAGCCCAGCCCACAGAGCCCTGAGTGCTGCCCCTACCCCACCCCATGCCACACACAGTTCTTCCGCTCAGTATTACATCCGATTCTGCAAGGCCGTGCTGCTTGAACTCCGTGTTGGATTAGACTTCTTCCTCAGAAGACAATTTATGGCGACATGTCGGAGACTCTGTTTTAATGAAGTTGCAAAAGTAGGTTAATGGGCTGTGGGTGTTTTTCATCCCCTCCCCCTGCCCCATCTCCACCCCTGGGCAGATGAGTGATGTATCTACCAGTAAGAGGCAGAGTCGGATCCAGCCTGGACTCACAAGCTCACACATCCATCCTTGGCAGCCCCCTAGGCTCCTCAGTCTCTGCCACTAGGTAGGAGCTCGGGATGTCTAGCCCTAGTTCCTCAGATGCTTGGATGGATCTCCCTCTCCTGTATTGAGGGAGGGGCAGGCCATAAGTTGAATGAGGATTCTGGAAAGAAGAAAGCTAGAATGCAGGAGAATGAATGTCTTTGGACATTGGGGGCCAGGATGTGTAGACCTGTGGTGAGCATGAATGCTAGTGGCCTTAAATGTCTAGGTCACTTTTGTTGGAGGGGGGAAACTGAGTTTCTGGAGCTCTTCCAGTGCCCTTCCTGCCTCTCAGGTTCATGTCTTTGTCTCCTGGTCCTGTGCCTGCTGTATAGCTGCTCTTACCATGAAGCATAGGAACAGGAGGCTCTTTCTCTACCCCAAGTCTCCAGGGCATCCTTGCTTGTCTCTGAATGGACCTCAGTTTGCTTCTCATAGGCTGTCCCTACGCACCTCTCCACCCAGTCCCTGCCCATACATCCATCTCAGGAAGTTTGACAGGATTAAGCTGTGGAAAACGTTCCTGTTTGCTTGCCTGGATATTCAGTGAAGGTCTGTCATCCCTGGTAGTTTGGGATTTCCTGTGAGAAGGCTCCAGATCTTCCTCATGGACTCTCCCTGTGTCAGGAATACCCAAGGCATGATTCTCAGCAAGAAAGGGAGCCCAGGGCTTGCTTAGGAATACATAAACAGACCCTGGAGGATCTTGCTGGTAACCACACCCCTCTGCCTGGTCCTTCCGCCCTGCAGGAAGTCTGCTCTGTAGTCACCCAGAGCAGCAAGGGTCCTTCTTGGGTTTAAGATCTTCACAGCCAATGAATGAGCCTATGGATCACGGTTTGGATTTGGACACTGGGACAGGGTAGAACATGGCTCAGCTGCCTGGCAACTTCATTTCCTACCTCTGTGGACACCTTTGTCCTCCTTCCCAAGGACCCTCACTCTCTCCCGCCTTTACAAAACTCTTCCCCTTAGAGATCAAACACTGCCTGCAACTGAACACAGGCTGCTTTGGATGGGCTCTCCCTCCATGCATGTCTTCTCATATCCTTCCTACGCTTTCTCCCCAACCCAGACAGGACTTCACAACTTTTCCTGGTCCTTGCTCCCACTGAGTGTTGCTGGGGGCAAGCCATGGTGTGTCCACAAAGCGCCCCTGGGCTTCTACAGGACTAGTTGTGACTGCAGGATCTAGTCAGTGCTTCCTTGTCAGGTGGTCCAAGAAGCGCGGCAGGAATCAGCTGGGTCTGGTCGTATCTGGAGATTGGTGATGGTATGGCATCCTCCCTGGTCCCAGTTGAGGGGATCCCTCCCTTAAGATGTCAGACAGGATTCAAGAGCAAGGCAAGTCAGATGTCTCCTGTGTATAGAATGAAACCTAGAACTATGCTTGTATAGGGAAGAGAGCAGTAGTGAACACATAGGTTAGGGGGAGCAGAGCCCATGTCTGGTGAAAGAAAAGAGACATCTAGGACCTGACAGGAATGGCTCAAAGGTGTACAGGGAGAGATAGGAGAGTAGAAACAAGGGTTTTAATTCGGGAGGGTTGTGTGGAGGAGGAGAGCTGGCCTCAAATCGAAAAAGAAGACATCAAGAAAGGGAATTTCTGAGATGGGGCAAGCATATGAGGCTGAGTCAGAAGACTTTGAGACCCCAGTTGACTGCTGCTTTGAGGGTTCTTTCCCCCTCGTTTGTAAAGAGGGATAAATAGCATGGGATATTCCTGATTTTATTCAAAAAGCTCTGTCTGTCTGTCTGTCTCTCTCTCTCTCTCTCTGTCTCTCTCTCTCAGTGTGTGTGTGTGTGTGTGTGTGTGTGTGTGTGTGTGTGTGTGTGTTTTGTCTATATGAAAACTACTCTACAGTCTACAGGAAGCCTGGGATTTAATATAAACAAACACCGTCAGCTCCTTCCTTCATGTGACAGAGCAAGTATTAATGTAGCTAAGACAGCAGTCCAGCGTTAGGTCTGCCACCATCCAGTTTGTTCAAGAGGCCTCAGTTTCCCGTACATCAATCTCACATAATAATTTATAAAATTCAAGGTCCTTATGAGTATGGGGAAGATCATAAGTCCCAGGAGCCACCGAGGGCTCTGGGAAGGATGAGGGCTCCTTGGTGGGAGAACCAGGGGCTTTGACATGACTGTGAGTCTCAGTCTTTCTAGGCTAGGACCCCTGGCAGGAAAATGGGCATGTAGCCCACCCCTCGCACAGCCTGTGCACCAAGGCTACATTCCCTTCCCCCTTCCCAATCCACTCAGGATGGAGGGGGGGCAGAGGGGGTGGGAGCCCCCTCCCAAGTGGCTTTGAGCCGGAGCACAGCAATTACGCAGGAGGATTTATGTCCCTCTGCCTTTAATCGGAAACTCCGTGTCAAGAAGAAAAATCTGCACTGTCCTCTGGCCCAGCTTCCTGCTTTATCATTATTATTGCAGGAAGGTTGATTTGGAAACTTAAAGAAAAGTGGGGTTGGGGGTGGGAGCCACCCGGGAAGGGGAGGTGCGGGGCACAATGATGGCCGTCTTTGACGTGCCTGTCTCTATTTCCAGACCCTCATTGCCAACAGATGAAGCTGTGGACCATGGTTTAGACTCCAATATCAAGGCAGACTGGAACGGGGCCAGGGTGACGGCAACCTTCTTGTCCCCTTCTCCTGGACACCTCTGTCCTCCACTCTAAGCCTCCTAGCTATCTCTCACTGCTACAGACCCTTCTCCTGGGAGATCTCAAACTTTCAGAGATGAGAGACCTTTATCACGAACCCAAGCAAACAGGGGACTCCACTGCAGCTGTTTCATCCGAGCCAGGTGGTGGGGTACGCTGCGGCCTTTTAAAGCAAGACCCCAGAACATGACAAAGGACAAAGGGTAAGGCAGTATCTGGGAGTTCTGAGGGGTAGGGTAGAAACTAGAGGGGCATTAGGAAGGGCCAGGGCTAAGTGTCCCACGAGGCAGCTGGGGGGACACCGAGAGAGAGGGGCAGGGTGGGCAGTCACAAGAGACAGCTAGGGACTTGCATAGAGAATCCAAGAGAGAAGGAGAAGCCAGAGGCTGCGGGAACTCTAGGTGGGAGGGGAGAAGGTAGTTGGACCAGAGGGGGCAGATAGAGACATATCAGGGGTGATGGTGGCTGGAATCTGCCAAGGAAGGGGTATTCCGGCAAAGATGGAGGGAGAGGGCGGAGACCAGAAGAACAGCTGGTGGATGGCTTGGGGGCGGGGCTTGGAGTAGGGATGCTGGAACCAGTTGTTATGGTCTGTACTCCTCCCACGAAGAGCTCTCGGGGCTGGTCCACTCAGCATGTACGGCTCCCATTTCTTCTGAGAGGAGCTTCGCTTCTCTCAAAGCACCTTCTACTTTGGAAGCTGTCATTTGGGTGACTGGGAGGAATGAGCCCCAGGAAAGAAGGTCCCCTTCAGCCACCCCCCCCCTGCCCGCCAGGATTTCATCCTGACAGATGGGAAGGGCAAGGACCACCCTTTGGAGTCAGTTCTCTGACATCGATTTCCTGTGCACACTTCTCAGGGCCCCAGGTTTTGCACCTGTGGCAGGACAATAGCAATAGTTACATGTCAGGGTGTTACAAAGTGAGTGGGCATGATTGTATCCAGCTTGTGTGTTTGGACAGTGCCTGTGTCCTACTAAATTTCTTTAATAGTATGCGTGACTCTGCCTCCTCTGGTCCTCACGACAACTTCTTGAGGGGCTCAGGCAGCTGACATCCTGAATAAAGCATAGAATAGAGGAGCTGGGTGACTTGCACAAGGTCACACAGTACATCCCAGGAGCAGCCAGATGAAGCCTGGGGGCTTCATGACCTTCCTTTGGGTCACCTTCCTCCATGAAGCACTGGTATATGGGGTTAATTTTGGGGTAGAGGAGGATCGGAAGCTGAACCACTTCCGATCTTCCTGCAGCCTGGGCTCTGTGCCTCCTCCCCAGCTCCAAGAGGTTTTATAGCTGTTTATGAGCAATTTCTGCCCGTATATCACTAGAGATATATGGCCAGGCAAATATTAGGGACTAGAGTGGAGGTTTTAAGAGGCACATTTTATTGCTGCTGAAAGTAGGCATGATAGACAGCCCATGGAGACCCACCTTCCCTCCTGCCTGGCAGTGGCCGGGTGGTGGCAGCATGGACTGGGGTTCAGCTGAGAGCCATCTGCCAGGCTTGAGTATGTGCTGGCACTCAGAGGTGCCCCAGTCACCTCATACTCAAAGGATAAGCTGTGTCTTTCAAAGAGTCATGAAAGTAGGTGTGTGTGTGTGTGTGTGTGTGTGTGTGTGTGTGTGTGTGTGTCGCACATGAGGTCAGAGGGCACAGCCTGTTTGACAGAACTCTCTCTTCAAACCCAAGTGGGAAGACACTGAGTTCCAGAGGATTCTATTCACAGAAATGCAAATTAAATCAGGACGAGCTTGCTGGGGTGGTGGTACAGCTTTATTCTCAGCACCAGGGAGGAGGCAAAGGCAGGCAGATCTCTGGGTTCAAGGACAGCCTAGTCTACATAGTGAATTCCAGGACAGCCAGGGCTACATAGGGAAGCCGGGTCTTGGGGGAAAAAAATTAAAACAACAACAACAACAACAACAACAACAACAACAACAACAAAAGAGACAAGCTCAAGGGAGAACCCTGACAAGGCAGGCCCTTGGGGACAAGCTGCACCTTTAGCTTCTTTATCTTCGATGAGAGTCTTTAAGACTCTCATGAAGGAGACCCCCCCGCCCCCCGCCCCAGCCTGAGGTGGCTGGGTACCATGACCTCATCTGCTCCGGGCTCTTGTTAGGAGCCCCTGGAGGGAAATGTCTACTCAAGCAAACCTGTCTTCTTCGGGCTGCTCATGCTGGGGAGCCGCAGAGGGGCAAGGAAAGGCTTCTTGGTTTGCAGCATATGGAGAGAAGATGTTCGGGGGAATCCTCATTCCTGATTTAAGCAGCTCCGACAGCTTTATGGTGCCTCCTTGAGTGAGCCCCCAACGTTGGCCGTTTAACTTTTTAGCGTCGTTTAACGCTTAGGCTCCAGCCGACAGGCAGGCCTCTCAGCCCCAGAGGCAGATGCACTAAATCAGGACACTCTGAGGCCTCGATAAATAATTTTTACAGGGCATACAGCCCATAGATCACCAATGGGGGAGGGGGAGGCTGTGATATTTCAACCAATCGTCATATGTGACTACCCCATGCTTTGACTCCAGATTGTCCACACAGCAGCTGGCTTTATAACAGAGAATCCCCAAGAGGGGCTTGGGAGATGGGGCTTGCACAACCTATTACCCTCATGGCCTGGGAGTAAGGTGAGTAAGTAACTCAACTTGAGGTTAGCCAATGAGCACCAGTGTCCCGAGCCTCCACCACAATGGGACCGGGAACTTGAAGCAAAGTGCAAGAGAGGGAAAGAATAAACATCCTGCAGCCAGAATGTTGTCCTGGTCCTCTGCCACTGCGGAACCTAAGGACTCACAAGAGACCAGCACAGTGCATGCAACGGGAAATAGGGCCATGCCAGGCCTGGCAAGGTGGAAGAGTGGCATTGAGATCAGAGTGAACAGAGACCAGGCAGGCCCCTCAAGCTATTTATGTCTCTAGGAAAAGACACAATGGCAGAGATCCTGTATGGAAGAAGAGGCCAGGTAAACAGAGGGATAGAAAAATGGGTATGAGAAGAAGATATGTGAAGACTAAGACAGAAAGATGGACAAGGGGAGACCAGTTGGTTACTATGCAGGAGTTGGTCTTTCTCTAAGGCCCAGGGCCACTCAGGGAAGAGAGAACTGTATCTGAGCCAGGCTGCCCTGCTGCACCTGCCAAGGCACCTTCTGTGGTTCCAAGCTTGGGCTTCCTCATTCTGGATGTCCCTCCCTCCAGTGCCCTTGCCCCGTCCCCTCATCTGTAAGGTCCTGGGATTTGCCGGGACACTTAATCCATATGGGACTGATTCATTCCCATCTAAATCATCTCTGAGAGCTTCTCTAAGAGCCCTCTGATGTGCCAGCCACCATTGCTCTCCCCGGGCAGCAGCGGGCTGGGGGCTGCCAGTAAACAAACCTCGGCCGTCATCCATCCATCCTGACTCTGGCCATCAGTCCTGCCAAGACCATTCATCTCCCCTCCTCCTCCAACCCTCCCTCTCCTGTCAGTCCCTCTCTGGGTCCCCTCCTCACCAGGCCTTGCCTAGAGTTTCCACCTCTCCTCCTTGTCCCAGGAGCTGTCCGGGGGGGGGTGTCTCCCTGGACATCCCCCTTGGTGTAGCAGAAGCCTTACATTACTTCTGGTCCAGCAGGGTGAGGTTCTCCTGGTTCATTGCCTTCCAAGAAGAGAAGCATTCCAGTCTGATTTATTGTTCAGTACTGATGTTCCATGGGAGTTCTTTTTCTCCTGTCTACCTTATTGACTTGAGATTCACATGTCATCGTATGTCTGGATAGGTGTGAGAGCAGGTGATAAGGTTCCTTGCTCTCTCTCTCTCTCTCTCTCTCTCTCTCTCTCTCTCTCTCTCTTCCTTCTTTCCTTCCTTCTTTTTTCTTTTTTGGAGACAGGCATTCTCTGTGTAGCCCTGGCTGTCGTGGAACTTGCTCTGTAGATCAGGCTGGCCTCAAACTCACAGAGATCTGCCTACCTCTGCCTCCTGAGTAAAGTCATGTGCCACCACTGCCTGGCCAAGTCGATAGGGTTCTACTAAAGTTTTGGAGCCTCTGAGATTTGCAACATGGCCCTGTATGAATTAATGTGGTATTTGGGGTACAAACCCAGTGACATAGATACCTCTCTCCCCTCTTTTCCTGAGCAAAGTCCCACCCACTGCCAGAGGCACACAGTTCAGCATCTATGACTTTGTCAGTGCCCACGAGTGTAACAGTGCTTGGGAGGTTTTCATTGGAATAAATTACTTGGGAGACCCAGTCTAGATCCCAGGAAGGGCAGACTTCAGTATTTCTGTTCAACCAGGCCTATAGTAAATGCACAAGAAAGTCTCTCTCATTTCTGCCCTCCCTTCAACCTTCTTTCTATTTTTATTTTCTCTTTTCTATTTCTTTTCTTCTTTTGAGACAAGGTCTCATAGTATTGTCCAGGCAGGCTTTGAACTCCTGACAATCTCATGGTGACAGATCCTCTTGCCTCAGCCATCCCAAGTGCTAGGATTACAAATGTGTGCTACTATGCTCTGTTTATTTCTCTCCCTCCCCACTTCTCCTTCTCTTTGTCTCCATGGCTTCAAACATGCTAAGAAAACTCTCTACCAATGGGCTCCGGTGCCCCAAATAGCCAAGCTGCAGATGACATAGCTTATTCAAAGTACCCTGAATCCTGGTGACATAGGGTGGAGGAGGATGAACTCAGTGTGTAGAGCCTACTCTGGCTCTGAAGTAGAATGATTCCATTCTCGGGATCCCTTTATCCACCGGCACTGGCTTATAATACACCAGCATTCACAAGGGGAGCATGGAAGGCACCCTGTTCCTGACTGGGTCCTTGCCCCTTCCCAGCTTTGCCAGGGCCTGAGTGGTAGGGGCTCTGGCAGCCCCTCAGGAAAGGAGATAAGTGGTTATTGTAGCCTCATGGGGTTAAGCTCCAAGACCTGCAGTTCAGGAGCTAGTCTGGGTGGTGAAGGAGGCATTTCATAGATATATGTCTTTATCTTGAGCCCCTTGTCAGGAGTAAAGGGAAGAGGCCAAGGAGAGTGAGGGACACAAAACTTTCACATGCCCCACTGGCCATCCCTGCCACAGAGACACCAGGAAGAACCCCCGCCCTGGACAATATTTTACTCTGGAGCCCAAGCTGCCTAGAACTCACTATGTGGCTTGGGCTGGCCTTGAACTAACAAGCACATTTCCTGCTTCAGTTTCTGGAGTGCTGCGATGGTAGGCATGAGCCACCAAACACCACTTGGCTGGGATCCTGGCCGGGCATTTGCTATGCCCCAGATCTGAGCAGGTCAGGTGGAGCACTCACTGTTAAGAGTTGTTCCCTCCCCCTCTGGCGGCACAGCCCCTGAAGAAGTCATGTTGAGTGCACAGAATAGGTGGGGCCTCCAGCTGTTGTCCAGCTGTGAAGGTCCCTTACAGGGCCCTTCCTTGTTCAGAGAGAAGTATGGAGGGAGAGGGGGTGGGTGAGACATGGCTTAAGAATGATGGGGTGTTTCTTAGCTCTCCGAGTTTAGGACATATGGGGTATATAAGACCAGGCACAGTGAGAATGATTGCCTACTGAAGAGGATGTGGAGGAATATGAAAACATTCAGGTAGAGGGACCCCATCCCTTCCACCCATCACTGTACCACCCAATCCATCTATACCAGGCTGGAGAAGAGGGTGGTGAGGGGCCACTTGAGAATTGTTCTTCAGGACTGGTGTGATTCCAAAAATGTACCTTGTTCTGATGAGGCACAGAGCAGGATCTGTGGATTCAATAGAAATTCTCCTGTAGGAAAAAGGCATGGAGCTGGTCCCTCCTCCCTGTTTCAGTCCAGTGCCCACTTTCTTCCAACATTTGCCATGCCTGGTCTAGCACTTCACCCACCTACTAGCCTGCTGCTCGAGGTGCCCCTGGTGCCCTTTCTTCTGGAAGACTCTGGTCTATGTTTCCTTTTAACTCCTCTTCTTGTACCATACCTAGGCAAGCTCCTCTCCTCTCCCAGTGTCTCCCTTGAAAAAGTCTACTTACCAAAACTTGCATCGATGACAGGTCTTCAGGGGTACCCAGAAGCCTCTGGGATTTGTATCTGAGTTCATCATCCCCATGTCCAGTTTAGGCTGTTATATGCACAGTGCAAGTAGGAATCCTCCAGTCAACAAAGGTACCAGAGGCTTTTGAGGAGCTGAGAGGGACCCACACACTTTCCCCAGAAGCTACCTTAGACTGGACAAGGACTAGTCTCTGGAAGGAAAGATTTCCAGGAATCTGGGGAAGTTCTTGATGGGTGGGGGAGTAGGAAGGAACTCCATCCTTTCGAACTCTGAGGTAGCAGAAAGGCTGACAGGCCTGGAAATGCTCACTTCTATCTCTGCAGAGCTGACCCCAAAGAGGGACAAGCACTTGCTTGTTCAAGAGCCCGGATTCATCGACTTTCAGTCCAATTCTGTGCAGTTTCTTATGTGATTATTCGTGTTTTGGCCAGAAATCTGGCTCCTTGCCTTCCTCCCATAGACCCCTGACCAGAGAACCGTTTTGGGGAAACACCTCCAGCTCCATCTTATGGTGTCAGGAGAATAGAGGTGCAGAACAATTTCTGGACAGCAGCCCAGCAACTAGGGGTGCCTGTTAGGGGAAGAAGCCTGATGAGCAAGCAGATTGGAGGCAGCCAGAAACGCACCCCCCCCTCAGCACCCTCCAAGTGTGCACATGATGGAAAAGCCTTTACAGCCAAGTGCCCTCCCTCCAGGAAGAAAACCCCACAACTGGGGAACATCTGGATCAAACCGCTGCCACGAAAGCTCAACATCAAACGAGGTTTTCCAAGCGACCCTCCCACAGACCCTGCCCACAGGCCCTGGTCCAAGAAAAATTGCAGGTCTTCCTGCTTGAAGTTCCTAAGTGTCACAGAACCCCTCAAATTTGAGATCTGACCTGATTTCACCAGAGACAGATGTCCCCAATGAGCTTGCTTGGGTTTGATCACCCCAGCAGGAAAAGGTTCCTGCGTGACCCAATCCTGGCCGAGCTGGGGCTCAGGAAGCCTGGGATTTAAAGCTGTGTGGTGAAGGGCCCCAGCAGCTCAGGCGTGGGGCCGGGAAGCCACAGGACAGGTGGGCCTTTTAAAACGCGCCTACATCAAAGGTTCCCTTCCCGGCTCCGGCGCCTCTGGGGGGGTGGGTGGAGAGAGGAACTTGGTGAGTTCACCACATAGCGGCACGTAGGGGAGGCTGTGTGTCTGAGAACTTGTGGGGAATGTGCAGAGGGGGAGGGCGGCCTCTCCCCAGAGGGGAGGGAGGGCAAGGGGGTTTCTCATTTCCCAAATAGCCTCCCCGGGCCAAGGAAAATGGGGCCATATGCTGTCTCCCTCCCTGTCTGCGCCTGGAGGAGAGCAGAAGGGGAGGGTCGCATTCTTCCAGTGTGGGGGAGGGTGGAGCAGCTGCTGCAGGAGTGTATCCCCACTCGGATGGGAGCTGGTGAAGTGTACACAAAGGCGGGAAATTAGAGGGCTGTAGAGCAAAGAGACCCTGGGAGTCAGTCAGCTCCCCACTCTGGACATCTTGCAGGCTGATGTTGTGAAAACGATTTAGTTCCCCAGGTCAGGCAGGAAACTCAGTTCAGATGAAATCATTTGACAGGAGCTTGGGTGAACTAGTCTGGTTGCTAGGCTGTGACCCTGGTTTAAGAAGCCAGGGCTTTAGGTAGCCCTCAGCTGGGCAGATCATAGGATGCTGTTGATGTATTCCCTTCAGGAAGTCAGCTCAGTGCTTTCCCCTCCCCTCAGAAGTGTAGATATGTAGCTCCCCCCCCCCCCGCACCCTCCAACACCCCCCTGCAAACCACCATGCCTCATGTTTCTAGTTTGGGGATCTAGTTTGAGCATTGGTGGTTTCTCTTACCAAATAGGCAAACAGCGCCAACATCTCCTTTTCACTCCTAGAACTGGGCAATGCTACTCTAGTACTAGGCAGTGTCCCTGCCATACATTCTGGAGAAACAGAGAAAGCAGGCAATGACTCCTTAGCAACCTGAGGCCTTGGAGGGATGCTCTGCCTTCCAGATTGCACAGGTGACCTGATCCACCCAGCTGACCTCTTCTTGGGGTCTTTGGGGTGTGGACAGACCTTTAGCCTGCCTCTGAAACTCATTTTGTAAGGATCATTCTCATTGTCCGGTTTATTGTTGAGACTTTAAATAACCTTTCTCTCTCCTTTCCCCTCCCCTCCCCTCTCTTTCCTCTGCTCTCCCTTGGTCACATGAGGCCAAATGCTTGTTGGGTCCACACTGCCCCTCTTCTGTCCGACTCTACATGAGGGAGGCACGAACAGGTGGGCTAGCTGAACTTTCCCAGAGTGCTCCATCTTTAGGCGATTTCCTGGATCTGCTCTTTGGAGTTTTCCATTCTTTGGAAGAGTAGTTTGGGGCCTACGTAATGGTTCAGTGGATAAAGGCATTTGTCACCAAGCCTGACAACAACCCGAGTTCAATTCCTTGGACCCTTATGACATAAAGAGAACTAACTCCTGCAAGTTGTCTCCTGCCCTCCACACCTGTGTGCCACAGCATGCATGTGCGTGCACACACACACACACATACACACACACACACACACACACACAGAGACAGAGAGAGAGACAGAGATAGACAGAGACAGACACAGAGAGATAGAGAGAGAGACAGAGATAGAGACAGACAGAGAGATAGAGAGAGAGACAGAGAGAGAGACAGAGACAGAGAGATAGAGAGAGAGACAGAGATAGACAGAGACAGACACAGAGAGATAGAGAGACAGATAGAGACAGAGAGATAGAGAGAGAGACAGAGATAGAGACAGAGACAGAGAGATAGAGAGAGACAGAGAGAGAGACAGACACAGAGAGATAGAGAGAGAGACAGAGAGATAGAGAGAGACAGAGATAGAGAGAGACAGAGACAGAGAGATAGAGAGACAGAGAGAGATGTTTACGGACAGAGTCCTGTGGAGCTCTGCGGCTGAGCTTCTGTGACCTGCCAAATTAGGGTCTTATTTGGGTGACTTGGGGTTCTTTCCCAATGTGATAAGGACCCAGGGGCTTGAATGGTTCCACAGTGAGAACCTGTGCTTGAGGGGTGATGGTGAAGTTAGAGGACAGTAGGAAAATAGGGTGACAGCTGAGACGAGGGAAGGAAGGGTAGGGTAGAGAAGGGAAGGGAAATGCAGAGTTTGGCAGACATCACAAAGGTAGAGCAACTTTGGTTGCAGGTGATGCTGCATGTGTGAGACGGGTGGGCTGGTGCATGGGTGCCCTTGGGCAACTGTATGCATTCATCCTGAACTCACCTCTCCATCACCATGTCTACTCCTTCACTGTCCAGCTTTCCTTCGTCACCTGTTCACGCTCCCCCTCCAACTCCAGGCCCCACCTGACTGACATTTGGCAATATCACCCAACACCTGGGTGTCACCCTGTATCCCGGAGGGCTTCTCCCAGGGCTTCCACTGCCTTTGAAGTGGATGGACTGAAGATTGGTGAGCTGTGTGCTGAGGGCAGATCTCTCCACTGTCAGTGTTGTGAGGAAGATCTCCACTTTGAGCCCTTTTTAAATGGCTGAGGTGTTGACACCTCAGTTATCAAAACTTGGGTTTTTATCCCAGAAGGCGAGGCTGACAGGTTTGCTAAGTATCTCTGGATTGCTCAGTTCTGGAGACAGGCATTGGCCTGCACTCCCAGAACACAACTCTAGGTGGAGCCATTCACATAGAATTCCATGTGTGGATCCACCCCTCCCACCCAACCCCAGCACAGACCAGGGAAATATGGGTGGTGGGCCCTTTTAATGCTCATTTGAGAACTACCGATACTCAAATGAGACAGAAATGGACAAAATGATGGTTGAAATTAAGTCCTCGTCAGAAGTAGGCGCCAGAAAAACGGAGCTGTACCCTGGAGAAGCGTGCAGTCTAAGATTAGCAGGGAGCAGAAATGACAAAGCGCTTCCATCAGGAGGGAAAAATGCTCTTTAAAATCCCTAGATGGAAAGCTGGCAGTGGTCACATGCGGATCCTGCCATTACCTAAGCACTCAGGAGGCCGGAAGTAGTAAGGTCACGAGTTCAAGGTCATCCTGGGCTACAAAGAGAACCCTGTCTTAAACAAAATGGCAAACAACAGTCAGTCCCTAGGTACAGGAAGCTACCTCACAGGCAAGCACCCAGTGGGCTGACACACATCTGATCTGAGGCGAAGAGGAACCAGCACCTGTGAGCGGTCCAGGATTCAGGTTCTTGAGAACGGAGTGGCTTGGCCACCACACAGGTTACACCTGTGCTTGTGAACAGGGAATTGCTGAAATCAGAAGTGGAATCTTGGTCCAGATGGGGGTCGGGAATTTGTTTCCTTCCTTTTCCTCTTTCTTAGGAAATCTCGGTTCATTGTTTAAGATGAAAAGGAGCAACCGGATGAATGAAGGGTCTTTGGGAATGATAAGTAACACCCTCCAGATGTGGCCATTGAGCTGGGCAGGATTGGCTGTCTGGAGTGGTCATGGTGCAGCTGTAACTCCCCTTCTAGAATGTCTTTGGGATCTGTGACTCAGTTTTTGGATTGCTATTTGTGTGTGTGTGTGGTGTGTGTGTGTGTGTGTGTGTGTGTGTGTGTGTGTGTGTGTGTGTGTGTTTTTTTAAATCACTGAAATGTATAGTTCATACTGATTGATTCAAATATTTTATAAATTGGCTCTAAAGTCAATTTAAAATATATGCAAATTAGTGTGTGTGTGTGTGTGTGTGTGTGTGTGTGTGTGTGTACATGGGCTCTCCCTTGCCTGAATGTATGTATATACACCACATGTGTGCAGGAACCCAATGGAGGCCAAGAGGGCATTGGATACCATGGACCTAGAGTTACAGGCAGTTGTGCATGTGCTGGGAACTGAACCCAGGTCCTCTACAAGGCAGCCAGTGTTTAATGATCCACTGAGCATATCTTTAGCTCCTAAGTCCATTTTTTTCTTGTCTGTTTATCGGTGTAGCTCTGGCTGCCCTGGAACTCGATCTGTAGACTAGGCTGGGTTTGAACTTGAAGATCTGCCTGCCTCTCTCTGCCTCCCAAGTACTGGGACTAAAGGCATGAGTTACCATGCCTGGCTTCCTAAAGCTAATTTTTAAAGATGGCATCACCAAAATATTTTTATCAACAGAGGTGCATTTAAAAGTGCCTGCAGGGGTTGGGGATTTAGCTCAGTGGTAGAGCACTTGCCTAGGAAGCGCAAGGCCCTGGGTTTGGTCCCCAGCTCCGAAAAAAGAACAAAAAAAAAAAAAAAAAAAAAAAAGTGCCTGCATGTCCTCCTCCCAGGACTGTTTTGAAGGTCAGCCCTCCGCTGTCCTACTGCATTGGCTCAAAGATGCTGATCATAGACAAATATCCTGTATTCTGCCATAAGAGAATTACTCTGCCACCTCCCTTCCCCTACAGCAGGGACAGCAATGAGTTCTTCTTGTAGGCCACCACTCATGTTTGACTTTGACAAAGAGAAGAGGAGACAGGGTCTCATTGCTGTGCCCACGGAGCAGGTCCAAGGGAAGAAATGTGCCAGTATCTGATGAGGAGGTGGGGTCTTTACCTGCACTGTGGCAACACCCAGCTACACCGACTCTGGACTGGCTCTGTGTTCACTCTCAAGAGAACTGGCTTAGCTGGGAAAGGACTGCACAGTTCTATTTCAGGGTCCAGATTCCTTTTCTGAGATTTAGTTACTTTATATGTATGAGTGCTTTACCTGCGTGTGTGTGTGTGTGTGTGTGTGTGTGTGTGTGTGTGTGTGTGTGTGTGTGTGTGTGTGTGTGTGTGTGTGTGTGTGTGGTGTGTGTGTGTGGTGTGTGTGTGTGTGTGTGTGGTGTGTGTGTGTGTGTGTGTGTGTGTGGTGTGTGTGGTGTGTGTGTGTGTGTGTGTGGTGTGTGTGTGGTGTGTGTGTGGTGTGTGTGTGTGGTGTGTGTGTGTGTGTGTGTGTGTGTGTGTGTGTGTGTGTGTGGTGTGTGTGTGTGTGTATGTGTGGTGTGTGTGTGGTGTGTGTGTGTGAGTGGTATATGTGTAGGGTGGGTGGTGGGGGTGGTATGGTGTGTGTATGTGGTGTGTGTGTGTGTGGGTGTGTGTGTGTGTGTGTGTGTGTGTGTTGTGTGTTTGTGTGTGTGTATGTATACCATGTGTAAGTATGGTGCCCAAGGAGGTCAGGAGAGGGTGTCAGATTATGGGTAGGTTGGAGTTATAGATAATTATGAGCCACAATCATAATAATTGTGGGTGCTGAGAGCCAAGAACTCCTCTTTAAGGGCAGGGAGCCCTTACCCATTGAACCATCTTTCCAGACTTACGATTCTTTTCTTTAAATTTATTTAATGGCTCATTCCTTTAATCTCAGCACTCTGGAGGCAGAGGCAGGCTGATCTCTGTGAGTTCAAGGCCGTCCTTATCTACCAACTGAGTTCCAGGCCAGCCAGGGCTACCTAGAGAGACCCTGCCTCACAAAACAACAACAAAATTGTTTATGGTGCTGGAGCTCAAACTGAAAACTTTACACAAGGTGGCCAAGAGCTGTACCCTTGAGTTGACTTACACTTCCTCAGCCCCGGGTTAGTCCCTTATTCATCTACAGTTCACTTGTAAAAATCAGCCCTGAGGTTTAAAAGGGGGAACCTGTCAATTCATAAATTATGTAAACTGCATTTTTGACAGAAGCTAGCCGTGTTGGGAACCTGTGATCTCAGCTTTCAAGAGGATGAGGCAGAGGGATCATCAGCTTGAGGCCAGCCCGAGTCTCATGGTAAGTCCCCTGTCAGACAATAAAATGAGAGGGACTGTAGGACTCATAGCAAACCTAGATGAAGAGTTGTAAGTGTAGAAATTCCTAGAGCATAGGAAGAAGGCAAGTCAGGGAAACCGAGGCAAGTGTGGGAACTCTTGCCTGCTTTGGGAAGTGGGGTGTTGTTTCTTTTGATAAGCGTCTGTGTAGGGCTTGAACCTCATGTGGGTAAGGTGGATAGCTAGGCTGAGATCAGGAGGGGGTGACCTCCAGGAGGCCCCACCAGGCAGAAGGTTCAGTGAGGCTTTGCTGCCAGCCTAATCTCCATGTAATCCAGGAAATCACTGGGAGAAGAGATCTATTTCCCAGGCCTTTATAGCCCTTATGATTCCTGAAACTCTGGCAAGGGGCTTCCTCACGGATTTTAATTATGCGATTAATTTTCCTATTGGGTCCCTTTGATATTTCAGAGCTGGTCCCACTCTCCCTTAGAGGAGGAGCAGAGATGAGAATTGCTCCACCCTGCCCTAGCTCAGGAAGCGAGAGAGCTGGGACGTCTCTTTGTCACCTCTGGGACCAGTGACACTGTCCAAGGAGCTCTCCCAGATTCTCTGGGCTAATGAGTAACACAGTGTGGAGAGCATACCTCCAGATCCCTTAGTAGCCTTTTTATGCTAAATCCTGGCTGAGCTCGAAGCTGTTTACCCTACACCAAAGGATTAGGAACTTGTTTGAGTTAAAAGGGCAGAAAAAGGCCAGGGCTTGGCTCTGCCTCCCACCTGCTTTCAGGAGGCTTAGGCAGGGTGCTGAACCAGCAGGAGAGAGAGGGGGGGAGAGAGAGAGAGAGAGAGAGAGAGAGAGAGAGAGAGAGAGAGAGAGAGAGAGAGAGAGGTGCGTGAGAGAAACCTGTCTCCAATCTTTCTTCCCTATTGATCTCCTGCCTTGCAGCTGCTTGGCCAGCTTTTGAATCCTGATCCTCTCTCCACCCAGCTTCACCTCTCACCGCAGCCCTTGTCAAATATCAACATGTCTTGGAAGTGCAGTAAGGAGCAAGAGAGAGGAGTATTGTGTTGTCATGGTAGTGACTGGGATCCTATATGTGTTCTCCTAATGAGGGGGAGGTCCCCTCCGAAGATCCCTGCCCGACCTCTGACTTCATCTTGAAAGGAAGAGGAGGTTAGACTCTAGGAAGGACTTACTTTTAGCAGCAGAAGCAGCTCTTTTAGAGTTTTATGAAAATTTAAGCCCAGCATTTTATTGAGAGCAACAAGGTCTTAAAATGAAACAGAGTGAAAAGACTGTTCCCTCGGGTGTCCTGCTGGTGGGGATATTGTCACTTGCTGTTGAAGCACAGAGCTCTTCTCTGGGAACGTGTGCCTGCATGTGTGAAAACATGCATGGATGCAGGTTTGTTCACCACGGCATGCCCACAAAGTTATGTGCCACTGACACAAACATACTATCTGGCAGAGACCAACAAGTATCTATGGAGAGCAGAAAGTAAAGCCTTAGTTGTCCAGGGTGCTGCTCAAAGAAGCCTCCAGTGACTGTCGGTGTGAGGGCAGCATCGGCTGTGGTGAACACAGTTGCCGCTCCCCCACATCCCCCATCCCTCTATAGGTCTGGAGAACACAGGTTTCCTTGGGGAGCAGGTCTAGAAGAAGTAGCATATTTTCCTACCAGAGCCTCCCCCCAAACACAGGAGGTTTGTCTCTGTTTGTCCAAAAGGCTCAGCAAGCATTCCTCCGCTGGGATTTGAGGTGCCGTGGTGCTGGCACTAAAGGGTTGGCTTTCTTGGGACACAGTCCTGCTTTAATGGAGAGAAGTGCATATCTGCTAACCTGTCCACCATTCCCGAAGCTGTATAGAAGCCCAGGACAGAAAGGGTATGTGGCAGAGATGCTTTGTATCCTTGAACTGAATAAAAGCAGATTTGGAGGGAACATGGGATTAGCATAGTGCAGGACCCGAGGATCCCAAGGAGAGGGAACAAAGGGCCGAGAGAGAGGAGGAAGGCTGTGAGTGGGTGTGGAGTGTCTGTGTCCATCTGGAAGAGGAGGGAAGAGGAAGGCAGTGGTGAAGAAAAATTAAAACGAAGGCCTGAGCCTGCTAAAGAGGGCCAGGTTCACGCAAAGGGTGGGAGAAGCAGTGTGTAGGCTGAGAAGGGCTAGCAGGCAGCGGGGTTCCAAGCGAAAAGCCCCAGAGAGGCAGTAGTGTCTTCAGGAAAGATGGGCAGGAAGGCAGGGAGGAGAGGAGCTGTAGAGGAAGGCCCGGCCCACTGGGCCGCGCAGAGGGTGATGACTGGACTTGCTTCTCTCTCTTCTGGTTCCAAGCCAGGGTTTTAGCCCCCACCAGTCTTCCTGAGCCCAGGGCTAAGACTGGCAGGGCTGCAGCTTCTCTGGGTCCTGGGTAGATTTGAATAATTAAGTCATCTGGATTCTTATGATTTACCATTTTCAATGATAAATAGACAGCGCCCAAGCCAGCCAGTTGGCAAAACTCTGGCTGCTAGTTATAATCTGTCAAGCTGCCAGCAGATTCATGTTTTATGCTAATGGAGAGAGACTCATTGACTAGGGGCGGCTGCGACCCGGTCAGCTCTTTCCTCAGGCACCCCAGAGGTCGTGAGGTCGGGGAAGAAGGGTTGAGGCTGATATGGATTTTCTGTAGGGGTCAGTGTAATTTTGTAATAATTCAGCGGTGCACACAAACTGGCACACGGAGGGTCACGTATGCAGAGATATGTTCAGGCCCCATACACCCGCATCACCCTTCACAGAGTGGCAGATGGACCTGTGCAGACCGGGGCGCCTAAGACAGGACTGGGTACACTTGTCCATCCCTGCAACCATCTTGAACATGCACACCCTGGGATCACCTTCAGAGGTGCGATTGTACCAAGATAAACTTATAGACGTATTCGGCAGCCTGGAGAAACAGATGACGTCACCCCCACACCCACGCACCCACACTGGGACAGAACCGGCTGCATTACAGAGCTGGGAGGTACCCAGGACCTCCATCCATCCCGTTCCCTTCACTTTAGGACGTGAAAGCACCAAGCCCAGTGCACTTTCCCAATGGGGAAAGCAGTGGGCTGTGTGTCATCTGCCAACCGAGGTGGCAGAGACAGATCTGAGAAGACAGGCGAGTCTGAGACCTGACAAATGCAAAGGTTGCAGTGAAAATCAGCTGACAGACACCAAATTCGTCTTTATTTTTCCCCCATCTGTTTATTTGCTGATGTATCCACAACACACCGAGGTCTCAGGGTGGCAAAAAATCTTCCAGTTCTCATGGCACTCTGAAGTAAAGGCCATGCTTTGCCCGAGATGAGTACTAGAGAAAACATTAACAGAGCAGAGAGCTGCAGCTACTGGTTGCAAAATGGGTCAGAATGCTCATTCATTTTCCTTCCCAGGGCTCCACCTCAACAAATGTGGAAATCATGGCTGGTTTGAGGGGTCTGAGAACAGGTGAAGACCTCTTGTTCCTGGATGTGGAAATCCTGGCCTTTGGTGTGATAGGAAATGCTAATTCTAGACCAATTAAAACGGCCTGGTCTCTCTTCTGACCCCCAGGTGCCCTCACAACAGATCAATGTATGTAGGGAGAATGGAGAAGGAGGCAGCCGCCCTTCTGCTGAGAAGGAGAATTTGAATTTTCTTTGATTATCAGCAGAGCTGGAAGCTGCAGGTCCGTCCTCCCGGCGGCTTTGAGGTTGACAGGAAGGGGCACAGGGAAAGATGAGCAGAGCAGGGTTAAACATTCATTTTCCCTGTCTCCAGATTTGGGGAAGGGGTGAGGACAAACCGTACAAAACTGAGAACAGCAAGGAGCTCAAAGGAGGAATGGATTTTTTGCCACCCAGCTTCACTCATGGTCTTTAAGTCTGTTGAAGTCCTGTCTCCTTCGAAGTGCGTGGGGTTCTCTTCTTTTTCGCAGGATCACAGGGAGTAAGGAAGTGAGTATGGGTGTATAGTCTACATCCTTTCCACAGTCACCTGGATTGGTCCACCTTTCTTGAGAGGGGGATAGATAGTGAAAGCCATTCTTGTTCTAATGTTCAGGGGCCAGAATTCACTAGCCTCTTCACTCAAGAGAAACAAGACCCCACCCCTGCCCCAATGCACAAATAGGGACATGTGCTTTCCTTTTTAGAAAGTTTAAGGTTCTAGTTTGCGCCACTGACACTTGCCCCCAGAGAGCAGTAGCCTTGGGGATACCAGCACCTCTGTTCCAGACACAGGGATGGAGTGGAAACGGAAATGCAGGGTTGTCTACAGTGAGTTAAGGTCCAAGTCACGACTGGTACAGAAAGCAAACCAGTAAGTAGCCTGCCCCTGGTTAGCAGAGCGCGGCTTTCCACTTAGGGCCTCTTCTCTGAATCTCTGCGTTTGCATCCGCATTATGAACTCCAGAGGCAGATTGTATGCCAGCCAGCCTCAGGGTCTCAGAGCAGAGCCTGCTGAGATACAAAAAGCAAGAGTCCTGGCTTGGCATAGACAAAGGGGGAAAGAACACTAGAAACAAAGGGGGAAGGGGTGTGGAGAGAAGGGGAGAAGAGGAGGGGGAGGATTGGAGGGCAGAACAAGAAAAGGGGGAACCATTCTAGGAAGTGCTGGACAGAGGTCTCCTTGAAGAGGGTACTGTGAAGATTTCACTGATGCCTCTCTAGCTGTGGACTGGGGGTTCCTCAGCTGATGTCCAGGGGTTACACTGCTCTTGGAAGACCTGGCCTGATGACTGATCTCACCCCACTTTGGGGGAAACAAAGGAGATGTACTTTTATTTTTGTAGTGCTGAGGATTGAACTCCAGGACCTCACAAGTACTCTCTCTCACACACAAATGTACAAATGAACCTGAATCATATACATATCACACACACACACACACACACACACACACACACACACACACACAAACCCAAGTCACAACATGGAGAAGGGGACAGTGGGTCAGCACCTGCCTAGCACTCGAGAGATAACTGAGTTTGATTCTCAACACCAAAACAAAACAAAAGCTTGAATCTAGTTGGGCAGTTTCCACAGGAGCACTATGGTGGACAAAGCACAGGGGATGTAGTACAGGCCCAACAGGCGGCAAACACTCAAATATACGGAGTTGATTCTTCTCCAGGCAGAGTCTAAAGCCATTTTGACAACTCATCCCTTGTGTGGGTCCTGTGAGTCACCTTATGCACTCGAGACCTACTTGGCCCAGAGACTGTCGCTATCCTCTTTCTCACACAGAATTCATTCTTTGATCCCTTCAGAGTATACAAACCTCATACCAAACCCCTCTCAAATGAATCTCACCTGTCCAAGCATGGGAGAACCCATTTACCTTGTAGTCTTTTGGGGTAACTGATGGAAGGGAGGGTAGCAAAGGTTTTGCTAAGGATAGAAATTTTTTCTTTCAGCAGTATATGGTGTGGCTTATGCCTGTAAATTTCAGTACTCAAAAGGGCGAGGCAGGAGGACTGCTATGAGTTCAAGGACATCATGAACTCCACAGGAAGTACCAGGCCAGCCTAGGCTTTAAAGTGAGACCTTGTCCCCAATGAAGAAAGCAAAGACCCCTCTCTCCTACCTGGCGGAACAGGCCCCATCTGTTCCCCGTACCTGTTCAGGAGGCCAAAACTGCTGAGCAATCTTGCAGTGCAAAGGGCTCATCTGACAGATGATTAAACTAAGAAGCAGGGTCACGGAGGTGAAGCACCCAGAGCCCAGCGCAGGGTGGCCCAGTCTGCTGATCCCCTTTGGCAGCAGGGTCAAGACAGAGCGCTGTGATCCTCAGGCTTTGGCCTACACTTGTTCAGCAACTCATCTTGGCTATGGGATGGAGAGCACTGCAAGCCAGTGAGATGGGCTGGGAATGGCCTCCCCCCGCCCCGTTTACCCTCTCTTTCTGTTTTACCTCTCATTTTAACACAAAACCAAACCAAACCCAAATGAGCCAGATTCTGCCTCTCCATTCTGCCCTCTGCCAATATTTCTTTTCTGTATGCTTGCCTCCTTCCCGGGGCTTCTCAGAGTTTCTTCCTCTGGCTGGGCACTTGGGTTTTTACAGGCATGCAGACACATCTTCCCCGCCCGCCCAGTCTCTTGTCTTTGTTGTTCTGCATTTCCCTGGCACATCTTGCTATCTTTCTTTGTTTCTAAGTCTTCTCTCTACAGTGTACAGATGGCATAAATGGGCCTTTTCCCAGAGGAAGGCCTGGTCGGCATCCACCCACCCATCCTTCACACTGTTCTTAACTCCCCTCAGGTTGCGGCCCTATTCCTGGGTGTCCTTTTACTCTACATGTCCTGGTGGGTGGGACACACTACAGGCTTAGAAAAGCTCTCCCAAACTGTTGTCGCTCCATCAATCCTAAGAGAAAAAAAGAGGATGAAGGGAACGCAGAGAGAAAAGGGGAGACGAGCCCACATTTCGGGGGAGCAGTGAGGAGGCAGAAGCAAGGGGAGCAGATTAATTGAAAGCTTTGGTTTTGTTTTTTCCCCCAGAGCTCTAGGAGTGCAGGCATGAAGCACCATATCACACTCCTATTTGAGTACATTGCCTTGGTGCCTGCCTCTTTAGGGTTCTTCTCAAAGGTTCAGATTCGGCCACCCATGGCAAACTTATTCTAAGCAGTGCCCCCTCCCACGCAGCTGTTGAGAGAACCCAGTTCCTAGACAAAGCTTCCCCTCCCCCACAGATGCTCCAGGCTAAGTGGGGCCTAGCGGCCTGCAGAGCTAGAGACACCATGCACTCCAAGTGATATCCACTGCCCTTCCCCAAATTTACTCCAAATGCAATTTTTCGTTTTCGCCTTTGCCCTTAGTCTGATTTCTCCAGCCTCGGGTTCCCAGAGGGCTCTGATCTAAAAACCTCAAGCACCCCAGTTAGGTGGCCATCCACTGCACCTGTGGTGGCCTGTCTGGCCCACTACTCCCTAAACCACCTGCAGTCTACTCCTGTGTCCTGTCCTCTCCTCTAGTCTGAACATAGCTCCCTGAACGACTTCTGTTCTTAACTCCCTTTGAAAAGAGATAGGGAGCTATCTCTTCCTGTAGGGTATCCGTCCAGGAGGGGAAATCGGCCCCCCCAGAGCAGCCTGTCTCCCTGGCCTCCTTGGATTACTGGAGAAAGTAGGAAGGTTGTGGGTTGTGGAACCGGGATGGGGGTTGGGGAGGGGGGGGGAAGAGTTGCATACTCCCTTGAGACCATTTTAGAAAGATGAGTTTCTGAGTCAAACTAGGTTAGAACAATAGTAGAGGCACTGGGAATGTTCCTTCTTGCACCTCTCCTAAATTAAAGTCAGTAGAGGTGTCCCAGGAAAGGCTGGGCCTTATCCCACCTGCATCCCAGCACAGCCAGAAACTCTCTGGGGGTCCTCTCCCTTTCTGTGGACCTGTTCCTGGGGATCTCTGAGGGTCCTAGGGCCTACTGGGGTCCTAGTAGTGTTTGGGACTACTGGGTTCTTCGGATGTACTTAGTCCAGTCCCTGGAGCCAGCAATATCTAAAACCTCAAACTCCAACTCTGCTTCTTCCCCCAAGCCTTTGGCGGGGAGTGGGGTGGGGTTGAAGTTTTTTCAAGTTGCATTTGGGGAAAAGAATCCCCTGCAGACTCTGGGTCTCTCTACCACTGTTTTCACTTTTCTTCCCCAGTCTCAGAAGCATCCCCACTCTTCCCTCCCCTGCCAGCTGACACCCTAGCGCCCAAACTCAGGAGGGAGAAGATACTTTAAGCCCAAAACTTATGGTTGCCCCACTCCCAGCCCAGGTATCTCTCGGTCAAAGGCACGAAGGTCAGAATTCTCCAGCAAAGAAAGCAGGATGGAGAAAGGGAGAGAGAGAACCGGAGTCGCAAATTTCCAGACAGAAGCTTCGCGCGCTCCAGGCCCCGCTCACCTGCTCCGGACAGGCTCCAATAGATTTTCGTCCACTCAAAAGTTTGTCCCCTTCGCAAAGGATTTCCAGAAGAGGCTCACATTTGACTCTGGGGGTGGGGGCGAGGAGCCCGGGAGGGCGCAGATGCCTGATCTAAAACGGCCGTGGGAAGCGGGACGCATGTGACCATCCCAAAAGTAAGGATGAAGCGGCGATCTACAGAGCATCCGAGAGGGCCCTGGTTGCTTCGGGACAGCCCGGGCCACAGAGTGCTAACGCAGGGGTGGAGAACACCCGGCAGCTGAAAAGGATAGAGCTCTGAATTCTGGCGACGTCGGTCGTGTCCTCCAATTTCTGCCCCGGCGGGTGTGCTCCAGCCCACAACATTCCCTGGACCCCTTCTGGGCAGCGCTCAGGACCCCCACTTGTCGGAAAAGGAGGATGAGG